>NC_141609.1:24307027-24621194 GCF_047967505.1 Dipteris shenzhenensis
ACCACCTTGAGAAGAGATACAATGTGTTGCTTTGAGCATATCACCACGTGGACAATAGATATAATTCAACCCTCATCATGCATTCTAAGAACATTTGCTATGTGACTTACCTCTCTCTCTCTCTCTCTCTCTCTCTCTCTCACACACACACACACACACACACACACACACACATACACACATGTGCGCGTGCGTGTACACACCTAATTTCTAAAATTTTAGAATCTAATCCAAAGTACATAGGAATGAAGACCACATTTTAAAGAAAATACTCTACTTCTGATAATCCAAGTTCTCAAAAAATGTTGTTCGAATTCTACTTATAGCCATACAAACAAGATAACTTGATTTTGTATACTCCATCTATTTTGCCATGTTACATTTGGGTAAGATGATAATGCAATATCTCAAATTTGTATCATGTTTATGTTGCAACGAGATGATAATGGGGTTCCTTCATTCATGAGCACTCATTTGGCACCCCCACATGAGAAAATTCAAAAGATGATAACCGAGAAATATATTGAGCCTAATGATTGGATTCAAATGACATTATGAACGCCTTTGGCCAGCCTCCAAAGGAGCTCAAGAATTGGATAGAAATGGTTTTATGAACTGCTTTTAGCTGGCCTCCATAAGATTATCATGGTAGCATTCGTTATATGTGGAGCTTTTTGAGCTTGATTTTACATCTATTGCATACTAGGAGGTGCACATTGCACTCCCATCACAGTCATGGAGTGGCGCCATGAGAGGCTATCATGAATGCTCGACCTCTGCTGGAGTGGCAGTTGTAGCGTAGGTACTAGGTCCCGACTTCCAGGCAAGCAAATGAAAGTCCTACTGCATGCCTCACAATTTAACGACAAAACAAATGGTGAGTCTGCAATAGCTTGGCCTTTCATAAACACTATGCTTATATCAAGTCTAGCCTTCATTTCTCTTAGCTTGTAAAATGCATATTTGTATGGCGTGAATTGAAAGTGCTCGCTCGGGACAGAATTGCTTCAGTTGAGGGGTGCAAAAAAGTTGCAACGGTGCTTTAGGCAGGATCTAATAACCAGCTGAGTGGGATATACGTAGACCAAGAGCAGAAAATTTAAGTCTACAGTTGGAAAGTTGGAAACTTTTCGAAAAAGATTCGCAAAGAAGGGTGCCCATGTCTGACCGGTCAAGATGATGAGTTTCCGCAGAGAGGAGGCACTTTCGCAAGATTTGGCTTGAATTCAATCGTGAGGATAAGTATTGTGAACGACAAATGGTGTGCACTTGTGGGTTTTTTCTTTTAAAACCAGAAAGGATGAACGGTCGTCTTGCAATAAGACGAGTAATTTGGTCAAAACATTTGATGACGATTTGATACGTCCTTTTAAAACCAATGACTAATGATTTGGTGAGTGCAACATTTGTTTAACATTCATGAAGACAAAAAGGACTAACATCAAACAAATCTCTTATAGAGGGACACACACACATGATTGTCTATAGAGTAATGGGACTTTGTCACAAGTATGCATTGAGAGGCAAGGTAAATGGGGGTATATGAATCTTTTCTCACCCTATTAAGGAAAACAAGTATTTAAGTATCAAATCCAAGATAGATGAAGAATGTCTTTTCCCAATTCAGATTTTAAAGGGTAGAATGAGTGGGCATATTTGATCTACTAAAACCGTGACCATAGCTATCACCCCAAAAAAATTCCTTTCCTTTCGTATGAAGTAGTCATGGTGCTAAACATAGCAATATAATCTATGGTGAAGCAATGGTAATAACTAATAACGTACATATTTGAGATGACCTTACTTTTTATGTTGGTAATAACTAGTAAGGTACATATTTAAGAAGACCTTACTTTTTGTGTCGGGTGGAGAAAGTCTCTAAGTTACCTCCATTCTTGGATACCTTCCACAAAAACTTTATGCCAAAGAAGCCATTACACTTATTTTTTAGTCAAAAAAAGTTTTTAATGATGTCTTAAGAGATATTAGGTAACCAAATAAGCTTTTGATAACACCGAGTTCAGCTACCATATAAGATAGCTACCTTTTTTGGACGCTTCCACCTTTTCTAGCTCTAAGGTTTTGTTCATTAGTTGAGCTTATTTGAGTTCCTATTCAAACTTTTGGACTATTTGAGAGCATACATTCTTTTAGATCTTGTTTTGAAAGTAAGAACACCATGCTCTCCTTATTCCCAGTAAAGCTTTATTGAGCCTCTTCCCAAGAATCTTCTACTATATTCTCATTGTCTAGTAGCACTCCAATCCTAATCTTCTTTTTGTTAAGTTTCCATTGAGGTCATTCCTTTGATTCCTTCTATAATTGTGTAGGCAACTATGCATCTAAGGAGCTCTTCACTTCTCTTTTTTGAGCTTATCTTAAGTCTCTTCCTTAAGCTTCTTATGCATCTCTTCCATCTGAATAGAGACTAACTCCATCTCAAATTGAATGGGGAGTTGGCTTGTTCATTTTGAGCTTTAATAACTTTCACTCGCCTCTAATTCCTAAATTTAATCTAGTTTTAGCTGAATGTTTTTCTTCTTGAAAAGGAGAATCTGATGTTGGATAAGAAGTATGACTTCATTTTGCATAGCTAGGCAGAGGTGATGCTACTATTACAACAGAGTAACTTTACTTCTGTAATTTTCTATCACTCATTGCGTAAACAAAAAATGACAATTCCTCCTTCTTATGATGCTCATGGTGCCAACACTATGCAAAATCTATCTTTACCTAAAAGACAAAAATGTAGCTCAAGCCCAAGAAAGCCAAAGGAGTCTTGAGATGAGTAATTGACAAGTCATCCCTCAATAGACTTTAGAAAGCCGAGTGGATTTTCAGATAGAGGAGGGTCTAAGTGTGGCTTATACATGCAAAGAGCACACCTATAGGGTATAGAATTGGGTGAGGACCCAAACATTACAGCTAGCCAAGAGTAGTATGTAAGCCAAATTCCCTACAAGTCAAGCAAACCAAATCCATCTTGCAACCTATGCTATGATCATCAAATGTAGCCAAGCTTACATTATGCAAGCTAAAACCTTGCAAGTTAAGCAAAGATACCTTGCAAACATTACCTCTACCATGAACCAAGGGAGAGATGATGTCATCACTAAGTATTCAGGTAAAATTACAAGATTTTAAGTGATGAGGATGAGGATCCTTTTAGCCACATGCATATTGAGTGTGCACCATAAATGTAGAAGATTATATGAACTATTTTCTTCATACCCTATAGAAAACTCTTTAGTAATGGTTCATTCAATTCTTGATTGGATACTTTTGATACTAGGATTAGATGAAGACTTGATGAAGGTGCCTTCTTTTAGAGAACATTTTGAAGGGAGATCAATTGGCTCTGAATTGGAAACTTTGTGAGGACTAGACTCAATCATTTGAAAGGAGGGAAAAGTGAGGCAGTCCATGATTCTTTTCTTAGACCGCTCATTAATAATTTGGTGAGCCAAATGATAAAACTATGCAAACCTAGCAATTAAGCAATGCCTTGAAGGATCTATGATCAATGGAGATTCTCAACCCAACCCAAACAAAAGATGAGGTACTAAACCTAGTAGCTAAGTGTCTCCCTAATGGATCAATGATCCATAATGGATACTTAGTCTTCATGTACCCCTCTTCCTCATAAAAGAAGCACTTTAATCTCTTGAAGAACAAGTAAGAAGAGAATTAAACCCAGATGTAGAATGTCAAGCCATCTTGACTGATGTACTTGGGGCCCAAACTAGACAAATAGACACTAATTCTCAAAAGAACCTCCCCAAGACCCCAAGATGAAGCTCATCTTGAATGACGCTAGAGTTGGAAAGAGGAAATAGGTAGCTTTTGATGTTAGGAGTCTAGAGTTAGTGCTTTTATCATTAACATAAGGTTTGATTGGATCACTTCAAACAAAAAGCAATTTTATTTCTTCTACATGCATATAATAAATAAACTCATCACTATGCAAAGATATTATGACTCAAGAAGCATAGGGATATCTCAATTTTCACTAAACCCTCACCCCGTTCTATGGAGGGGCAAACAACCTTGGATGAGTAGGCACAAGGGCTCTAGCTATTGGTTGAATACACACCCACCCCACACGCACACACATATTCAACCACCAAGCCAAGTCCTTGGTTGTAGCAATCAGTCTCTCTTTGTCTATCTTGCTCCCCTTCCTTCATACTAAAATTCAAGGCTTGGAATCATTAAAGCTTCTTGGCAAATTCAACCAAATCAATTCACTATAAAATTAAAACCCTTGGGGACGAAATCTGACTACATGTCATAAGTACTATCCCATGCACATGTTCTCACCACAAAAATTCCTAGCTTGGTCCCCCTATTGAGGCAATATTGACACTAAGCTAGTACTTAAATAGTCTAATACATTCTAAAAATTCTAATTCAACTTGCTTCCTTAGAATGAGAGCCTTCTTGTTTCTAGCTTTCCTATACTAAAATAATACCATTCCACCATTCGCTATTTTATGTGTGATTATTTTGAAAGAAGAAGCGACATACAAATTTGAATTCTGCTTTAATACATGTTGGCAACATATAGAATCATTGGGTTGTAAGGACGTGTTGTAGGAGAATATTTGAAACATAGTTCCAAGTTAGCTCTCGCAATCCTTGCTACCATTCACTCTCCCCAAAGATGCCATAGTTACGTAGCTCGTTTTACATAGCTTCTTGCTGCATCCTCAGACTGAGTCCGTTATTCTACCATCTCACAGCCTAGTATGAGGCTCCTACACTCCATAGAATATTTAGTAGCTATGTCGTGGCTTTTGCTAATGTTGACTATCTACTTTGATGCCAAGCTGGACGACATCCCTCATCGATTCTATTGTAGGTGGTGCTTTCATTTAAATGGTGTATATGCTTGCTTGTAACTAACAAAGGTGTAAAAGCATACATTAGTTGAAACTCCATGCTTTGCATTAAAAGCTTACATAGTTGAAACTGCATGCTTTGCATCTTGCACTCTTTAGTGACCACATCGTATGGTACAAGACTCTCTCTTTTTTCACATGCGTATGCACAGATCTCATGAGTCTCTGGGCATTAGTAAGGAAAGATTTTGAGCTTATCTCTTTGCAGCATCAGTAGCAGAAGTGAAGGATCCCCAAGTTGACAACTCCACAAAACTGGTTTGTTACTCCCACTCTCCGAATTTGCAATCTTCCAGCTCAATAACTGAACAACTTCCCTCCAATAGATGCTTTAGACAGAAAGTATCGCTACTTCCATGCTACTTGCATGCCGTCTCCGAAAGTGTAGGTCAAGAGAATAAGTGATTCCTATCGATGAAGTTTGTAGTGAAGAGAAACTAAGTCAAACCTAGAAGTGTTTGAACTAATAAATGCGTTATGGGTTTTGTGTTATTGAAGGGTGGACTCGCAACAACAGGGGCGGCAACAGGCAGGAAGCTAGGCTTGTTCATAGAATACTATTCGGGAGGAGCCAACACAAGTCATGATCTCGGAAGCACAAGCCAAGGAGGCCACTTCTAGGTTCCCCACTAGACGCTCCACACACACCTCATGACATCTAGGGCTATAGAAACAATAACACCTCTAAGATTTCACATTTCACATCCCTGATTATTTAAATCCCTTTCTTACTTGCTCTTGTTACTTCTCTCTCTCTCTCTCTCTCTCTCTCTCTCTCTCTCTCTCTCTCTCTCCCTCCCTCCCTCCCTCCCTCCCTCCCTCCCTGCCTCCCTCCCTCTCTCTCTCTCTCTCTCTCTCTCTCTCTCTCTCTCTCAAACCTAAAGATGAGGAGTGAGACAACTAGAAGTAGCAAAGGCAAGGCTAGGGAGGGATGGCAAAGTCCATGTATCGGTAGAGAAAAGTAGCTTGAGCAGACCAACTTTAAGGGGGAAATGGAGGAGAAGTCATAGTTTTTCCCCTTGCCCATCAACCCTATCATTTGGCCCATAAGAATTCCAACATAGAAAAGGAGAGAAGAAATACTATGATATTATATTATGTTGATATTGAGGAGGGCCTAGGAGGACCTACTAGACACTTTTTAAGTGAATCCCCACAAAGTAATGTGTTGCAACTCTAATATTCTCGCTTTTGTGAACTTGTCAATCACTATGATTCTCAATCTTAAGAACTAGCTCTTTTTGGGATACCAAGACATTCATGAGACAACTACTTGTGCAATTCCTTTAATTTTTTCCTCAAATACAAAGTGTGGAGATATGATTTGTTATTGCAAACATTCAAGATTATTCCTAAGTCAATGTGCAATGTTGAATTTACCTAATTGCATGTGAGCCTTACCTTCAATACAAGACATCATGTTTGTTTACTCTTTACCCTATAGTGACATATCTAAGTCAGTGTGCAATGTTGACTTTACCTAATTGCATGTGAGCCTTACCTTCAATACAAGATGCACAACATATTTGTTTACTCTCTACCCTATAGTGATATATCTCTAGTTTGAGAGTAAAAGAAAGATGTCTCGATGACTAACCCACAAAATTTCACATGGGCTTAATCTCTCCCAACTTATTTTGTCCCCTCACCCATCAACCCTATCAGCTGGTCCATCTACCCATTCCATCATCCTCTCCCCCTCTCATCTAAGCTAATGGTCTTGCACTTTTGAGTTCTTGTTGAGTAGAGGGCATAAAGTTGTGTTTAATTATTGTGCATAAATAATTATTAATAAAAAATAATTGTTATTAGTGACATGAAAACTCATGCATGCATGCATGTTCATGGAAATCATTTGCATGGAATGTGGAATGCAACCTATGTGCTTTTATAAGAATCCAACATAGAAAAGGAGAGAAGAAATTCTAGGATGTTGTATTATGCTAATATTGAGGAAGACCTAGGAGGATCTATTGGACACCTTTAAAGTGAATCTCCATAAAACAATGTGTTGCAACTCTAATATCTCACTATAGCGATCCTACATAATCTTCAATGATAGTAGATGCTGAATTATTGAAACATATAAGATTAAAGAGTTTTACTATGATTCCCAATCTTAAGAAGACTAGCTGTTCTTGGGATACCAAGACATTCATGAGACAACTACTTGTGCGATTCTCCTACTTTTTCCTCAAACACAAAGTGTAGAGATAGGATTTTTTATTGCAAATATTCAAGATTAACCATAAGTTGATATGCAAAGTTGAATTTACCTAATTGCATGTGAGTCTTACAATACAAGATGCACCACATCTTTGGTTATTCTCTATTCTATAGTGATATATCTCCAATTAGTATGATATTAGCATCCTTTGTATTACATCTAAAGAGCTTCACAAACAAGCCAAAAGGGATAAAGCTAGCATGTCACAGCCTAGGGAGGCAACTGAATCAACATGAGTAAGCACCAAGGGTGCAATCAGAAGGGACACAATAAGGTCACCATCCAAGATGGATCGAATGCAGACACGGCCTCCCTAGCAACATCATCTTCCTTTGGTGGTACTTTCTCTTACATGTTCCATATTAGCACTCGATATCTCAAAGATCTATAAGTTAGGGGATTTAGAAGTACCCTTGTTTCCTCTAGCATTTCCTTTTTCTCTCTTGTAGATTAATAGCTCAAAACAAAATCCAAAAAAAACTTGTGAGCAATAAAAATATGATAAACAATGTAATATGTGATCTATGTTGTATGTGTATATCAAGCCCCCTTTGCTTGCCCCACTCCTAGCCCTAACCACCCCAACCCCCCAACAACACACATGTGCACACACGTGCATGCACGCACGCGTGCACACACACACACATGTGCGCGTGTGCACAACCACCAATACCTCAAAGGTTTTAGTGAAGGGAGCTATGTTGTTGAATAGTGTGTAGCTCACTCAATCACAACATGGCATGTACAAGTGTGCTACACAAAATGTGCACCTCCTACATTATAATCGTGATTGATGATACAGTATATATGGAATCCTAATAGTTTTTCCCTAAGTCCATAAGCATGTCTCTATACCCTAATTTACATTCCATAATGGTGTACAAATGGGGAGACTAAAAAATGATGGACTCCCACGTCATTGGAGATCTTAATAATAAAGACTCATAAACTTGTCAAACCCTTATGAGGCAAGGATTTAATAAACAAAATCAATCCCATGATTCTTGGATAAATGATGGACTAGCTACACACCTAGTATCTACCATCATCCCGTAGGTACTATAACAAGCATACAATTGTCTAATACTTGCACTAAAACATGTTTTCTAATAGTATGATGTGGTCGTATAGATAGCATGCTAACTTTTGCAATTTTATAAATAGCATATAGGTGGTCTATCTTACGGCAATAGATTCAGAATAATAATTTTGATGTAGGTGAAGTCTAGAAACAATCCTTTTAATGGTTTCCTACATGAATGGACCTAGTTTGGATATATCTTTTCTACATTCTTTCATTTGTGCTCTCATTAAGATATCATAATAGGGAATAATCGGTTAGTGTCTACATAACTAGTTAAGAACATCTCTTGTCCATGTTTGTATCACAATATAATTCTAACTATTGCTTACACAACAAGCTACTTTTGGCAAGCAAGATGAACTATCTTCTTTTCCATGATTGGACTATGTTGGCCATACGTTGTTTTCCTAATGGACACATATGCACTCATACTTCTTGTTAGACCTCTTCAATTCTAGGGATTCTCACCATTTTTCGCTAGTATTTTGCTAAGGGACACCATGTAGCTCCTATATTACTATCATTCTCTCCACACCTTTAGAATTTTATAGGGTTGCATTAGATCATAGCAAGGGAGCTTAATAGTCCTATGAGTGAGTCTTGTACTAGGTTTGCTAATATATCAACACTAAAGTATTGAATTTCTTTACGCGAATTGAGATCTTTTGTGTAGGTGAGATACCAACTAACCTACGCAAGAAGTTCATAAATCTCAAGAATGAGTGTAGGTTTAGGCCAATAATTGCTAGTATGCATAGCCATTCCTATTGATTTTGGCTTAGGATTTTGTACATCATTCCTTTTTCATCCTTGCCTTGTTGAGGTGGTTTTATTTATAATTTAGCTTTATCTTTGGTAGTTGACCTTTGAGTTTTGATCCTCTTTTGTAAATAAGATACAAGGGCATACACATTGTGGTGTATTCATACTATCCACTTCCTTGCATTCCTTACTATGAACATCATGACCCACTAGGAGATGATCCATCCTCCTTGGTATCACAACATTGTCCTCATGCCTATGCAATGCTGATGCTTCTTGTGCTCAATTTAAGTAGAAGAGTTTCCATTTTAATCAATGCAACTCTTTGAGGGAAGCTTCTATATATCGATTGTGGCCTTCCAAAGATGTCCAAAATTAATTAATTGAACATAATAAACTAGAATGTAAACCTTCTCAAGAACAACCACCACACTTATATGAGGTTGATTTTTTACCCCTCTTCGGTTTCCATTACCATGGGCATTTGCCGTCATTTTAAAACTATACTTTCCTTTGTATGTGCCATGACACTTGATTCTAATCTAATGCACCTCAAGGGAATCAATATCTTAAGATTTCACCTTTGCAATTTAAAATAAATGGCCAAGGGGACCTCTACAATTGTTGCATCCATGGAATCAATCTTTATATCCTACACATTTCCACTCCACATTTCTGCAAGTCCCTTCTATTGTTTACAAGCAACCAAATACATTTCTCTTACTTGTGCATTAATCTAGTTATATAGGAAGAGAAGTTATTGCATTTACAATTGAAATTATATCAACTAAACCTCCACCTTGTCATGTGATTGGGAGCCTATGAGAAAGAAAATTTTCATTAACTTTCTACCATGTCCCATGTGTTTGTGTACCTCTACCCTCATCTCGGTAGCTCCATTCAATGTATTGTCAACATACTACCTAAAAGGGACTTCATCAAAATAACAATACTTGGAAAAATTAAGCAAGTTCCCAACATTGAAGAATGACATGATGGTGCTAAAGTCATGGAAAACACTCCAATAAGCACACTCAACCAAGAATTTAGTGCATTCTCTACATGGTTACCTCTCTTCATGCCTCCTATGTCCCCTTTTCATTAACTTAATGATGTCATAATACAAATTTCCATTTTACATAATTGAATGTAATCCTACAAAGTCACAAGACACCTTGCAAGTGCCATGGATGTAGAGGACCACACAAGGTCATTCATGGCTCCAACAAAGGTGATCAAATCATTTTTAGCACCTTTTGTATAGATCTTGAACTAGGGCATCCTTGTTTGGAGTGCCCTTTAAATTTAAATTTACGAGCCACCCAAGTATGGAAACCCACTACTACCAAGTTGGTTCCCTTAGGACATGATGCCATACAAAATGTAGTGCTACTCTTGGTATGAAATGGGATTCCATATGGAGAGTAATGTTACTCTTGGTATGCTATCCACATTTGATTGTTATGACCATAGTAGAGCCATTGTAAAAGGATTCTAAACATAGAAAAAATATCAATAGAGATGCAATATATATGGCATTTCCTAAGATCTTTGTATGATTGTTGGACTAGAAATATATGAAAGGTATATTTTAAAGAATGCATGTTTGCTTCTTCTAGTTTGATATGATCTGTATAAAAGATTGAGATCATTTAACTTTTTTCGATATGCAGACCATGGTTCAATGGAAAATGTGTTGGGTTTTATATAATTTTTCAAATTCACTACAAATAAAAACTATATCTTTAGTGTTTTCGTTTGGGACTTATGCTAGCAATCCATGTTTCCAAAAAATATTTAAAAATGATACTTCTTAATGACCTATGAGAAGAAATTTTCTATTTAGTTCTCTTGATTCAAACTAGGAATGATAGAGGCTCTATGTCATTGAATGCTTCTTTTAAGATCTTTAATTATAAAAAACATCCATAATACCTAAAGTGTAAGGTAATATGTTTTTAATGTTTGGCCAATGAAGTACCTCTAGAATTGTTTCATTATCTAGTTAGTAATTGAAAGGTAGTCTAAATAGTTGAGATTTTAGAGCACTACTCCTTGATGAGATTAAGTCAATAAGACCTAAAAGGTACACATAGCCTCAATACATCTCATACATTAGATCATACAAGAAGCTACACTTTGTCTGAATGTTTGATGTACCATTTAAAGTCTAAGTATATAACTAATTTGATTTTAATGTATTCATCTCTAGGAATCCAATTGATTTCTCCTCAAGATTCTTGCAAAACCTATTTTCAAGGCATGGTAGATTACTAATGTGATGTCTCCTCGATCTCTCCTTAATAACATTACAAGATTTTGTTTAAAATATTTTGGAATATCGATTTTCCTTGTTTAAAATATCCCACTTTTTAAAACTCATAGTACCCATTTTCATCCAACTCTTTACACCAAAATAATGAAGAATGCTAACAAAATAGATCTTAAAGAAGAAAATGCTTGAGACCTAAAGATGTGATATAAAAAATGTACATGCAAGCATGTGTTTTAGATAAACATTCTTATATGTGCCTCCATAACTTTATGCTTAATAGTTTCTCTTTTCAAAGCATTGCAGTACGTTACAATACTAGAGGAAAGGGAGACTTGTAAAGGGGAAGGTGAGAGAGTGAGCATAATAAAGTAATGAAAGAGGAGAAACAAATATATCATTTGTATGATTTGAAGACCTAAATTTGAATTGATTTGAATCTTAGTTCTCTCTATAACATTTGGTTTTTCAATTTTTGAAAATGAGGATTTAACTAAAAACTGCTAATAATTATACCTCAATGGTTAAATGTCTCTATGGGTTGACTCTTATTTGTCTAAGATGCATAATGTCCTTAGTTGATGGTTGCGCATGGATAAATATGGGAAATGGTATAATGCAAAATTTCAAGTAAATCATGTGCCGACATGCTTGCGTGTAGGCAGGCGTGTGTGTGTGCATGCGTGTGTGTGTGTGCATGCATGCGTGCATGCGTGCGTGCATCCATGCATGCGTGCATGCATGTGTGAATGCATGCATGCGTGCGTGTGTGCGTGCATCCATGCATGCGTGCGTGCATGTGTGTGTGTGTGTGTGTTAAATGATTCTTTCATGTTAGTTTCGTTAAGAAGTGAAACTTTTATATAGGTGTTGAGAGTTTCTATGCCCTTATAAAAATAAAATTTTGAAACATTTGCCAAGATTTGAGACTTTTATGAAAAATCTTGAAAAGTTTTGCCAAGATTACATATTTTACATAGAGATTCAAAATAAAATGTATAAAATCATACTATGTTTTGTCAATATCATGAATCTAAAAAAATTTGCTTAATAAAATTTCACCAAGACTTTATATTAATGTAAAAGAATAGCTCTGATAAAAACATCGATGATTGGGGGGGCGGGGGGTGTGTGTGTGTGTGTGTGTCACAGAGAGAGAGAGAGAGAGAGAGAGAGAGAGAGAGAGAGAGAGAGAGAGAGAGAGAGAGAGAGAGGAGCCACATAGTATTTACTCGGCATCTATATGTGAGCACATGTGCGTATCCACATGCATGGATGCATGCCCACTACATGTGTGTACAAGTTGCGTGTATGTATGCATGTGCATGTGTGTGCATGCTTGTGTGTGAGTGTGTAGTGGCCCAACCTTACTAGCGAACTAAACATATATGGAGGGTGATATGTGCCTCCATATGTCACCTTTTTAAACAGTGGATGTTTTACCAATTTGCTAACAAGTCATCATAGGTATTCCTGTCTCATCAACGTTAAAAGTATTTGTCATTTCCATGATCAATTTTTTGAATGGGAAAAATGATATATGACTCTGCCTCTTATGTTATTTTTTTCACAAGCATTTTCATCTTTCCTTTGAGTACCCTTCCTCACCATTTGTTCTCACATTCTCTTGTGAGTGCTTTGAAGCATTCATGCTCTCTTATTGTCACCGAAGGTATGAATAACCTATAATTTCGAAGGAACATTTTGTGCGTGTGTGTAGTCAATTATCTTCTTGATTTATAAAGCCTTGAGAGCAAAAAGTGCATGAGGAGTCACTTTCTAAGGAAAAGCAAAACGAGGAATGATTTAAGATGCTTCCCTTAGAGAACCTTGTGGGGGCTGCTTTTGTTTCTTACTTTTAGTACAAAATAATACCCTTCCACTTTTGCTATTTTATGTGTGAATATTTTGAAAGAAGAAGAGGGCTGGATTTAAATTGGAGTCCCAAAAAATAGGGCCCCTAATGGGATTTAGGATAGGAGCGTCGGCACTTTAGAAGCACAAGGACTGGAGTGAATCATTTGATTTGTAAGGAAATTATGTTTTATTGTTTTGAAACATTTTTCCGATAACTGAGGAGACCATGGATTTAAAGACTCCATTCTCCTCAGTGTCCATCATTGTAATTCAATCTCTCCAAAGCTGCCATAGCAAAGTAGCTCATTTGCTCATAGCTTCAGAGTAGTATGAGGCTCCCGCTCTCAGTAGCAGTGTCGTGGTTTCTGCTTCCAACGTTGGTTCTCTACTCTGATGCCAAACTGGACGATATCCCTCGTCGTCTATATTGTAAGCGGTGCTTGCATTTAAATGGTGTATATAATACTTGCTCGTGAGCGTATTGCCTGATGAAGGCGTCAAAGATTAAATTCGTTGAAACTCGCTGCTGCTTGCATCTGGACGCTTTAATGACGACATCATGAGGTGCAATGCTTTCTGTTTTTCTCCTACACATACTCACAGATCTAACAAGTTTCTGGGCAAGAAGGAAAGCTTATGGGCTTTTCTCTTTGCAGCAACCAGGCTTTCAAATGCAGCAGAAGCGGCGGCTGCTCAAGTTGACGACTCCACCGAACTGGTTTGTTACTCCTGATGTCCTCTGAGTTTGATCTTTCAGTGAAGAGGACCCAACAACGTGGGTGCCTTAAACAGATATTAGCGCCACTTCCATTTCCTGCGCCATGCCTTCGCAGAAAATCTAGGTCAAGAGACAAACAAAGAAGAGTTTGAGCTAACAAATGCGATATGGGTTGTGCATTGTAGCTTGCAACAGGGGCAATAACAAGTAGGAAGCTAGGCTTGTTCCTAGACTACATGCCGCCGGGACCCAACAGGAGCCATGATCCACCGAAGCATCCGTCCAGGAGGCCACTTCTAGGTTCCCCTGCAGTCAACTCGCCTCCATCTCCTCCTGCCGGGAGCATATCAAACGCTCCCGAACCTCCTCCTGCTCCAGCTTAATACACTCATCTAGGCCCTACCGTGACCCTTGCCGCGCTCTCGGCCTGTTTATATACTATTGTACGCTTTGTGCTGATTGCCCTTCATCTTTAAGGGCTTACCCTGGATGATGTGTATGCCAGAACGTGCTGTATAAATTTTCCTCGTTTGATCAATCCTGTGTTCTTCGGCCCGTGATATTTGTGTACGCATGCCTGTGACCCCACTCACCTTTTGGGTCTCAGAGCATTCTGTGTACCAGCATTGTAAGTAGAGTATGTATCTGTGTGCCCAGCATTGTATTACATTCAACAATCATTCAACAAGCAATGTTGTATGAGAGAATGCAGAGTGCCCAGCATGTATTACATTCAACAATCATTCACCAAGCAATGTGGTTGCCTTTAAACGGAGTGGTGGTGAAAATCTATTGAGTTCGCTGTGGTCATCCTTAAAGACTTAAGTTCTCCTCCATCATGGTTATGTTTGTTCAGGTGTTGCAATGCATGCCTTTCTAATCGCTCTTAGTTTTTGAGCATAGTCTCAAGTCTCCTTTGAAAAGGGTAGTGCTTCTGCCCCCTTGTTAAACATTCCCAAGTGGAAAACAACATTGTTCCCATATTGTGATATTCCAAGTGTTTTCTTTTTCCCATGGGTAAGATCTTTCTGCATTGATTTTTAAACTCTTTCTTACTAGGTTTTATTAGCTCCTCTCTCCTCTCTCTCCCCCTTTCTCCCTTGCCCCTCTTGTTCTCTAATAATTTAATTTGACCCATTGCTACATAGTTTGCACTCCAAATAAACAAGAACTCGTTTGAAGTCATGCTATTGTTTATCTGGTCTTAAGAGCATTACATTGTAACTAGTGCGTAACTAGTGCTTTAAGAATGATTGGGCAATCTAAATGGCTCCTCTTACAAAAATCATAGCTACAAATATATTCAAAGATTTCACTTCAAATTTGGTGGAAGCATTTCCTAATTAAAAAAAAAAAATCACAGTTGCTTGTTTGGGTGGGACGTTGCCTTAGAGGGAGGCGAGAGGTTTAGTTGTTTGCACTATTTAGGTGGAGAGGCTTGATAAAGATTTTTTGCATTGTTTGTGCATGAGAGGCAATAGATGATAGGCGGGCGGGGGGGGGGGGGGGGGAGAGAGAGAGAGAGATGAGACATGAGTATTTTTTACAAGTTCATAGCAACAATGCCAAGGAGCCGAAGACTCATCCGAAGCATGGGAATCGAACACACACACACACCAAGACATGAACTAGAGTCTCAACCATCGAGACCCATGCGGGTTTTACAAAACTTGATGGGGAAGAATGGCTTAGAGAGAGAGAGAGAGAGAGAGAGTTGTATTAACATCCTCGAGAGGCCTTGCGGGCCTATGAGACATACTACAATGAGTAGAACAACTCATATAAGCCATCATGGGCTAAAGGGCTCGTTAAGGCCCTAGCTAAGTACTGTGCTAAGCTAATGATCTCAAAAACTTACATCTCGAAAGAGAGAGAGAGAGAGAGAGAGTTCATTGCTTCTCAAAATCTTTGTGAGGTAAAAATGGAGGTAAATAACTAGGTATCCACGAGTTCCTTGTAGATATATGATTCATTGCATTTTTCCTCTATTTGTTGTTACTAGTTTAGTTTTAAAGCTCAAGTCCCATACACTGTGTTATAATCTCTCTCTCTCTCTCTCTCTCTCTCTCTCTCTCTCTCTTTCCTTAAAATCTTTGAGATGTTGGTATTGTGATTCTGAGAGAGAGGACTCTCTCTTATAGAAAGGGGGAGAAGGTAATACCTTCCCTACATAGTGGCAATCAACCCCTACATCAGTGGGAATCAATCCCTACATCAGTGGGATTGCCTTTGTCTTACATCATCACTTAGGTCACACACTAGACACATCATAGCACTTGATGTGCCTTTACAACACACACAAACACACATGTGACTCCCCTAGATGCACACATGCACCATAGAGCAAGCCTTTGATCATACTTACCCCAACAAACCCCCCTCAAGTGGTTGCCTCTTGCAGTGTCAAGGATACATCTAGTCTCATAGTTTCTCAAGCCATCTCATGGTGGTCAAGGATTAATCTATGGCTAGGATCTCATGTTAGCAAGGGTTCCCAAGGGTGTGAGGTTCACAGAAATGGGATAGTCAAAACACATATCACATGGCCTACATCATATAGTGACTAGAGGTGATTTACATAACATATTCTTTTTGGAGTACTACTTCACGCAAAGAACCTCAAAATGTGCCTTACAAGTATGAGCAATAAAAATAGTCCTTCAAAGAGTAACAACTTGAATACTTTGACTTGGACTTCTCTATGTGACTTAAGTGAATGTCAAAGCATGAGGCAATTAGTCAGAACAACATTTATGCAAGATGTCTAAGCAAAATATGACCAAGAAGATGCTAGAAAATGAGCATAGCAGACTGAAAATAAATCTTGGTCAAACTACTAGTCAAACTTTGACTACCCAAAGTCAAACTTAGACTTGCATAGTCAAGCTTTCATGGCCAAAGAGGTAGCTTGAAAATCTGCTCCAATTTATCATGTAGATGCCGAAAGTCAGAGAGGTTTTGCAGTGGAGAGGAAGGAAAACATGTAGAGCTTCACCCTCAAAGAGGAATCGCGCAAAAGATAAGCACGTTGGCCAGCATTGTAGAAGAACCGTGGATTGTTTTTTTGATGAAATTGACCCGAATCTTGCTCCAAATGAGCTCAGACTTGATGAGCAGCAAGGTCATGATGTCGCCCAGCTCCCTCTGGAAGGATTTTGACAATGTTGCTCTCCACAGTGAGAACCAGGAAGAAGGTCGATGCAGCTTCCCGAGACAATGCTGCCCCGAAAATGATGAGATAGTGCATATGGCTTGTTCTGCAGATTCGCCCTGACCTTGGGAAGACTCTCCTGAAAGATGAGAAGCTTGAAATGCGAGCTTGAAGAGAACTCTCACTTCCAAAATCGACTTTGGAAGGGAAGGTGGAAGATGGAGGTGAGGAAGAAGATGATGATGTGGCACCTAACTAGGGCTTAGGCTAGAGAAAGCATCTAATGCTAGGCTAGGCTAGATCTAGAACCTAGAGCTCTGATACCAATTGCAGGATCCCGTAGGATAGAATAGATGCATCTTGCAAGAGGTGTGAGAGCACAATGAAAGAAAGATGGTAGATCTCTATTATGATTGTGAGAGGGAGGACTCTCTCTTATAGAAAGGGGGAGAAGGTAATACCTTCCCTACATAGTGGCAATCAGCCCCTACATCAGTGGGAATCAATCCCTACATCAGTGGGATTGCCTTTGTCTTACATCATCACTTAGGTCACACACTAGACACATCATAGCACTTGATGTGCCTTTATAACACACACAAACACACATGTGACTCCCCTAGATGCACACATGCACCATAGAGCAAGCCCTTGATCATACTTACCCCAACAAAAGGCAATGGCTGATGAGATAGCAGAAAGGCAACAGCCGACAAGATAGCAGTTATCAAAATTTGAGGGAGGAGAAAAGGAAAGAAAAGGAAAAAGAAAAAGGAAAAGGAAAGGGGGTGTGGGAAGGGATTAATAGGAGGAGGGAGGGAGAAAGGGAAGAAAAAAGTAAAGAAGAAAAAAGGGGGAAAAGGAAACAATAAAGGAGGTGGTTGTGGATGTCGAGGAGGTCGCACAGGGAAAAACATGAGGTGAATGGACTAGATGTCATGTGGACTTGAGAGGTCAGCGTGCAAGAATGCAAATAATGCATAAGAGATGTATCGGCCATAAACACCTATTGCTAACCGTGAATACGGGTGGGTGCATTGGTAGATCACGAACTTGTGAGCTGTTGGTGCATGGTGGTGATATGCCTACTGTACAGACTCACCTAGACCTAGACTTGATACTTATGTGGGATACAGTGGAGACGAATGTCATGCACCTGCATAGTGTGTCATTAGCCAAGTAGAGCATGTGTCGAGTTTGTGCCTCATCTTGGTTGTCAGAGGTGTGTTGGCACACTGACGATCCTTCGAGTGGATCTCTTCTATCAGCAGGTGGTACTGTGGGGGGCATGAGATGAAGTTCACAAACTGGAATTACTACAGTCCTCCCCCCATTCGTGAGAGATGTTGTTCTAGCCCTCCGGTCAATTTGGCAGTCCATAGCATAGCACCAGGTCCTTCCCAATATCATTCGCTCATCAGTTGCTTCTATGGGGAGAACATAAAAATGGATCTCTATTGCCTAGTGAAAAAGCATTAGTCTCAAGTCTCAAGTCCACATACCCTAATGGGCTTAAGAGTTGACTATTGATAGCACGTACTGAAGCCACAGTGAGGTTTAGGGGTACATGTAGCTTTTCCCATACTTCACGGGAGATGAAGTTGTGACTCGCTCCTAGATCCACGAGTGCTTGGATGCGTAAGCTTGGATCCTGCAATTGGACATTCAATCAAGCTGGTTCTACCGTTAGTTCATCAGTTAGCCCTAGATATTCGAGTGTTGCCTTAAGCAAGGCCAATTTCTTACGTTGTTAATTTTGGTGTTACGTGCCTTGGCTTCTTCGATGGCCTGGCATTCATCTGGGCCACCTCAGCCTTAAGCTTCTTCTCCCTATGGATGGCTTGAAGGGTCTGTAAGGTGAGGGGGCTGTAGTATCTTTTCAATTTACTCTTGTTGAGGTAGCCTTCCATTTCTACTCCATTCAAGGTGGCTATTTGGCACGCCCCTTGCAGAGTGATCTCCACCACGCGATAGGGACCCATGTCCCTGTACTTGAGCTTATGTTTGGTGTTGTGGATGCTATAGAGGAGTGTAAGATTGCCCTCCCCGAGGTCCTTGTTCTTCAGGTTGCTCGATCGAACCATTTTTTGTGATGTGCCTTCTCCATTCGGAGGCAGTAGGCTGCATGCAATCTCGTCTCATCTAGCTTTTTGAGATCAATCAAGCACTTTGCCAAGGCATTCTCAATGAGCCTCTCCTTGACTGTAATGCGGAGGCTAGGTACTACATACTCCATTGGCATAACTGCCTCCACCCTAAAGGCTAGGCTGAAGGGGGTGCACTTCATGGCCACTTTATAAGATGTTTGATAAGCCCACAAGGCTACGATGAGCTTGTGCTCCTAGTCGGTACGACTGGCCTTGACCGCGCAAGTTATAATCTTGTAGCATGTTTTGTTCAAGCTCTCATCCAGGCCGTTTGCCCTGGGATAATATGGTGTTGACTTTCTATGTATAATCAGGAATTCATTGGTCACAATCACTATAGTTTCGTTGAGGAAATGAGTTCCTCAGTCATTGACCAGTCCTAATGGACACCCAAACCATACAATGACTTGCTCGTATGAGGACTTAACAGTGGATCTCGCATTGGCTTTCCTTGTGGCTCTCCCTTCCACCCATTTGGTGAAATAATCTATGGCCAAGATAATGTATCTAGCCCCTATTCCTTTAGCTGCTGGGCTTATCGGTCCAATAAAATCTATGCCCCATTCCTCAAAGGGTTGATCGATCAATATTCCCGTTAAGGGCATCATGTCCACTTTATGTAGGATTCGCACACGTTGGCAGGGGTCGCATCCCTTGACAAACTAAGCTACATCTCCAAAGAGAGTCGGCCACCAAAGGCCAACCTGTAGCACCTTACATGCCGTAATGTCAGCGGTGGCAAAATGCCCACCTGCCATCTTGAAGTGGGCTTCTTCAAGCACATTAATGTATTTGTGCTCGCACACGCATCTACGCATGATGACATCCTTGGCTAGGTGGTGCAATTGGCTTGCAATTAACTAATATGGCGCTGCATCCTTGATGAGTTTGTGGGCTCTATCTTTCTTGAGGGCTTTGTCTAGAGGCAACCCGTTGGCCAAGTAGTGGCCGATTTTGGTGGCCCATTCAGGAATTATGTCTACGAGGAATAGGGGAGAATCAAGAAGATCATCTGCGACTCTAGTCGAAGCTTCTCCATTTGGGATCCTCGAGAGCTTCTCCATCTTCGACTCTAGTCGAAGCTTCTCCATTTGGGATCCTCGAGAGGTGGTCGACTAGGACATGGGTCTTTCCTTTATGCACTATGACTGTGAAGTCAAACTCCAAGAGGATTAGCATCCACCTAGTGATGCATCCTGTCATTTAGGGCTTGTTAACCAAATACAGTAGTGCTTGATGGTCCACAAAAAAGATGAATTTGTTGGCTAACAAGTAATGCCTGAACTGTTTGACTGCATAGACCATGGTCAAGCCCTCTCTCTCTATTGTCGTGTAATTGACCTTGGCATCTTTTAATTACCGACTAGCAATGTATACAGGGTAGTACAAGTTATACTCCTCTGGTTGGGCTAACACACACTTGATAGCAAACTTGGAGGCATCTATGTAAACATGGAATAACAGATTCCAGTCTGGGGCTCGTAATACCGGTGCTATGGCTAGAGCTAGCTTGAGGGTTTCGAAGGATTTCTGACATTCCTCAGTCCACTCAAAGATTACTAACACCTTATACAAGGACCGGGCTATGTTTGCATAGGACAGAATGGACCTTCGATAGTAGCCCGTGTGGCTTGTAAACCACTGCATGCCCTTGGCATTTGTGGGGGGTGGTAATTCTAGAATGAGCTTGATCTTTTTGTAGTTTGTGGAGATACCATTCTTAGATACTACGTGGTCAAGAATCACGTCGTGTTTGACCCAAAATTAGCACTTGAGGGGATTCAAGGGTATATGATACAATCGGCACCTTTCCAAGGCCAGTTTCAGGTATCTCAGGTGATCATCCCATGTCAAGCTCACACATATGTCATCCAAGAAAAATTCCAAGAAGTCCCTTAGGTACTCCTTGAAGACAATGATCATCAACCGGTGGAAGGTGGCGGGCGCATTGGTAAGCCGAAATATCATTACTCTGGCTGCATACACACCCCACTCGGTTGTTGTGAAGGCCATTTTGTGTTGATCCTGTAGAACAATGGACACCTGATTGTATCCAGATAATCCATCCAAGAAGCTATATGCTTCGCTTCTGGCTACCCTTTCCAAGACATGTTTTGTGAATGGCAAGGGGTACTGGTTGCACCTGGTGGTGGCATTGACTTTTTTCAAATCCATGCATACTCGAATCTTTCCATTATTATTTAGGACTATCTCGATGGGTGACACCCAGTCTATATGCTTAATCTCATAGATTAATCCTGCATCTATGAGTTTTTGGATCTCCTCTCTCACTATGAGTGCATATTTGGGATCCATGGGGTAGGGACGTTGATGCACTGGCCTAGCATCATCAAGCATGGGTATCATGTGTTGCATGACTTCAGTGAGCAAACCCTTCATATATGTGTATTTCCAGGCCATGCAGTCCTTGTACTCTCGAACAAGGGCTATTAAAGCATTATCCTCATTGGGGGTGAGATCGTCTGTGAGATGAATATTGATTGGGAGTCCTGACCTTCCGGTGCCAGTTTTACCTCCTTAACCTTGGTTGGGCTGTCATATCCTTGGAAGCACCCTTCTTCTTGAGTTCTCTTGGCCTGCTGGTATAAGATCTTGCTATTTTTTAATGTGTAGGCCTTGTAATGGGTAGGTACCTATCATAGATCCTCCTTCTCTTGACCCTCTTCTTCCAATCCTCCTTGGGGGGTATTCCTATTGGCCCTAGCAAGAGCCTTCGAGCTTTTGGATGTTGGGAGCTTCGGACCTGAAAGGGGCTCCTTCATGGCACTTATGGAGCCGACTGGGGAGGTAACCTTGCTCACCCATGCTCCCTAACTAGAGGAGAACTCATGGTGAGTGGTAGTGGCACCAACACACGTTAGCTAGTGGAGGTTTGATTTTGACCCTTATTGTCCCCTTACTCACCTTACAAGGTTTGAGAAAGTTAAACATTCTGAGGGGAGCCACTGGCTTCAATCCTTTGTGTTCGAGTGTTGTCAATTGGAACACTATTCTCTCTAGGACATCAATGATTTCTAGAATGTGCATCTAGTTCTAACAAAACTCTGGCTTAGGAATAAGAGCATACCAAAATTCATCTGCCTCCCTCTCATCCTCTTCTTCCCCACAGGTTTGGAACTGTTTTAGGGATGCAATCTTGTCAGTTGTGTCAGATTCTGTGGCAAATAGTTGTCCTGACAATGGGTGGGTTTTGTAGGTGCACAAGTCCACTTGCATGATTTGCTCCTCATGCCGCAAATAGATGTTGTTAGTGGGCCAATCATGTACGAGTCCAGACATTCACAAGAAAGGCCTACCTAGGATCGCTTCATATCCTAGTTTACTGGGTAAAGTCCAGGACTAATCTAATGGGGTATGTGAAGTCGAATACCTTAGTGTTAATACCGATGAGGACTCCCAAGGGTTCAGTAGTTCCACCATCGGCCAACTTCACTACAAGGTGGGTTTGCTCGAGAATAGGTTTTCCCACCTCTCCTAGCATTCCTTGTTACAGACACTCACACCCACTCCCCCATTCAGGATGGCATCAACCTTTTGGTTCTGGTAGGTTATGGGATAGCCACATTAGTATCATCACCTTCGAAGTATTGGCCCAACTTATTGATGTGGACCTTGGGTAAGTTATGACCATCCTCCTGTGAGATTGACCTTGGGGCTATTTTGACCTTCCTCTTGCGAGCTTGAGCCTGGGCTCTATTCTGCGAGATTGACCTTGGGTAAGTTCTAACCTTTGTCCTACGAGATTGATCGGGCTGGTAGGTCCTGGGGGCAGGAATTGTCTCTTCATTCAGTGTGAGAGGTCTCACCAAAGGGTAGGATTCCCTCTCAACCAAGAGGGGATTGGCCTCTTCACCACAATAGAGAGGAAGGCTGCCAACCAGGCACTATTGCATGGTTTTTGAGAGGTCTCTCTACCTACTGATAGCAGATCCTCAAGACCATGAATGTCTCCTTCTTCTCATAGGTTCTATAATATTGGGTCCTCTTGGAACATTCGCTACATCAAGTCTAGAGCCTCTAATTTACCGGAGCTAGAACGTTCCTCATCTTCCACCCTTTCTAGAACCCTAAGTGCCGTTCCTCCACCAATACTTGATTGACGGGGGTTATACAGGGTGGGGGAGGTTGGGGCATAATATGGGTGGTGGTTAGGGAGCCTGTTGTGCCCTCGAGTTGGCTAAAGGGGCACCTTGTGTGTTCATAAGATTGGGTGGGGCCATCAAAGCTAGTGGGGGTCTCACTTGGTACATCGCTTGGTACATCGAGAATTTGCATTGGGAGGTGTTGTGGTTTCCCCATCTATAGCAATGTGCATAGTATAGGTCTTGCCTTGCCCTAAGGGAGGGGCACTCATTGGAGGGATGGTTGCCATTTTATACCCCACACCACACGTTGTCTCTCCATGGAAACAAATGGGGGTTACTCGATGCCCCCTTGGAGGTCCCTGACTTCCACACCTAGCCCAACTAATTCAACAAATTTGAGGCCAACTCGCTCATATCCAAGCCCTTGGGCTTGTTGTTCTCCTTCTTGATAGGCTTCACACTAGAAGACCTTACTAATGGTGGTGATACCTCTGATGGGGTCGTGGTTTTGTCCTGGACGACCTTATCCATCATATTATCACTTATATAGATAGCTACCTTACTGCAAAGTTCGAAGGAAGTAGGATTCATAACCATTAAGTGGTCCTGCAACTTCGAGTCTGCCAATCCAATGAGAAAGTAGGGCAACAATTGTTCATCGCTCATCCTCTCATATGGTTTACAATGGGAATTGAGGTGTTTGATCGTGGCAATGTAATTTAAAGGGATTCCTTGTCATTCTGCTTCACCTCATATAACTAGTTAATCGGGCTCCACTTGTGTCCACTAGGGGTGAGCCCTACAATGAATGCTTTCTGTAGCGCCTCCCAATTGACCTTCTCTTCTGAGTTGAGGGCCCTATATCATTGGCTTGCCTTGCCATCCAAACTGAGGCCAAATGCATGAACCATTTCTAGATCTCCGAGAGCATCAAAGGCTTCGCATATTTGCTCGAATCGCTCCATGTGGGAGACCGGATCTCCTTCCCCAAGGAATTTAGTCATCAACTTGGAGATGGCTATGGGTCGATTCCTCGAGGGATTGGTGATCTCTGTTGGAAATACAGGTGCAATTGGGGGTGGTGCAGCCCCCCTTCCTAGAGCATTCACTAGGATGTGCATTGCCTCATCAGATAGCACTGTTTGGGAAGCTAGTGGAGGCGGTGCCATTGTGGGCCTAATAGGTTGTAGTAGAGGTGGCCTCAAGCTTGGCCCTGGTGGCGAGATCCACTAAGCTGTCAATGCTGGCATTGGGGCTGAAATTCTTGCACCCCCATACATTGGAGCAGTAGCTGCGGGAATGAACTATTGGGCTCCATGAGGGAGAAGGTCACTGGGCATCTGCATGGAGGTTCCTTGCATTGGACTGTAAGGTGGAACTTGTGGAGCTGCATAGCCGGTGAATGTCAGGGGCACCTGAAAAGTCAGAAGTTCATAAGAATTCTTCCCTTGAGAGTCTCATACATTTCCTCGGCTAGGGTCTCGCCTTGCAAAGTCCCTCATCCATGGCTGTTCGTCCTCCATGCATTCCAAGTTAGGATGCCTCATGAAGGTTGTGGGCCCTGAGTCCACAAAGGTGGTCTGAGTCCCTATCTATGGCTCAAGAGCCATTTTTTGATGGCTCCCCTTTCCACAGACATACTAGGCGAAGGGGTTCTTCATGTCTGTTGAATTTATATGGCCCAGCCGTCCAAACATGTTGGATATCATACCTCTTAAGCTAGAGGCTGTGAAGAGTAGGAGAGTTGAGCAGAGCCAAGCTAGTGTAGGGGGCTTCAAAAGCCCTTGGGCCTACGAGGTCTTGCATTTACTCATTCAAGCTCTCCGTCTCATCAGAGCTAGAGGGTTCCTCCCATCAAGGCCCTAACATTGAGCAAGAGCTAGGAACAGGAGCTTTTGGTTTGGACCAATCCCAAACTGGGGCGAAACGTGGGGTGAGCATAGCTCGAAACACTGTCCTTGGGATTTGGTTCCTTGGAAAAAAATCTTCCAGACCTCAAGTGCATGTATAAGATCTCCAAGGTGGTACATTGTAGATGAAATTTTACTTGTGTATTTTTTGACTACCCTAGAGATATCCCAATGGTCATGGGGATAGAGCTAAGGCATTGAGCATAGGGATGGAGTTAAGGCAGTGGATGTAGGGATAAGAAGTGACACGTGTCAGTGAGATGGATGTAGATGGTATGCCCACGATCGTGGGGTTAGCGCTAAGGCTCTGGCGGGAGGTGGGATGATTAGGTCAACGCGAAGTCAGTATAGCGATGGGCGTGGGGTTGACAGTAAAGGAACAGGCGTAGGGTTAGACCTTGGGGGCCGGTTGGCAAGTTATCTATCTTGGCAAGATGTGAGTATAGCGATGGGTGTGGGGTTGACAATAAGGCAATGAGTCGTGGGCATAGGCTCAAGACCACGGGTCAACACCTATCAACCCAGTGGGATAGCAAATTCTGACACGTATTAATTAGGGTGGTGGGTTAGAAGGGGGTCAAAAGTTAGGTCGTCGGGATAGGGGCTAAGTTGATGGGTCAACAAAGATTTGACCATGGGGATAGCACTATGGCGATGGGTCGACAAGTTAGCACTATGGCAACGACCCGTGGGGAAGGAAATGTCTGGGAACATGAATTTTGCCTACTTTTGTTTGGTAATTTTTGAGTTTTTGTTCTAGATCTGAGTGTTTGTCGGTGCTATGCACTGCCTATACTATATAAAAAAGAACAAAAAACATCAACTTTGGGTGCATGAATGAGAAATTTCTACAAGTTGGGTTGTCCACCCTCAAGATTCATTTCAAATTTGAGCTTCCATCTCCATTTTTAAGTGTTTTTTTAGGAATTGCTATCACACACACCTTAGCAATCTTTTAGACTACCTTCCTATCACTTCAAAACACTAATAAACATAAAAAACAACCATGCTAAAAACTGCTTTCCAACAGAAAATGATAGTTTTTCATTTTTTTTTTTGTCCAAACACACTTCACTCATCTTCCAAAAGGGTAGTGTAGAACATTATTACAAAACACTATGACATAAATTTCAAGTCTACAATAATAGGGTGTCTGAGTTGCTAAAGTTTGTACAGGTTATCCTCATGTCATCAATAACTCCATGATCACAAGCATTCCTAAGGGGAAGTGTGTGTGTGTGTGTGTGTTTAGATTAAAAAGTCCCATCAATAATTGAGCCATATAATTAATTCCATCAATTGGATAAAAAGTTAAAAAAGGGAAACATATAAGGAAAAAATGTTTGAGACATCTAAGTTGAAAAATGCAACTAGATTTTGCGAAAATTTTGATCAAAATTAGTCATTTTTAATCATATTGAGTTTGAAAAACATAATATTGAAAAAAGATGTCAAATCCTCAGGCAGTCTAGGTTTCGAGGTCGGGGTCCACTTACCTGCCACCATCCAAACAAACTAGGTGTTAGAATATCATAGTTATGTTTGGGTAGATAGGTGATGCCTTTTTTCCCTGGCTTGTTATCGCTTTACCTAGGAATATAGACAACCATATGGATTCTTAGATAATTAAAAAAACAATTTAGCCACAAGTGAAGTTTAAGTCACAATTAGAGTAAGGAGCGAATGAGTGCATGGATTAAGAAGGGACTAGAGGAGGTATGGGAAGATTAGTGGGCTTGGTATGTGGGGTGGCTAAAAAGAAAGTGTAAAGGGAAAATTTCACAAGGATACATAAAAGAATAATTCAGAGTTAGGGAAGTATTCATGTGTGTGTGTGTGTGTAGTGTGTGTTTAGATTAAAAAGTCCCATCAATAATTGAGCCATACAATTAATTCCATCAATTGGATAAAAAGTTAAAAAAGGGAAACATGTAAGGAAAAAATGTTTGATACATCTAAGTTGAAAAATACAACTAGACTGCAAAATTTTTTATCAAAATTAAGAATTTTTAATAATATTGAGTTTGACAAACATAATATTCAAAAAAGATGTCGAATCCTCAAGCAGTCCAAAATCTGAGGTTGAGGTCCACTTACATGCCACCATCCAAACAAACTAGGTGTTAGAACATCATAGTCACATTTGGGTAGACAGGTAATACCTGTTTTCCTTGGCTTGTTATCGCTTTACCTAGGAATATAGACAACCATATGGATTCTTAGATAATTAAAAAAACAATTTAGCCACAAGTGAAGTTTAAGTCACAAGTGTAGTAAGGAGCGAATGAGCGCATGGATTAAGAAGGGATTAGAGGAGGTATGGGACAATTAGTTAGCTTGGAATGTGGGTTGGTTCAAAAGAAAGTGTAAAGGGAAGATTTCACGGGGGTACATAAAAGAATAATTCAGAGTTAGGGAAGTATTCATGTGTGTGTGTGTGTGTGTGTGTGTGTGTGTGTGTGTGTGTGTGTGTGTGTGTGTGTGTGTGTGTGTGTGTGTGTGTGTGTGTGTGTGTGTATGTGTGTGTGTGTGTGTGTGTAAATAAGTGTCAATGTGTGTGAGATACATTTACTAATCAAAATTTATTATGTGTGTGTGTGTGTGCGTGCGTGCGTGCGCGTATGGAATACTTTACAAAACCCCTTTCCATAATGAAATGAAAACAATGAATCCAAAAGAGAAAATTATCATGTTTAATGAAAAGTTTCAACTTGTAGGTGAATGCCTACTAATGTTTATACAAAAAAGGTGGTCAAAAAGTAAGCATTTTGCAAAAGTTCCAGAATGCATAATTGCAAAAAAAAATTGAGCTTTGACAAATCATAGCAAGCAACACTTTAACTGAAGAGGGGAGCCTTCATACCTACCACCATCCAACAAGAAAAACATGGTAAGAACCAACTGAAACCTTAGTTGGGAAGACAAGTGTCATAAATACCCTCCCTTATAATCTGGGTCATAACACAAAACTTATCAATATTGATGTAAACTTATGGTTACAAAGTTAATTGGAGTAATGGTAAGATTAGGGGAAGAGTGTAGGTCAAAGGGAATAACCTTGGGATCATAATGGGGGTGGTTAATAAAGAGAAGGTGCAATTGGAAAAAGGGGGTTGTGAATTAGGTATGAAAGCATATGGAAACTTATGAGAAGAAGAAATTCTAAAAAGAAGGGGTAGAAGAGAAAAAAATAAAAATAAGCTTTATAAATAAATTTAACAAAAAAAATTCTTAACAAGGGATATGACCAAAAATAGAGCACAAAATTAGAATCTTAAGACCAAGTGGGGAAGGTGAAAGAATAAATTAAGCATTAGGAAAATTAGAGTCATAAATTTAGAAAGGCTAGAAGGGGTAACAATAAATGGAGATGAAAAAATAGACATGAAACATTAGTGAGGAAAGGGATAAAATGAGAATAGAGTTAGTAAAATATAGACGAAAAGAGATAGATGGGGGATTAGTCACATAAGACAAGCTAATAAGTTACAAGTATTAAAACTTATCAAAAAGTAATCGATATAGGTATTAATTAAAGAAAGGGGCATTAGTCAAATTAGAAATGGAAATTTAAGGATTAAAATTTAAAGGAATTCGTAAATGTAAAGGAAAACTGCAAATCCATGTAGTTGAAGGTAAGTGGTAAGGCATGAGTTAATACCTATGAATCCATGATGTTGACAGTAAGTCATAAGGAACAAGTCTATGGTGGCCACAGTGGTGGAGGTGCAGTAGAGTGAGAGGCTTGTGGTGTTATTGAGATAAGAAGACAGCGCAGTCAGTGAGTACAGGTAGGGAGCGGAAGACAAAATTAGTGGGCTACAATGTTGGGCTGAGGAGGAGACATGCAGCGTCGGCAATAACAAGCAGATGGAAGATGAGAATAGAGGCGGGGTGGCAGAGTTTAAATAGGTAGGTGGGAGGGCAGTTGGTAGTCGATGGAAAGGGATAATCAGGAGGGGACGAGAAGGTCAATCGTCATCAATATAGTCAGGGGAGAGGAATAGTCAAAAGTTGGGGGAGGGCAGTCGATAGTCAGGAGAAAGGGATAGTCAAAAGTCGAGGGAGGAGATGCGAAGGTCAATGGTAGTCGACGAGGGAAAGGACAGAAGTTGAGGGAGGGCGGGATAGCTCAAGGGAGGGCAATCGGTAGTTGGGAGGACAACAATTCGTGAGTTGAGGGAGAGGGGTAGTCAGGGGAGAGGAGTATATGGGAAGACAAGGATAGTTGGGAGGAGACAAGTAGTTGGAGGGTAGGGAATGTAGCTAGAGTAGTTAGAGAGATAGGGGTTAGGGAGAGGATAGGGTCAAAGAGGAGAGAGGAGAGAGTAGTCGAGTGTAGCTAGAGTGTTTAGAGGGGCAGTTGGAGAGTGCAGTTTTAGGGGGTTAGATAGGATGAGAGAGGGAAGAGGAGAGATAGAGTTAATAGGTAGAGGAGAGGGAAAAAGGAGACCGATGGTAGAGAGGGAGATAGCGGGAAGAGAGAGAGAGACACAGAGATAGAGAGACATAGAGAGAGAGAGAGACAGAGAGAGAGAGAGAGAGAGAGAGGGAGGGAGGGAGGGAGGGAGGGAGGGAGGGACGGAGGGAGAGGAGGGAAGGAAGGAGGGAAGGACGGAGGGAGGGAGGGAGAGGGAGAGAGTAAGGAAGTGTAGTAGTAGTTAAAGGAGAGAGAGAGAGAGAGAGAGAGAGACAGAGAGAGACAGAGAGACAGAGAGACAGAGAGAGAGGATAAATAGGGAGAGAGGGGGAATAAATAGAGAAAGAGAAATAGAGAGACAGGGGGGGTTTAGAAAGAGGGGATAAATAGGGAAGAGGATTAAAAAAGGGGGAAGATAGATAGAGAAGAGGATAGAGAGAGAGAGAGAGAGAGAGAGAATATATATATATATATATATATATATATATATATATGTATGTATGTATGTATGTATGTATGTATGTATGTATGTATGAGGGGGAATAAATAGAGAAAGAGAAATAGAGAGAAGGGGGGGGATCTAGAAAGAGGGGATAAATAGGGAAGAGGATTAAAAAATGGGGAAGATAGATAGAGAAGAGGATAGAGAGAGAGAGAGAGAGAGAGAGAGAGAATATATATAAAAATCTATGTATGTATGTATGTACTACATATGTATGCATATATATATATATATATATATAGAGAGAGAGAGAGAGAGAGAGAGAGACACACACACACACACACATACACACACACACACACACAAAGGAGGGGGGGCAGAGGGGAGGGGAGAGGATAAATGGAGAGAGAGGAAGGATAATGAAAGGTGGAATGAGGGTAGAGGTAGGGAGTGAAGTAAAGAAGGGTCAGAATTAAGGAATTAAAGGGAAGGGGGAGCAAGAATAGATTGTTTTTGTGTGTTTGTGTGTGTGTGTGTGTGTGTGTGTGTGTGTTACCCACCTTTGCACCGATACGGTACAACACGCTAGGTGAGATAATAGGTCATCACTTAATGTGAAGACCTACTGTCTACCCAAAAGGGAAAGAGTCTTATGTAAGTCAAACTTAAGGTGAGGAAAGGAATTGGAGGAGATGTAATCATGAATTATTTTTTTGGTTTTGTGGGGGAGCAAGCCAATTATTTTACAAATGTCAATAAGAAATACCACTTTGAAGAAAGGCCTCAAATTCATCAGAATAGGAGTAAAGAATGCGGAGGATGAAGGTTAGGTAGCCTTTGTAGGAAGAGGATAGTGGCCGGTTGCTATGACAAATGATGAGGGCAACAGTGGGAAAGTTGAGTTTTTTCTTCCAAAAAAATGTAGAAAAACATTCTCCAAGGAAGGGATGAGAGAGAGAGAGAGAGAGAGAGAGAGAGAGCTATGTTTAGGATAGTGGTGCAGTGGCGTATCAAATTTTGATTGTGTTGAAAAGGATGAAGAATAATTACATTTGAGAGAGATGATATGTAGTGGATAAATGGTGAAGGGGTCATTATTAAGTGGTCTAGATGGGTCACGAAACTTAGTAATGATGGGGGTTTTAATGAAGAGAATATTGGCAACATATCTGAAGGTTAAAAGAAAGAGAGAAAGGAATTGGGAATGACCAAGGCATGCCAGTTTTTAAATGAATTTGAATTTGGAAGAAGTAAGATAAAGGTGGCATCGAAGTGGTGAATTTAAATTTGCAATAAGATAAAGGTGGCACCAAAGTGGTGACTAAGAGAAACCCATAGGGATACCTTTTGTTTGGGTCCAACCATGGGAACCAACTTGTCAAGAAGGAGGTGGTTGTAATCAAGAAATTTTTCAAAACGTTAAAGAGTTTCAATATATTCTTTTTAGTAAGGAAGAGGCAACTAGTTTTAAGGAAGAATCCCTTGAATCTCACTTTAGAAGCAAGATTACAAAAGTAGGTGAGAGATTCCATGAGGTTTATAATGGCGTGGTGGAGATGGCCTCATAGCAATTAGATAAATTGACAGGGAATGAATCTCTTGGGGCAATTTTATGAGGAATGTAAGTTTGAATCCATGCCCCCAAGCATGTTAGATTTTACGTTGAGGAAGGATTTGTAGGTGGCATGAAGTTTATATCTCCTTCAATGGAGATGATTTTTTTTATTCTTTGAGTCCTGAAGCTATGAGGCCAGTAAAAGAGGAGAAAATACAATTATGTGCATTTGTAAGAAGCCAACAAAAATTGTTCTTATGTGCTTTATATGTACACATGAAAAAAGGGAGGTTGTTGAAGTTGTGAGAAAGCTTAAGAGAATCTACTAGAAATGGATTTAATAGTAACAGATGGGTGGGTCAAATAGGGATAGAAATTTGGGGGAGTTTATTCTATCAAGAGTGAGTTTTTATACTAGAAAATTGCAAAGGATAATGGGAGTTTGTGAGGCATTGTTTAAGCTAACAATGAACACATGGTTTGTAAGCCTGCTTACTTCATTGAGAAGAGTTTTTTTTCTAGGATTGATTTTTTGATTTTAAGGTGAGGAAAGTGTAAGAGAATCTATTCCAAAAGAGTTGGGAGAGTTGTGCTAGGAGTGAAGTATCCAGATGCTTGCACTTGAGAACAAGGACATTCAAAGACACAAGCATAGGAAAACATGCAAAAAAAGGGGAAATGCATGTCGTTTCAATTTCCCAAGACCGAGCCAAGACTTCCCATGAGGTCAACAAGAGTACTAAACGTTCTTGATGAATCAATAGACATGAAAAAACACAAAGCAAACTACAAATCAATCAACAATTTGCTCAGTGATGGCTCACTGAAGGAGCAACTAAAACCCTTGACTTTGACAACTTCTTGGGCACCCTCTCATTGACAGAAGAATACATCACAGCCTTGTGTACTAGCATAACCCATCCAACAATCTTCTTGTGCAGGCACCCCAAAGACATTTACACAAACAATTTCAACATCACCATCTCGAAACTGTGGCAGGCGAACATTGACATTCAATTCATAAGGAATCCGCACGGTGCAACCTCTCGTATTGCACGTCGTACATGACCAAGGTCGAGACTATGACCAAGGTCGACTAAGCCACCGCAAATGCAATGAACCAAGCATTGTCCCAATGCTTGCAAACTAATACTCCCTCAAACGAGTGCATCCAAAATATTGGCAATGCAATCTTGAACACACGACATATCAACTCATAGCAGGCGGCATACTTGTCTCTATCTTTGCCATTAAACAAGGGAATTTTTTTATATAAACACAAGCCCTCTTGAATGTTGCTCCCAATTGGAGAAAATGGATCCTTTGAGCACTGACATCTTCTTTGTGGACATCGTAGGGAAATATAAAGACAATCCTAATGAGATGCACAACCTCTGCTTGGCAAAGTATGCTGACACGTACGCAACATCTGCATACATAACAACTAAATGTAAGCACGAAAAGATTGTATGATTCAACAACTATAGCAAGGGTAGAGATGTTGAGAACCACTTTAGAGAAATTTGCTTGTTGTATATGCCATTCATGCACAAAGAACATGTCATAAGTGAAGCTTTCCCCACATGGCATGACATGTTCAAAAACAGGAAGCAAATAATCGATGGGAACTTTGAGAAGTTCAACAAAGGTGCACTACCATCTGAAAGCAGCAACAACATAAGATCGACCTCATTGTCCATGACGACAGGAGACAATCTTCTAGCCCCCCGAGTGTTGAGTTTGACTTTAATACCGATCTTCAAAAAACAACGAGACCAATGCAACACCAGAATACAACATAGTTTACTTTTGTGCTCATGCCAAACAAAGATTACTTCCATGAACTCCGCATTAAGCTAAACACCAAGCAACGTCTGTTCATGGAAGACATACTGCTGAAAAAAACAATCGTACCCAAAAGAATCGTTGTTCTTACTCCCATCAAGGAATGCTGGCATAGGAAAGACATTTACATTGTTGCTCTTAGTGCAAGCATTGCAGCGACACTACACTCGTGAATTCTTTATCGATGTTTATTTTCTAAGAGTCTTGCTTTTGGCATACACCAAGAAAGCAACGTACAACATAGGGGGCACAACAATACACTCAACACTTCATCTTCCTTTGCTTTCATCAATGTATAGAAGCCTTTTCGTTAAGAAGCTACACTTGCTCTCCCACATGTACAAAGACGTTCAACCACTACAAGGTATGGGCCGTTTTTTGATGGAAATACTGACCTTTTCTACACTAAATTTTTTTGTTTTAATAAGTGTAAATTTTGGTATTTACATAGCTATTAACATCAGAAAACATGGATCGCTATATAAGCATCGGTATATAATGATGCTAGTAAAGGTTGGTATATACCGACACTGGTAAAGCATCGGTATATACCGACCCTTAACAGAACTTTTAGAAAAAAATTAGTGTGGAAAGACAAGGCTTGCTGTGGCCCCATTTTGCCCCACTAATGTTATTTTTTTACATTACAAAAGAATGTTTACAAGCAAACAGGTGAGATAAACTCTCAAACCTTGTTTGTTACAAAATTTCCCTTGTGAAAAGGGTGATACAAATCGCTCAAATGAGCTAACAGACAAAAGCATATACATGTCGAAGTATATACAACCTTGTTATAAAATTTCCCTTTTGAAAAGGGTGATACAAAATCGCTCAAATGAGCCGACAGACAAAATCATATACATGCCGAAGTATATACAAACTACTACAAATACTACTACTACTGCTCATCCGACTCGTCGGAGTCGTCTCGTGGTTCAAATTTAAGATAAGAAAAACATCCTGGAAAGTCTATATAAGTGATTGAAGAGCAAGATGTGGATCTAAAGGAGTAATGGGAATGTGATTGAGGCCATATTAAATGTGAGAACAAAGAAAGGGGTGATGAAAAAAGATTCAGGTTTAAGATACATACGTGAAGTTGATCTTCAAAGGATTTGAAACAAGATTTGAATCTAATATGTGAGGTAAAAAGACAAGCGGTGGTAAAGGTTTTAGCGAGGAATGTAAGTTTGGGTTTGTAGAGAAGGGATTCAAGTGGTAGAGTGTATTTCCCACTCAAGGAGAAGGGGGCAAAAGTTTGGATAGTGTTAGAACAAGTGCTAAAATGTAAAAGAAGTGTGTCTCTATAAAGAGATCTACAATGACTTTTGGTTAAGATTATGCTAGCATAGAGAACATGAGGTACTTCACATTCTTTTCCTTTAGAGAAGAGTGAAACTAAAATACACCATTATTGAGAAGTTTGGTAGTATTGACAAGTTTGGTGGTATGTACCTCAAGCTTTTAATGAGGAAAGCACATTTGATATAGGGTCAGAAGACATTCCAACAATTTTTAACATAGTAGTTGGCATCTTTGTTAGAGGTGCCGGGGTCGCTTTGATTGGAACCTTTTGAAGAAATGGATGGACTTCAAGAAGAAATGGATGTTGAAGAGTAGTTAGAGTTCAGATGTTGATGACCATTCTTGCTTGCATTGGCCAACCTCTTTAGAAGAGAGGTTGCAAATAAAATCAAGAGATTGGATGGAGAAAGGTGCCAAGAAATTGAGGTTGTCTAGGCACCAAATTTTGTGTCGACAAAGTTGTTGAGATATGGTGCCATGAGCACATAGATTAAAGGCTAAGTTATGGTATTGGAAAGAATTAAAGTAGCCACCCTAGGATGTGGACTACATGATCTGGAGATGTGGATCAAGGATATCTACAAGGAGAGATGTGGATCAGAGGATCCCACAAGTGTTAACTATTCTTAGGGCACTCTCTATATAAGAGGCCTATCATGTATTGTTGAGTAAAGAGAAATGCACACTCACTCAAGATTCTGTTTATGAATCCAAGCTAATCTATTGGAACCTAATTGACTTGAGGTACATGTCATGAGCACTCTCTTCATCATGTTTACACATAGGTTCCATCCACCTTAGAGCACTCCATAGTTCCTGAGGCACACATGTTTTCTCATGGTATCAGAGCATGCTTCTGCCTTTTGTTGAGGTGCCATCCTTGAGATTGAGAGATCGAGAGAATGAGAGCGAGTGATTTTTCTTTCATTCCGGTGATGAAAGGTTTCCATTGAGTGATAGAGAAAAATTTTTGTCCAATCATTTTCTTGAGCATTGAGTATTCATTCTCCGAGAGAGAGAGAGAGAGAGAGAAAGAGAGAGAGAGAGAGAGAGAGAGAGGGATCTCTATGAGAGTTTGTGCGTGAGGAGTAACATCTACATAGCTACCCTACGGCTTGCTACTACAAATAAAGCCTTCAACAATGAGCTCTCCCTGCTACTCACAAGAAAGGCAAGCCATACGCCTACTCCAAATCGAGTAAGGCTACTCAGGACCACCACAAACAACCTTCAGCAATGCATTGAAGCATTGAAGCACTCACAAAGGCTGACCGTCCTCTAACTTGCATCTCTAATAATTACCATTCCTTGGATGCATCACAACCTCTCCAAATCGGCCGAGTCAATACAGACACTCAGCTCACGTGGTTTGCCAACAACATATAAGAGCTACAATAGTTGCTAGGCATGTCAACCTACGCAAAAGTTCCTTGCCGATTCTCTCTACTACATAGTCATCGGGGCAGAAGAGCAGTGAGTTCCTATACATCATCTTGATGGCTTTGGATCAGATTTGTACGATTGGATCCTCCAACTGTTGATGGCTCCAACAACTAGCTACAAAAGGTGGCAAAGCTTGAATTCAAGGAGATCAAGGTGAGTGAGAATTGTTAGGTTGGGGTGGCGCAAGTCACTCAATATCAAGCGCATTCCTAAGCTGCAGTTTCGATGGATTTCTCTTTTTACTCTTCTGGCTAAATTGAAGGATGCGTATGTCAATCTCCTCCTTTGCTGCTTCATCTAGGATGAGTCCTGGGGGTACATTGCACTTCCGCAGCAATGCCTCTATGCCTAAGCTCTGGATGAGGTTAAGGAATGTGTTGTAGTTCTTGGCCTGGGAGATGATCAAACTGATGTTCACGGGGGCAACAGTAGGAGCATATGGCTCCAAAGGCAACCTATAGCAACTCCTCCATCGCCAAGCCAGTCGCCAAACGAACCAACCCATGATGATGTGCTGCTAGCACGGATCAATTGAAGTTTGTGGTCGACAAAGAGACCCGGCTCGTCGTCCGTCCAACACAAGCACCAGCCAACGGCTTTCCCACCTGCTCCAACCGAGGACGCAACTGCACAGGTCTTTGTTTTGTTCAACAGCTCATCGTGCCATCGCCTCAGAGATTTCTTCAAGGTTTTCAAAGTTTCCTAAGGTTCCCAAAAAATTGACACATGGTAGATGATAACTAACCAGGGTTGGTTAAAAGTAACTTTGGTTAAGTATATGATCACACTAAGGTTATTTTAACCTTATCTTGGTCAATGGTCAAGTAACCCATAGTAAACCATGGTTAAGGTTAGGGTTAGTTAAGTGCCACCTAAGCACATAACCCCTTATTAAGCATAGTTTGAATTCTACATGTGAATCCATGTGCCACATCATCAAGGGCCATTTTTCAATCAAAACTTCGACAAGCCGTAACTTCCAATCCATGAAGAATTTGCATGCGCTCCAAAAAGAAAAAGTGATTGCCTTTCAAGCTCTACGTGCTTGTCAAATCAGAATCATTGTATGCAATTAGACACTGCCAATATTGAAACAAATCAATTGGTAAGACCTTTGCGACAACAAACGGGAAATCAATGCATGCCAAAAGCACAAGTGTATGAGATGACCATAGATTAGAACATGGCATCCACACATAAAGGATTAAGGCACATGAAAGAACAAAGCATCATGCATCAAGCTACATCAAGCAAAGAAGATAACGCCATCAACATCAAGCATTGAGAAGCAAAAACCTTGCCACCTTTAGCCTATATTTTGTAAATCAAACGTGACCATCTGAGAGTAGCTATGAAAGCACCCAGGGGAGGTATTAACATGTAAAAACCACACTTTACCACCTTAAGTAGCAATGCATGCACTAAGGGGAGGTGATGGAATGTAAACTCACATCTGACCACCTTGTGGTAGCCAATGGATCATGGCACCAAGGGGAGGAGTTGAGATATGGTGCCATGAGCACATAGATTAAAGGCTAAGGTATGGTATAGGAAAGAATTAAAGTAGCCACCCTAGGATGTGGACTACATGATGTGGAGATGTGGATCAAGGATATCCACACAAGGAGAGATGTGGATCAGAGGATCCCACAAGTGTTGACTATTCTCAAGGCACTCTCTATATAAGAGGCCTATCATGTATTGTTGAGTAGAAAGAAATGCACACTCACTCAAGATTCCATTTATGAGTCTAAGCTAATCTATCTTGGAACCTAATCTACTTGAGGTACATGTCATGAGCACTCTCTTCATTATGTTTACACACAAGTTCCATCCCACCTTAGAGCACTCCATAGATCCTGAGACACACATGTTTTCTCAGGAGTGAGCTTTCATTTCAGTATGTCTGGGGGAGAGAAGAGGCACACAAGAAGCAAATTTTTTTGGTACTTTGCTATCAAAGGGTTTAGGAGGTTGAGAGAGACATTAGGAGTGGGTTTTAAAAGAGGCTTTATCATCAAGGATAGAAGATCAAGGTTGATGAAATTGTGAAAGTTGCTATTGAAAGGGGCAAGACCAGAAGGGATAAGGAGAGGGAAAACACCATTGAGGATGAGGATGTCATTGTCAAGACCAAGGATGATAGAATGATACTCATTTAGAGCATTAGTAACATTAAGGTCAATGGCAGTGAGATTGGAAGCAACTCTTTGAAGCCTAGCAAGGGCACCATCACTTTCACTATGAGAGAACTTTAGGAGTTTAATCCAGTCTTTGAGAGAAAGTGTTTTGATTACTTTTAGCAAGCACTTTGAGATCGTGAGTTCAAATAAATCTGGAGAACACGGATTGTTGAAAGCAAGTAAGTGCCACTTGGGAGGTGGGTGAGGGAGATGGAAGCAGGTTGTTGAGGATTTTGAATGGAGCGAGATGTCCCATGAATATTTCTAAAAAGAGAGGAAAAGAGGTTAGAAAAAATTGATAAGTTAGAGAAAGGAGTCAAGAATCCAAAAGAGGCCTTAATGACTTAAGTGTACTATGTCCAACCATCCAAAGTTGCAGGGGAAAGAGCATGTTTGTGGAAGACTTTACAAAACCCTTTTCCATGGTGAAATGAAAACAATGACAAAACAGAAAACTGTTGAATTTAATGAAAAGGTTCAACTTGTAGGTGAATGCCTACTAATTTTTATACAAAAAAGGTTGTCAAAAGGTAATAACTGCAAAAAAAGTGTTGAGCTTTGACAAGTCGTAGCAAGCAACACTTTTATTGAAGAGGGGAGTCTACATCCGTGCCACCATCCAACAAAAAAAAAAATGTAAGAATGGGTAGGAAGCGGCAAACGAAATCGATGCGTTGCAACACTGGGCAGAGCAGGAGGTAGGTAACATTAGTGAGTAGACGAAAGGTGAGAATAGAGGCAGGGTGGGAGAGTTTAAATAGGTAGGTGGGAGGGAAATTGGTATTTGGGGAGAGGGATAGTCAGAAGGCAATAAGAAGGTCATTCTATAGTTGAGGGAGAGGGATAGACAGGGGAGAGGGATAGATGGGACTCTCGAGAGAGGGCAGTCACCAGTTGGGTGAGGGGGATAGTTGGGGGAGGGAAGTTAGGGTGGAGGGCAGTCAATAGTTGGGGGAGGGAAATCGGCAAGTTAAGGGAAAGGAATAGTTAGGGGCAAGCAGGAACAGAGGGATAGTTGGGAGGAGATGAGTAGTTACAGGGTAGGAAGTGTAGTTAGAGTAGTTAGGGAGATAGGGGGTAGGGAGAGGATAGGGTGAGAGAGCAGAGAGGATAGAGAGAGTAGTTAGAGGGTAGGGAGTGTAGTTAGAGTATTTGGGGGGTGGTTGGAGAGTGCAATTTTGGGGGGTTACATAGGGTGAGAGAGGGAGAGGATAGATAGAGTTAAATAAATAGAGGAGAGGGAAAAAGAAGATAGAGAATAGAGAGGGAGATAGGCGTTAGAGGGGGAGAGAGAGAGAGAGAGAGAGAGAGAGAGAGAGAGAGAGAGAGAGAGAGAGAGAGAGAGAGAGGGAGAGACAGAGACAGAGAGACAGAGATAGACACACACACACACACACACACTCACACAGCGGGGGGGGCATAAATAGAGAGAGGGGGGAGATTTCTTGAGAGAAGATAAAAAGGGAAGAGAATTAAAAAAGGGGGAAGCTAGAGAGAGAGAGAGAGAGAGGGGGGGGGGGGGGGGAAGGGGGAATGGGAGATATGAAGAGAGGAGAGAATAGAGAGAGAGAGAGAGAGAGAGAGAGAGAGAGAAAGGGGGGGGGGGAGGGGAGAGGTAAAAGGAGAGAATAAATGGATAGAGAAGAAGGATAATGAGGGGTGGAATTAGTGAGGGTAGAGGTAGGGAGTGAAGTAAAGAAGGGTTAGAATTAGGGAATTAAAGTGAAGTAAGAAGGATCAAAATTAAGGTAGGGAGTAAAGTAAAGAAGGGCAAGAATTAAGGAATTAAAGGGAAGGGGGAGTAAGAATAGATTGTTTGTGTGTGTGTGTTTTCGTGTGTGTTTTCCATGTCATTTTCTTCCCTAAAATTAGGAACCCATTGTGATTGCTTTTGTAGCAAATTTTTGTTAGACACAAAAAAGTAAAGAAAGGTAACTAATAAAACTCCCTTTACAATTCCTTCAAAACAAAAATGGCATGTGATGTTTGTTGGCAACTATGCAGGCTACCACATGTCATCAAAAAGCGCCGAGTACGAGGGGTCCCACTCCCTTGCCTCCTAGCCACGCAAGGCCCCCCTCTCCTCCCAAAAAATATCGGGAGGGATGGGAGAGAGGAGTTAATGAGCCAATATATATCCTAGGTGCCATAGGGGGCACCTTTGTATATGAGATTTTCCCCCCATTAAATCCACATGTCAGCAACCCACAACTTCTCGTGTGATAAACCAACCAAACCACACTCCACATGCCAACAATGGGTGAAGGCCACCACCTCCAACACCCCCCTGTGAACAAAACCCGGTGCAAACAAACATGACCACAAAAACCACAAGGCTAGGTCAACCAAACGCCAACCCTACTAAATGCCATGCGAGTGGCATGTTGCCAAAGTCCACGGGAGGCACACGTACGTGTTAAGGAGTTAAGAGCCACTGCCGCCATCATAATACTTTCAACCGCCGTTGCATAGATCACGACAACCTGCCACCAAAGAGCCCGTGACTACCACATGTTGCCCACGTGAGGGTCGAGCCAAATAGTCCACCAATCCATAGGTCTGATACCATGTTGGCAACCACGTAGGTTGCCATGTGTCATTGAAAGTGTCAAGTACGGAGAGTCCCACTCCTCTGCCTCCTAGCCATGCAAGGCCCTCCTCTCCTCCCAAAAAGACCCAAGAGGGATGAGAGAGAGTGGTTAATGAGCCAATATATATCCTAGGCGCACCAGGGGGAACCTTTGTATATGGGATTTTTCCCCCCATTAAATCCACGTGTCAGCAACAACTGACAACTCCCATGATAAACCACGCTCCACACACCAAGGAGGAGTGAAGGCCACCTCCTCCAACAATGTTGGCTATCTATGTACGTTGATGTATGTATCCTCTCATAATGTTGAGGAGCCTTCAAGAGGGGATTGATGATGTACGCATATAGAAACAAGGTATTTCATTACCTTCCAAACAATTAGTGAATGGCTACACTCATATTGTAATTGAAATACTTATTTGATGTGTGTGCCTATCATATTTGATTCTGTAAGGGATCAATTGACAATTTCAAACAATTTGTACTACCAACAATTGATAAGATGTCAAATCGTGCAATTTAAATAAATAATCTAAGTTCAAATATCATCTTTTTCCAAGAAGTAGAAAAAAGAGATGGATCCATGATTCGATTGTCAAGTTGCCAACTAATTGTAGCATATTATCATTAGTATATTATGTACTATGTGGTTGCATAAAAGATACTACTGTGGGATGATTGGTGGTATCATGAGGTGTTTCTTAGTGTAAAATGTGTTGTCTAGATTTACATCCATAGGGTTCACCACCTAAAACCATGTAATATAGCAGGTTAGTAACTTCTAATTTATACATTGCATGAGACCTACATCTTTTGCACATATGTGAGGGGTGTAATAAAACATGTGTCCAATGTAGTTAATTCACGTGGAAGTGCATAAGTGATGTGTTGTAAATTCAAACTGCAAGCATGTATACATGCAAAACGAACGTAAAAATTGCATAAATACAAGTAAAATATTGAATGTAGGGGTATATGAGATGCATGCTTGCTTGCATATGTTTTATGGGTTTTCACAATGCGAACGTTTTGAGATCTAAATTTTGTAGGATGTAAACCATTGGGCCAAAAATATGTTATGGCCAATTTGAGGTCTAAATGTTGCACAACGAAAACCATTGAGCAATAAGTATATATCATATAAACAGGATGTACATATGTACCCAATCCTTTGTATAGTCCTTACTACTTTTCTTTTTTTTTTAACAAAAAATGTTTTTTGTATTATGTCTCAAAAAACAAGATATAACCATGTCAAGTTCCCTTTACACTTGGTTCAACCAGTAAACAAAAGAAGAAGAAAACAAATGCATACCATACATCAGTTATAGACTGAGGGTCTGTTGGTTTAAAGTCCTTGCCATCTCTATAGACAACCCATTTGCCTTCTTTTCTGGCTGCCTTCACCTTTGCTAGTTCTGAGCTTTTATTCCTTAACTGATTCTTTGTGAGTTTCTCTGCAATCCACACCTGTAGACCTCTCAACTTGTTGGATTGTCAAAGAACTTGCATTCTTTCAGCCCTTGACTTGAAGATGAGAATTCCTTGTGCTCCTTGAGCTATCTCAAAGTTGAGATAAATGGACAAGTAATGTCTCTTGAAAAAGAGAGTAAAATCGATGCTTTAAGGACTTGATGTCCTTGTCTAAATGGACTCTATATGACCCTTGATGAGAGACATTAATTTCAAGTCTCAACACCATAAAGAAACAAATCTTGATGTTTTTAGGTCTGGATGTTCTTTCACTATGATGCAAAACATAAATGTCGCTATTATTGTGGTGACACAAAAATGAATCATCCCAAAGCTTGATTGTTACTACAAGAATGCCTAACACTAGGGATATATCACTAAGAAAATGGAAAAAATATGAATGGGGATCAAAAAATGTAACAACTTATGGCAAACTTATTGTCATTCTGGTAAAAAGGAAAGGAAACAAAGCTTATCCATTGAAAATACTACACCATACGGACATTGGTCTAATTTTAATCCTTATTGGGACCTTTTCTCAAGATTTGGTATAAAAAGGAAGATACCATGTTCTTATTTAATTTCAATATGAGCTTCCTTAAGCTCTATATATTTGTAAATGCTTAATTGGAATATCTAGGAGCAAACTAACGAAAAGGACAAATTGGATAAGTCTCCTGTGTTATGTTGGAATAAGTGCAAAGTTATTGGAGGTAAAGATGAAACATTGTTGGTTGCTAATAGAGTGGAGTTGACAATGGCCATGTCAATGACTTATGATGAGGTGACTTAAGAAGCATGTTGTAAATGTAATGGCTCTCTTTTGGCATGCTGTACCTAATTGCAGCATGGTGGGTAGCAATGGTGGGTAACAAAGCATGACATCTGGATTGGACTCTCTTATGCCCATCGATGAAAATTTGTAAATTGTATCTCACGTTCTTGCAACATAGTATAAACATATACTGTCACACAAGTATATACAACATCCTTGCTTGGGGAAATTTTTTAAAACTAAGCATAGGCATAAAAGAAAACCCTACCAAAAACTTGAACAAAGCCATTTGGACTAAATTTCAATTCCTTAACAAAGATTCCTTTTTACAACAGAAAACATTTTATGCATCTTCTGAGCTTTGGCCATTAATGTTATGACCATAGTTGGCACCCCTTTTGTCAGCAGTAATCTATCCTGTGAGTGCCCATCTAAACTACTAGTGCTCGTATTTTAGAGAGCAAAAACAGCAATGTCCCAAGTGTAAGAGATCCATTTCCATCAGGAAAGTTTTGACCCAAGTCTCATTGTCTAAGATGAATAGGATTGATGATATAGCACCCTTGGGGGAGAGAGAATTTCTGACAGCACATTTTAGCCAGTGTGTGTGAGAATTGCCTCCACTCTTTCTATGGATCCATAAAGATGGCCAAAGTTCATCCCAATTATAGGTTCACCTGTCCCCAAAGCTCTGCTCAGCAAAGACACCAATCAGAATCTGCAACAACTTTTTTCAAAATCTTGAATTTGAGTTTAAACTGGACCAGTAAAACCAAACTTACCCATGAATATCAGGAAGAACATATTCAGCATTCCATCCAACCCGAATGTCGAATCCAGGACAGATGGGAAGCAACGTTTTATGCCGAACCTGTGATACTCCATCTCCTCCATAAGCAGATGTTAGCTTCCATTTCCAACCTGTTGTGTGATTGTGAAACTCATGCCCTATACCAACCTGCATGCAGCAAAGGCAAAATGTAGATCATCTTCTCCCAAACCCAAAAGCATCTCTCTCTCTCTCTCTCTCTCTCTCTACACACAATGGACTCACCAGAGGACTGTCATATTAGGGGACTTTCCTTCCATGCTCACCAGACCGTAGACACGACCCACAGGAGTGACAGTGGCACTTGTTCTCCACACGGCCATAGCCAGGAGACCACAGCGGATCACACATGCCAAGAGCCACCAGCCATCACAGGTTTTATGCCACCACAGCAGCCTCACATAGCGACGCCCCTCCTCAGGGTTGCTGCCCCACCAGCTCCCAACCCCTGAGCTCGGAGAGTTTTTCTCTCTATGTATTGGTGCTGTTATGATCATGATGATGGATTTTCCTGTGTATTCATCATGGGTGTTGATGCCCGCTTAGTGGCTCCACCAAGCTCATTGTATCAGGTTTCTTTAGTCTCATAGACTTTTTGGTCTTCCGAAGACATTTAATAAACTTTCTTCTCTTGAATTTCAAGAAGGCCCTTACATCCTGCCAACAAATAAATTTTACAAGAGGAAAACAAAATTCCATAGAGAAGCTACTTACAGTCTATATCAAAACGATATAGCTGAACTAGTGGTCAAATCTGGACAAAAGGTACAAATAAGCACTCTTACGCAAGAATGCTCCCTCTCCCCAACTCTATTCAGGCTGTTCATTGAAGACCTCAATGGCTGGATGGACACACAGAGGAGCACAGACCCAAATGCTGGCCACACACTTCTATTATACATGCAGATGACGTGGTCCTCTTTTGTAACAAATGAAAAAGTTGACATACACGCATAGATGCATTAAGCACGTTCTCAGTCTACAAGCATTTGAATCAATTTAAAAAAAACTGTGACCATTAGGACACGCTGAAAACAGAGAGAAAAGAATTGGAGGTGGTAGCATCATGTAAACATCTAAGTTTGGAATTTGAAGATAATCACGAGTGGAATGCAAGTGCTAAGAAACGGAGGCGGGGGTACAAGAAAACAGTTTCCAGCATACATAATAAATGCATGAAGTATTAGAAGAGGTCAATACCATCTGTGGAAACCCCTCTGAGGACAAAGGTTTAGACGACCCATGCCCCTACTGCAAGTCTTGAATCCGTGTGTACTGTAGGCAGATGCTGCAGGTAGCCGTCTGGTACATTGCATGGGTCTGCAGCACTCCTGCAGCAGATTGCAGTACAACAACAGGTCTATGGATAGGCTTGGTATGGGCAGGGATATATACAGGTCGGCAGACCTGAATTTTGGTCGAGTCCTACAGATCCAGGTCAGCCTGGATCTGGTCGGTTTAGTCTACTGGACAGGTCAGAGGTCAGCCGAGTCAGGTGGTTGCCGCCTATAAAAGGAGCCTTTGTTTGGCTCAGCTCCTATCATACAGAAGCCCTTCATACAAGGCACGCAGGAGCAGAACAGAGTCAGCCTTTCAGGCCCCACATCTCAGACTTCGCGCAGCTCTTCTCTGGCTTCCGTTTGACCAGCACAATGCTGGATGTTCCATGCTCTCTTTGTGAGCAGTTTTTCCCATGCCTGTGGATGAATAAAATCTGAGTGTCATTCTCTATCTTTCTCTTAGTGTGTGTTCAGCATGTGTGTGTGTGTGTGTGCGCGCGCGCACCGACAGTGTGAGAGAGATCAGTGAGAGGTTGAGTTTTATTATGCTACATAGGGTTACTTCTTCAATGGGCCCTCAACTCTATCATGGTATCAGATGATTCAGCAAACGTTAGGACAGTGATGCTGGTATGCTGATAGTGGCGCCTCAAGACACATTTCCCAACACAAGAACTCATTCAAGGTACTGCAGCCCGCACATCCAAGTGACTGTTGGAGATGCAGCAGGAAGTAGATCATGATGGGAAAACGAGGAACAGAAGAACATGGGCTGCAAAGATCAGGGCATTGTTGGCCCATGATACAAATAGTTCAAAGTTGTGGCGAGAGAGGTTTGTGCACGGCAGCTACAAGACTCTCTCAAAGATGCAAAGGCTGGATTCGTGGATGGACGCACATTGCAGACAATGCAGAGGTTTGCCAGGCTTGCATGGAGAACAAGCAACACTGGGAAGCAAGGATGCTACGGAGAGAGCCAAAGCTCCGTTGGAGTTGGTTAATCCCGGCCTATGCAGAAAGATGTCTACCACATCATTCTTTGGAGCAGGCTATTACCAAAGAGATCTCAAGAGTTCGAAAGTCATGAAACAGAAGGCCGGAGTCGAGAAAAACTTGGGAAGAAAGTCAAAACATTCCAGACCAGCGGAGAGGGTGATTCGCTTCAGAGGCTTTGGATGCCTACTACAAGAAAGAAGGGATCACGAGACAACTGACCACTGCACACACACCCCAACAAAACGGAGAAGAACCGAGTAATCACAGTGGCATCTCCAAGACCTTCTTGATGCACCTTCCCCATGCGATCCACTGCTCTCTAGGCGTGCCTGTGGCTCCCCCTGCCTCAATCCGATGGGATGAGAGACGCAGCTGTCCAATCGCAATCCTCCATGCATTTGAGACTCGTCGGTACCGGAGTCTGATAATTGCTTTATCCTCAGCAAAACTCAGGAAGTGATCCTGATAGAATTGAAGCTTGGTGGAGGACTCGCAGTTCCCCCAAGTCCACGAGATGAGCTGGTCCAATCATATGATACAGTTGATCTCCCGTGGAATCTGATGACACGGCATCCAAACTGTACTAAAAAGGTGGGAGTCTTTAAATACCCTGCCTGGCAAACCATTTGGATATACGTTCATACCAAGCCGTGTTAACCCCTCTGTCTGCTACTCTAATGCCAACCTCAGTCACCTCAGTTGGGCAAGGCCATATGTCACTGTTTGAAAAATAACATCAATCTGGAGTGGGGTCATGGCAAACTCCAACTCTGGCTGCACTATCTGACGAGGGACTTGGGCTTGCTCCGAATCACCCAGGATCCAATACTCACATGTAGCCTCTCAAATCTACTCCACTCAGCCGTCGAGGGATCACTCCCCCAACAGGGTGCTGCATACATGGCTGCCGGCCGCACCAGGGTATCCCTCCGTCGAGAGATCCTGAAAGTGTCCCTAAAGGCACAGTCTCTCTAGCCAAGCCAAAGCTCCTTGACCTCTCGTAAGTCGTGCCGTTCCTATGAAAAGTGCCCCTAGGCAAGTGTAGGACTACACGATCTCCACCAGCCCCTAATAAGTGAAACTATGTCGATGGAATATGACCTTACGAAGATTGATTGTCAAGTCTCTCTCCTTGCAAAACACTCTAAGGCCTCTAGATGTCTCTGTAAGCCTTTGTCGAGGATGATATCATTTTCGTATACCAATATCTGTATTATACTTCGGCAAGCAGTAACCCTCACCTCCAAGATAGTCAATGAAGGAGGTTGTCTCATCAATCAAGGCCCAAAAAGTGTTAGTGAGAGTGTTTATCCCTACTTCACTCTAATCGTACTCTCAATTCAATCAAACAAGCCATCCGTGTTCATACTCTCCCTCTGACCGACTCATATAAACTAACTACCCCCCAACCATGACTCCAGGCATCTAAGTCTCCTAACCAAACAAGATCGTGGAACTATGTCAAAAGCCCTCCAAAAGTCTAGAAAGCAAGCATAGCTTTCTGGGATCTCAATCTCGCCTCTACGATGATGGCCCAAAGAGTGAAGACATGATCTACAGTAGATCATGTTGTCTCCAAAACCCAGCTTGTCCCAAAGCCCTTTGCCACTACCTTTGTGAAGGTATTGATTTCTTTCTCTAGTACAAACCCGTATATCTTGGCCAATGTGCAGCCAATCATAAGTATTACATGCAAACTTGATATGGCTCATAATCATGCCAAAGGTCACAACAAGCAGTTACTGACATAAATTGTGAAATTCAAAAATGAAAAGCAATATAAGAGTTTCAAGGTCGAAGGAAGGGCCCTAATCACATTGTGATGACCAAAAATAAAAAATGAAGAAGAAAAACCTAATGGGTCCTGGAATCATCACACTAATGGGTCTCACAATCATCATCACATGATACCCTAATCACGTTGTGATGGTTTAAATGATAAAGAAAATAAGGAAAATAATACAAGTTTCAAAATTAGTAGAATACTACGTTGGAAGATCTTACAAAGGTTAGAGGAATCAATTCTGGAACTCCCTTATTGAATTGTGGTGATTCTTTAAAAACTATGGTTCTAAGATTTCAAGCCTTTTAATGTTTCAAATTTGAAAAGGCATGATGTGGCAAAATTTCCCCATGGACCTTAGAGGAATGCATCATTTATCCCTCTCTTGGGATATCATTAAAACCATTTGCCCCTTGGCACATTTCATGCATTTAGGTCCCTTAGCCTTAGATCCACCTAGTCTAGTGCCATGTCACCCTCACCAAGGACCTTGACCTTGATTCCTTTTTTGATCATTTACATGAAGCCCAAACAAATATAATACAAACATTGATCCTTTAAAGGAAAATGTCAACTGACCCTTCCTAGGTCATGTTACCTCGACTTGAGCGTAACAATGAGAGTGCAGTAGTGCCCAATATCCATGGGGTTCGCTACTTTGTGTATCGGGTACTATGGTGGTGGTACTCCAAGCAGGGGAAAGCTATAACATACAGCATGATTGAACATATGTGCTATAGGATTGGGGCCAAGACCTCATGCCATGTGCGAAGCTGTGCGTCTGTAGTCCCTCATGGTCATGGGCTCTCCTGGTATAGAGAGTATAATACAGCCTACACATTCCATGTGGTAAACAAGGTGGACATTGTGAGCCTGGGCAAGAAAGATATATTAGGTGGTGCATGGGCTAGCGATCTGGCTTATGTGGCAGGTCTATGATGGGGATGGGTGGCTTTCCCTATGCTAGAAGCTCCCATGCAATGGTGGAAGGAAAAAATCACCTCATGAAGCCTATGCTTGTGTTCGATATAGCAGTCGAGATGGCAAATGCCAAATAGGAATGGTCAATGCCAATTGGGAAGGAGAGGGACTTCTAAAGTCGTGTACACATGATACAAAGACTAAGGCCCCATCGAGGAGTCCACTGTACTTGTCCCCCATCATGTGAGTCCTTTGGATAACGGCCATCACTGAAGGCCACAGTAGATGATTAAGTCATGTAATTCCCCCAATCTGTGGTAGATAGCATCCATTCTCTATCACCTATGATGCATCATTTGAGTGCCTCACTATCCCAAGCTCTGCCCAGTACTTTGGGGGGATCAGATCCAGAATACTTGTCTGCTCCACAAGCATGCATTGAAGTCCCCTAGGAGAAGGGCTCCCCCGATCTAGAGAGCTCCAAGATGTCATCGAGTATCCTTCATGGCGACTTCACGTGCATAGGACGATGTATCTGGTGGAAAGTAACATACTGCAATGAAGATCGAAGATGCGATCATATCAGATGTCTGAACTTGTATCCACATGTGTCATGATGCGCCTCCTTTCGCGTCACAGATATGAGCAGTCTCAGATGAGATCTAGATCCTCATACCTCACTCTCTCTCCTCATCTCCTTTCTGTGGGCTAACACGCATGTGTATCCTATCGCTATGGGTAGTAGCCCTCTCTCAGGACTCTCGTGTGTCTCAGTATAAACAGGCAATATCTCTATCAATGTAGGTTTCTGAGAACCCCCCTGGATTGGACCATATGGTGCCATTACAGTTCCACACAAACCATGCGCAATATGTCTTGTATCCCAAAAGCCAAACACCGTTATGTGACATTTTTATCCCCTTCTCTTTCTCCTTACTCGAATGATCACCTTACCATCTCTCATGCAGCCCATTCCCTTCTTGTCTCATTGTCACACTCCAAGCATTTCCATCCCTTCCGTGCTCTTGCTGCAAAAGCGTGAGGTCATTAATTAGGTATGTCCTAGTCCCCTTCACTGTTGCAGTCATTCCTATGACAGTCTATATGGAGCCTTGTTCACAGGTTTGGACCCTGGTTCCAGCACAATAGAATGGGCAATGTCCCTCTTAGGAGGAAGGTCGTGGGGCAGATCATCAAACACATCTGAGAACTGCTGAAGTAGCTCCTGCATGTCCCTATCCTTCACTTCCATCCCATTGTCTTGTGCTTTGGCTACGTGTAAAGCATAGATTCCACAAACACATTTGAGATCCTTTGCCAAGCTTCTTGCAGAAACTAGAGCTATCATAGGAGGATTAAAACCCACAATGTGATCTGTTTTCCAGCATGCAGAAACCTCATATACATCTTATTCAAGTCCATAGAGAATTCTCATAGGGGCCTGAGCCATTCACAGCCCAATAGAACATCAATAGGTCCCATATCTAAAACAAGCAGATCACCCATAAAGGAGTAGTCTTCAGAAAGTTTAATTTGAGTAGCCTGGCAACATTGTTTGCTGATGGGGTGCTCACCATTAGCCACTTCAACCTTCACCCCATGATCCAAATCAGTAGGATGCAACCTCACTGCTTGAATGGACTTGGAGTTCATGAAATTATGAGTGCTGCCACTGTCAATTAGAATGTGGACACTGTCAATTAGAATGTGCCACTGTCAATTAGATTCTTGCAGTTGCAGTGCACAGCTGGCAGAAGTAGGGCTCAGACCTTAATGAATAGATATGGACAGGGTAGAATAGGGCTAATTAGCAGCTAGACTGAAAAGTCGCAATTTTCCAGGGTCCGAAGAGCAAATAATGACTACTGGAAGCCAAAATGGAACTGCTAAAACCCAATTTCGAGGTAGTTGGTAGGGTAAATGACCTCAGATCCCCTTGGAACTTGGTACAGTGATGTAATCTGCTGAGGCGAAATTGATTATGCAGTCAAAATCACATTTGGAGCTGTAACATGTTAAATCGCAGTAATTATGCCATGCTGCCAGCACCACACAATCTGGAAAATCTGAGCCAAATTTTGAAAATTCTCTTCAGTAGCTTAGGGCTTTTGATCAGCAGGCCACTACGACAGATTGATGTAGAAAATGTGCAATTCTGAGCACTATCAATACTGAGCCAATCAGGGGCTGCCATGTGTATATCTAAAGCTCTAGACACCTGGCCGCAACAAAAATTTGCACGTAGGTAGGCCCCGGGGTCAAGATAATGTGCTCCAAGTTTCAGATCAAAAGGATATGATTTACCTCACAAAAAACCCCTGAAACAAGACTGCTATTGTACCAGGCAATTATGGTTGAGGATGAATACATGCCTTATGAGGCCCCAAAATGGGGCTTGACACTTACAGTTGTTGTGCAAGGTGTCAAAACCAAGAAACAGGTCTCTGATTATGTCAATGGAAAAGTTTATCTTTACAAACCTGTGGAGGTTCAAAATGCCGGGCAAGCCTTGCCCCTTCAGATACCTTGAAATTGGTTTCAGCAGGTGCATTTTTTACTATCAGCAGTTATGGTTGCACTGAAATTTGGGGCTTTTGAGTTTTTCCTTCTAATCTGCTCTACTTTGCCCCATTCAAACCTAAACTGAACACTTGGTTGGAGAATTGAGCCCTAAAATTAGTCAACTGAGCAAACTGTGACTTGTCCAGTCAGCAATTGCCACGTGGCAGTGAATCTTCTGCCCTCGCCAGTTAATATTCTCTGTCAGACAGGTCCTATCAAGTTGTTCACTCCACAATATTCCAAACAGTGCTCCTGTTTGGAGTTTTGGCAGAGAATTGGCTATCAAACAGTGTTTTAAGTCTACACAGTGAGCAAACAATATTTTGACAGGTTCTGGCAGTAAATCCACTGCTACATAGTGAATTGATACCTGCAACAGAAGTCTGACAGAGTTCTAAACAGTGTTTTCATATCGGAATTTAATTGGATTATCAGGATGCCTCCAAGGAGGTCTGGAAATCAGTCTAAGAAGCAGCCAATGGGGGACCTTGATCCCAGCCCTGAGGCTGATGCTATGATGGAAACTTCAAATACAGGCATTAGCTCCAGTGGGGGAATCCAGATGATGGCATTTAAATTATTGACACCCCTAGCAATTGTAGATAGGAAATTACAGAGGGCACTTCAAATGTGCAAATATGTCAAGGTCAGGAGCAAAGAAATTTAGATCCTATACTACAAGCAATCAAAGAATGACCCTGGAAAGGCTAACGGTTTGAGAATGGAGAATTCCTTGGCTACCATGAATAGAAGGCTGGATCAACTCAAAAGAAGCTCTCTTTGCACAAAAAAACTCAAAAGAAGCTAGGTCCATGAGGGGAAAAGACCTATGGAGCAATCCAGGGAAGATGATTCAGATTCTAATGCAGACCCTATTGGTTTCATGGTGTGCCGGAATCTGTTCTGGAACCAAAATCTCATCGAGTTCCTCCACCTCAGTCTGTTTCTCATCAAGCATATCTTCTAGCACATCTCCCTGGAAAGGCTTCAACAAACTCACATGAAAGGCATTGTGAATTGTCCAAAGACGTAGTAGCTTCAGCCTGTAAGCTACATCACTTATCTTTTGAAGACTTGAAAGGTCCATAGCACCGCATTTTCAGTTTGGTGTACACCTTATCCTTGCCTTTCATCCGCCTATGTCTTGCTTTCTGAAAACGCAGCAACACCCAATCATCGTCTTTAAAGACCAATTCACCTCAGTGCTTATCTGCTGCTCTTTTCTACTTCTCTTGGCTTTTCTGGAGGGCTGTTTTTACCTTCTGATAGGCTGCATCTAAGCTTTCCACAAATCTGTCCGCTTCGAAGATCTTCTCCTTGGTGTGCAAAATGGGAGGTACCTTTCTTCCGCTTTCCACAATTTCGAAGGGTGCTTACCCTGTGGAAAAATGCATTGCATTGTTGTAGGCAAACTCAACCAATGGCAAAAATTGCTCCCATTTTGTTTGCTGGTCTGAAACATAGCGTTTAAGAAGATCAAGGGCAGTAGAGTTTGCCTCTTCTAGCTGTGGGTGGAAAGAAGATGAAAAATTCAGCGTAGTGCCCATGTTTTCAAACAAACCTCTCCAAAAAAGGCTAGTCATATGGAGGTCTCAATCATTGACACTAGATTGAGGCATCCCACGGTGCCTGAAAATATGAGACATAAATAATCTCACCATCTGATCTCCTGTAATTTTCTTCCGCACTAGAATAAAGTGGGCCTACTTCTTGAATCTGCAAATTATGGTCCAAATTCCATCATGTCCTAATGGTGTACAAGGCAGATCAAAGATGAAGCCCATGGCAATACTTTGCCAAAATCGATCCGGAACAGTGTAGCCAAAAAACGTGTTTCGGGGCACCAAAACACGACGAAACGTTTCTAACGCCCAAAACGTGGGTGTCTTGGGAAAACCGCCCTGGTACAAAAAAGCCCGTACGTGATTTTTGACGCTCAGTTTTGCATCGTTTTGGCTGCCTATTTGCTGCTCCTACTCCATGTTTTGCTTGCAAATCACTCCCTACACTTGTAAATATTTATAAAGTATCTATAATTTATGAAAAACTGCAATTTCTATCACGTTTCTGGGCCAAACGCCTGTCAAAATCTAGAAACATTTCTTGTGACACTGATCCGGAGGCAATGGCTGTAGCAATCCAGCTGGATTTTCCCTGTCATACTTTACCTTCTTAAGCCTCAGCATCTCTCCTTAGAGTCGGCCAGTAGAAGAAGTGCCCCACACCTTTGAGTGTGGCTTCAATGCCTTGATGTCTTGCTAATGATGATGATTTTGCAAGGATTTATGATCAACTAGTTAAGGGCAATCGACATGAGCACTATATGCTTAAGGATGGATTCCTAATGATGCATGGCAGACTTTGTGTCACAAAGCAGTTGAGGCCAAAGGTTTTGATGGAGAGTCATGCCCACTTCATGGCATCAAGCTCACTGTGGTATGCAATGGTGACAGCTGAAACTTGCGGTTTCTTTGATACTGTCGACTTTCTAGAAAGTGCATTTGCAACAACATTCTTCTTACCAGACACATGCACAATCTGAAAATGAAACATCAAAAGGAAGTTTGCCCACCGCATGTTCTTTTCTAACAGCTTTCTTTGAGTGAGAAAGTACCTCAAGGATTGGTGATCCGTCTGGACATAAAAATTAGCACCTAAGAGGTAATGCTTCCAAGTAGAAAGAGCATGTATGACAGCTGCCATCTCTTTCTCATAGATCCCAAAATTCATCTCAGCATCGGTGAGCACTCTGCTCTCATACGCAACCACTCTACCGTCCTGCATAAGTACTCCTATGCTGTTCCCACAAGCATCTCACTCGACAGTAAAGGGCTTGCGTAAGTCTCCTTAGTAACCCATCTGAAAAACACTCCCTTCTTCTGCAGGGTATGCAAAGGTGATGCTATTTCAGTAAAATAGCGGATAAACCGCCTGTAGTATGAGCATAAGCCAAGAAAACTCCGTACTTTATGGATGTTTTTCAACAGTGGCCAATGCCGTATGGCTTCCACGTTGGCAAGATCCATCATGACTCCATCCTTATATATTATGTGCCCCAAAAAATGTTCACTCTTCTTGCCATTAACCAGCAACTTATGCTTCCTGAGCTCTACAAAAACAATTGCCAAGTGCTTTTTGTGCTCGGCCTCGTTCTTAGAGTAACACTATGATGTCATCAAAGAATGTCCCGACAAAAGCTATGTGCTCTCTGAAGATTCTATCCATCATCCGATTGAAGGTGGCACATGCATTTTTCAAACCAAATGGCATTACGAGAAATTCATAAAAGCCAAATGTGGTCCTGAAAGCTATCTTGTGCACATCCTCAGGTCGTATCCTGATTTGATGGTAGCCACTCTTCAAATCTGTCCGGCTGAACATTGCAGACCCCTCTAGCCTATCCAAGATATCATTAATCCTGGCTATCAGAAATCTGTTCTTAATGGTTATCTTATTCAGAGCCCTATAATGTATGCACATTCTCCACGAGCCATCCTTCTTTTACAAGCCTATCCAAGATATCATTAATCCTGGCTATCAAGAATCTGTAGGGCTCTGAATAAGATAACCATTAAGAATAATGTATGCACATTCTCCACGAGCCATCCTTCTTTTACACAAGCAAGACCGGGGAACATAGGGCAAGAAGCTCGGCTGAATTAATCCCTTCTCCAGGAGATCCTTGACTTGATTCATTATCTCCTCCTGCTGGGCTGCACTAACCCTATAAGGAGGTTTGTTTGGCAGGCTGCTACCTGGAATTACATCTATGGCATGGTCATCAGGGCATTCTGGGGGGTAATTCTTGTGGTAGGGAGTTAGAAAAACATTCACGAAACTGAAAAAGGAAATCTGTCCTCTCTTTATCCAGCTTAGAAAAATTAGAATTTTTCTTCTGCTTGCTGTTTTTCAGTTTTGCAAAAACCAAGTACGCAGAAAGATGTTTTTTCATTACATTTGAAAGGGCCGAAGCCGATACAACTGGAATAGATTCTCCCTTCAATTTAGCATCCAAAACATGAGTCTTCGCTCGGTGAGCCAAAATTCTAGATCTAGCATCCAAAAGTGCTTCCTTCCTATGGTGCCAGCGAGTAAAACATCACACCATTTCAACGGCATAATGTAGAACTCCTCAGTGTCCACGTAGCTCTGAATGTGCATGCGGAGCTTCCCAATGATCAGTGTAACTGACTCACTATGCCCTAGGAAAGCCATATCTGTGTCACACAGTGGCCCCATCTCTTCTGCCCTTATGCCCAATTTTCCAGCCAGCTCTAGTGATATAAAATTGGCTCTCGTGCCGAAATCAAAGAAGAACAAAGCGGTCTAGTCACGGATTTTACCCCACGCTCTGCATAACTCGGTGGCATCCACATCCTGTATAGCTCCAGTGACATCTGGCATAAGACCAGCAATGGGTTTGGGTTTCTTACCCCGCTGGTCATCCCTCTTTTCTCCCTTGTTCTCACTTTGATCGGACGAGGGAAACTTCATAGGGGGGCTTCTTTTCTCCCTTGTTCTCACTCTCATCCGACGAGGGAAACTTCCTCTGTGGGCATTCATGTGCTCGGTGACCCTCTTCCTTGCATATGAAACATTTGTTGGCGTCATAGGGGGCCTTCTTTTCTTCCTCTAACAATTTCTTTTGAGGCGATCCTCGCCTCTATCCTGCAACACTTGACGGGCTTTTCAAATCTCCTAAATGTTTACAGCCTCGCTGCTTGCTGCCCCTAAACTTTTGTGCTCCCTGGTGGCCGCCCTTGAAGCCCGAAGTCTTCCCCTGTAATAGGGCATAATGCTGTCATGTATCAGTTGTGACATATTGGAGACTTTGGTTTTGGTGCAATAATCCTGAGTTTCCTTTGGCAGCCCACAACAATACTTCTCGGTCTGTTCGGACAGCTCCACATGCCTGTAAGAACTCACAGGCAACAAGGCTTGCCAAAACTTTTTATTGTACTCTTCAAGGTTCTTACAATTCGTGGCATCCAGCTTATGCCATGCTGTCATTATATCCACTTCAAAAGTGGTGGTGAGCCAAGCAGACGAGAAAACTTGCTTGAGCTCAGCCCAAGTGTTGAGGGCTTTACCTGTAGGAGCAAATTGGTCCACCATTGAAATGCATTGCCCTTGAGAAATGTGGCTGCCTTCCTAACCTTTGACGACCCTGTGAAGTTCCCACCGGCATAGGCAACATCAAATCGTTGCACAAAAGTAAATACTTTCAGCTTGTCCTAAGTCCCATTGAATGTCTCAAATTTTACAGCAGCCCCGCCCTCTTTGTAGTCTTTCAATCTGCCCTTGGGTGCAACGTTGTCATAACAGGTGGCTGCAAATAAGGGGGTCGCATCACCTGGCCCAAACTCTGAGCATTACTACCAACTCCCATAGCCAATTTGACCATTCCAAGTCCCATTCCCTACATCTATAGCATATTTGGAACCACTCATCATTCCTGGCATCCCATCTACATTCTGTGCTGCATCCCTATGTTTGCATACATCATGTTGGCATTTGCAGCCGGCATTCCCCCCATCATTTGTTGCTGAAAATTGTGTATCCCTGGCTGAAGACTTTCCAAGTATGTGCAAGGCATACTGAGGCCTTCTATAGCCTGTCCCACCATTCCTTGGAAGAACGAACCTCCTCCGAAGTATCCGGGAGGCATCATTGGAGGGGGAAAAGGTTGCTGTCCATAATTCACTGACTGAAAATTGTTGCAATGTGAGGCATTCCCCATACCAAGTGCAAGTGAGGGCATTACAGGTGGAGTCACGGGTGGCTGTCCACTTGGAGGTGCATCATTATGCATAAGCCTTCACTACTTGTGCTTCTTCTTGGCTGCCTTTTTGCTCTAGGGAGGGGCATCCAGTATCTCAGCCAGATTCTGGGTCAACTGTGTCAAAGTGCCCACTGCACTTGCCAATTTCATCTTGAAGAGGGCCTTTGCATCTAGTTCTTATGCTTCATCAGCTTCATCTCGATGGCATGCCCCGAAAGAACATGCTGTCCCTTATCATTCTGTTCTTCTTCACCCTCAGTGCTGTTGTGCTCCTCCTCAAAGCTATCTTCTTCTTCTATGAGATAGTCAGTGACCACCCACGGTGTGACATGCTTGATATTGATATAGCTGTAACAAAAATGCAATGAGGGCTTTCTCCTCTGCTGGCGTAATAACTGCTGAGGGATAAAACTCTGCCACCCTCCTGGAATCTGGAACTTTGGATGGAGATGTGTCCCGAAGAACCTGCGTGTTGCCGGGAGCTGCAGAAACTGAAGCTCTCTCTGAGAAGTGGCTGTCTCTCCAAGGAGCTGAGCGGCGACCGGCAATGTAGAGCACCCCTCACGGGAGGAGACTGTGCTGGATGCTCTCCGGAGGAACGGAGGAGCTGCTGGACACCCCTCTAATGACTCAATTGAATGGGATGCTGCCTGAAAGAACTGTGAGATGTCCAGAACTATTGAGAACACCTCGTCTATCATGAATGACTGGTATGCCTCTCGAAAGAAGTGAGACATGGCTGGCATAGTTTCTTCCTGATGGGATACTGGGACTAAGCATGTCCCCCGAGGTATTGAGGACGTACTAAGGCTGATGAGCACAGCTCTGACGAATCGACCGATCTGCTTTCATCACCAAGGGATAGACACTGATCACTACTACTGCTGGTGGCTCGTGATCTGATGGAGAGGACAATGTATGACTAACCTCCCAGAGTGAAGGACACTAATGGGAAGGCCTCGTCAACCTCTCTGCTGACTGGTACTGCAACTGCTTCTTCCCTAAAGTGCTGAGGAAGGGGAGCTGCGGAGGGACCTGCATGACTATCCTCATGGACTGCCGAGAAATCATCAACCTCCGTACTGGTGATAGCTATACCTGCAACTCCAGTTATGAGGGTGCTCCCTCCTGCTAGGCCTGACACTGGTCTGGCAAACTCCTGGGACGCCCTCTCCTGCTAACCATCACGGCCAGTGGGGCTGGAAACTGAGCCCCCTAGTCCTGAACACTCCTAGTGAGAAGGTGAAATGTGAGTCATGCAGACTAAAACTGATGTGGCCAACTCAGCTGCAAGGGTGGAAGCCCCATAGGAACTGACTGGAGCTGATGAAGAGGCTTGATGGGTGGAAGACCCATCACACCTATCTGCTGCATCTGGGGTGTCCCCTTGGGTGGAATCGCCGAGAGAACTAACAGACAACTCCTTTGGGCAATGGACCCAAGAGGCTCATCCATGGCAAATGCTGATGGGTCTTACATATCTCCAAGGGTGGAAGACCCATCCCTCATAGCTGTGAAAACCATCTGCTCCGCTGCTAAAGCTGATCCAGCTGACGGAGTTCCGGAGTGGAAGACCCAGAGGAACTAACTAGACATGATAGAGCTGCTGGACGAGTAAAAGATCCATCCGACGTAACTGCCTGAACTTGGTGCTGGCCCTTGCCTATAAAGCCAGGCCTTTTTGAGCCGTTTCAGGAAGGCCTTGGGGCTGCCTATGCAGGGTGCCCCTCTTGCCCTCCGTCCACACTGTGTGCTGCCCTTGGGAACCCCCAAAGCTTGCCAGATATGCTGTGATTTTCTGTCTAAGCAGCCAGTTGTCACGGCCGCCTGGGCCTGACCCTGGTGCATGTGACATCACCATTCAAGCAGATGCTAGTGGGAGAGGCATTCGTGCAGTCCTAAAGCAACCCCATGGAGTAATTGCCTATGAAAGTAGGAAGTGGGATGCCAAGGAGCTAATCTCTCTCCCAAGCAAAGCTGGCTTGGCCCCAAACTCTGCAAGTATGATTTGATGTGGGACCAATGGTTTGATGTGGATCATGCGAGCCAGAAGCATCAAAGGAAAAAAATTCAATCTCGGTCACAGTCTTCAGTAGGAAAAAAAGCAGCTTCTGCATCACCCTGCTCTTCAACGAACTAAAACTACCTCAATATCGAAATTACAATTAAGCTCACCCTTCCTTGGATTGTTGAGCAGGGTAGGGTCTATCTCTCCACATTGGAAGCACTCAGCTCTTTTTCATCTCTCATCAATAAGTGCGTTGGTTAGCTGTTCCATCAAACCATCCCTCTCAGTCTCCTTTGCCTTGCTCCCATCACTATAAATTTAATTGTAGGACCCAAAGCTTTCACTCCAACTTGTCGATCATCTAAGTCATCATTTCAACCTCATCTGGCCTATATCAGCTTTAACACAAGGGGAAGTCACAGACATCCAATCAAGCAGCAAACAGACACGCACAGATGCCACTAGGCAGCAAACAAGTTGCCCAACAGTAGTACCGGCTGTGCAGGACATTGAACAGGATCAGCAGCAGTCCCAACTGCTAGGCACAGTTGGGCAGCCAAGATAGCAGCAAACAGCGGCCCGACCTAGCATGTCACCACAGCACCTCAGGTTGGGGGAAGTCTGGAGCAGCAGACTGCCTAGAAGTCAGCCTCATTATTTAGTCAACCGTGTTTATAGACTGAATCTTACAAATTGAGAAATTTGGAAGGTAAGAAACAGATGTACACCCGGGCACGCGAGCGTGTGTACGCATGCACTGTATGCACAAAGGCATAACTAGCTTTGCTAGTGTTCACAAACCTAAACATGCCTTCATTGATGATACTGTCTGATTGCATTCACCTTACTGCACACTTAATGAAGCAATAATAAATAATCTTGTTTAACCACACCCGAGAAGAAGATTCTTTTGCGTACCTGTAAACTAAAAAATGGACCAATTGAAATCTTTTTCGTAAGCAAGCGGATATCTGCCTGCTTGGGTTCACATACAATTTTCCACTTTCTGTCACATGATAATGGCTTCAGTACCAGCTTTGTGTTGCATCCCTTCAACCCTGTTCCATCAAACTGGCAATACGTCCATTAAGAACAGCCCAGCTAGGATTGTGAGTAGATAACTTAAAGTTCACATCTCAATTGTCCTATGATCACACAGGAATGATGCAAAAACTAAGACTACCAATTGCTGTGGCATACGTTTGTCAGAATGCTTAACGATATCGTTATACCTCAAAATTAGCACCCAATTGGTAGCCATCAACATGCTGCCTGAATTTCAATAAGAATTCCTTCGGAGTCCATTCAATGCTATATAAATCATCCCAGGACAAAGAGGTGTCTTCATCAGTACTATTGTCCATCATCATTGAGGTATCCATGCTAGTCGAGATGTTTGATCCATATTTTTGATCAGGTGGACTAAAAACTCCAGGCACATATGAACTGGATCCTGAGGTGTGGTACGACCTGGAAGCCTTTTGAAGCTGCATTCTTCAAGAAACAAGTTCGTCAGTCGTTTGACTGCACACAATACATAAGAGCAGCTGCATAAACTTATTGGCGTATATGAACCAATATTCTTTCACAATGTCTCCAAATGGGCAATTGCTTTTCGAAGCTAGAAATCAAAAGCTTACAATAGCGGAAACAACAAGGCACCTTTGAGGCATAGAGATTGCGTAGAATTTTCCGGAACGTTAGGCCTGCTAGATATTGGTTATTTCTACAAATTCGTAGTAGACGTTATTTCGACGCAACGAGCTAGAGTCAGAGTACATGACACGCTCGCATTGCAGACGCATATCGGCGCACCACTAAAATACGTTATCACAAGATATTAGAGACGACTTTTGTAGAAGCTTGGATTTCAGAAATGATTTCAACAAAGTTCCAATTCCCGATATATATAAAATTCAATATTAGCATACTTTTCGCAGCGTTTGCGAGATACAACATGCTACCACGCAAGTCTACCTACCAAACAGATATTTTTGAACCCAAAAGACCGTAAAACGGGAATAAACATGTTTCAAGGGCACAATTTTGTGAGCTTCGGTTCCGGCAGTTAGGTGTCCCCGCAGGAGCAAACCAAGAAGACCCACTTCAAGTTAATAGGATTGAAGAAGGCGGATCGTACTGTTTGAGAGAAACGTTAAAGATATACTCCAGAAACTTACTGATGGGAGACAGACACAGAATTTCTCTTTTCTTTGAGTGCGGCTGCGTGTGCCGGCCGCAAAGAGATTGATGATCAAATGCTATGCTCTTGGGCTACAAGGCAAAAGAAATGCTAGCTACTTGGCCAGAAAGTTGGCCACAAAAAGCCTTAGCCATTGAAAGAGAGTTGAGGATGAAGTTTACATAGAGACTTTTGTGCTCATATATAGACATATAGATATGTGTGTGTGTGTGTGTGTGTGTGTGTGTGTGTGTGTCTTCATTTTCACTTTAAAAAAAGTGTGTGTCTTCAACCAAAAAATGGTATATGCATGTATATAGTATATACACACATACTTTTTTCTTTTTTTTTGAAATCCATGTATGTTTATATTACAAGTAATCGTACCCAAAGAGGGAACATGCAATTACAACATCAAAAGATGTCAAGTAAACAGAGCAATCTATTTGACCCACATAGAGACATACATACACACATACATACAGACATAGATAAACATACATATTTCTTTCTATTGAGAGAACTTGAAAGTATATCAAAATGGAAATTTAAGAACCCTTTTAGTTTTAGGGCAAAAAATTGGCTCTTTAGACCCAATTCCAACATTCACATGCACTTTTGTGCCATTCAATCCTCATTTTCATCATCTTTTTGGGGTAAGTTTTTCCACAATAAAAAGTTATTTGAGGTGTTGATGGGCTTGTGTTGGGGGTGTTTTCAAGGGAGTCTTAAATCACGCTTTAGATGTTTTTTTGGACAAATTTTTAGCACGTAAAGCCAATTTTGGCCTATATTAAATGAGACAATGGGTCAAGCATTAGCAAAGGATTGAAAAAGTTCAAGATAGAGTGTTTAGTATGTTGGAGTTAAAAGAGTCTCTTTGAAACCCATTTGTGCAATAAATATTAGTCAAGCTGGTTAAAGGGAAAGATCCATAGTATAATGTTTCGTGTACACTTAACGCATCATCAAAGCTAAGAACCACAAACTACTCGATCAAAAGATCTAAGTTACAAAACATCTACACAAATTTATGAGGACAAAGAATTTTGGAAGCTTGTGATTGTTGATGAAAGAGCACTAGAAGAAAAGGCAATTATTGAACTAGAAATATTGGACATGTTAAAAGGCGCAGACCATGCACAACTTGCCAATAAAGGACAATATTCATACGTTTGCAATGTTAAGATTATAGAAAAGTCTTTGAAGTTTCAACATGCCAATGATACTAGCATTAAAGTCAAGTGTCTAACATCTCTCATCAATTTGTCTCACTTGATGAGATTATGCAAATTACTTGTACAATCTTGTCGAGTCATCTTTTCTTCTAGGTATTTGATATATTCCTCGGTCTCCATATTAGAAAAGGAAAAGGATAGAGAACTTTGAAAATTATAAGATGTAAAGTTTTAACCATGCATTATATGTTAGAATTAAAGCCAGAGGAGGAAGATGGAGGGGTAAAATTGCCTCAAGTGAAGCATTGTTGGTGGAAGAGTTCACTTGGATTCAAAGATGCTACATGATAAGTCTCCCTATCGTATAAAAATGGGGAGTAATGTTAAGAAGAAAGGAAATTACCGTAATTATGGAAAGGCTTGGCATTATTGCAAGGAGCATTACATGGAAAAGTTTGACCAACAAAAGATTAAAGAAAGAGCCATTCCACTTATGAGTTAAGAATCAGGAAGGTCATAACATTTTAAGCCCTAGTTATCACTTATCCCTTACTACTAATTTGGTATCAAATAACGAACAATAATACAAGAGGTTAAAACTTTAGTCATTCCGTTTTTGCAATGAACCATAATTCCAAAGTGTTAAAGCGAGAGTCATTCCATTTAATTAGAAAGGTCATGACTTACCCTTACTATTGACTTGGTATCAAGTAATGAAGTATAATAGATGGTGTGTCAAGACTAGAATGTTAACTCAGATGACATCAATACACCCCTTGGTTTTCTTATCTAAGTATGTTCAAGATGGGAGACATATTGGGCAATAAGTTCAAAGGGATCATTTCCCTACTACTAGAATGCCTAAAGGTGACATTAAAACTCTCAAAGAAGTAGCGATAGTGAAGGCATTGCATGCCGTATCTAACTTTGACCTACCCATCCCTAAGGGCGTGGAAGAAAAATAATTTTGCTTCTTTGGATGTGAAAGATATGCATGTGTGGTAATGAAAAGAAGCTCTACCTACTCAATGGGATATGACAACCACTGTCCAAGGAAGTAGTGATACTGGAGGAATCGGGTGCCATGCTTGACTAGAATACCTATTGCTATTTTGTCAAGAAAAATTAGGCAAAAAATTGGCATCTATCCTTTTATAGCTCATCATTTCAAGGCCAAAAATGGCATGGCTTGATCATGTGAAAATTAGGTCAAAATTTGGCATCCATCCTTTTATACTTCATCATTTCAAGACCTAATTTATCTCAAGAAATGTCTCCAAGTGCCTTTTCCTATGATTATCTCTCCCTTTTATCCCATGGCTCCCCCTCTTTCCATAATAGTGCACACTAAAAAGCCTTGCAATCATAACCAAACATATTCAAATACCACAAGCATATCCATAAAGGAACGTCAAGAGTGAGTTCCCCCAAATAGTCTTTTTGACTCCTTCTCTTTGCTTATCACCACTTAAAGAAAACTTAAAGCCTCCAATACAGGGCAAAGTTATGCCTGCAAGTATAACAACTATAATTTTTGTGCAAACCAAGACGTTTATAAATAAAAAACAATGTTAGTAAAGGAGTCATACTTGTGATGTCACAAAATAACCTCAATGACAATGAAGTAGAATTGTTTTTAAACTAAAAATCTTTTTTTTAAAACTTGCATCATTGCTTATCAATGATATTCAAATAGAGTCATTTATTAATGTTACTTTTATTGTTTTTTAAAGTGTAATTTTTTATTCTGTGTTTTGTTTCCCCTATGTAGTCTCACTTGGATCTTGATTTACATTTAAAATATAGTCCGTATGCCTTGTCCCTAACTATCTCTTGAGGGAGGCCACTTGTCCAAAAATACATTCCATGAATTGATTGACTACAAGAAATGTAAGTAGCTTTCCACTACCAGAAAGTGACTCATCTTTATCTTCCTATCCACCACAATTACCATATTGATGCTATTCCATCCCTTTGCTTAAGAGTACATAGCAAGTTACATGATAGATATTATATTATATTAAAAGTTACATTAATGTATTAGGATGTGGTCTAAGGTTCTAATGGGGAGTCATGGCTTCTCAATTGTTGTTGCCATCCCACTTGATGAACATAAATCATATGATGATCTAGCAAAGACTATTGCATTAGCTAAGACATCGATTGCAGCGGATGAACACGATGACATCCAAAGGAAGAGGCTACATTGAATATTTTCCAACTAAATGGATATCATGTCTATGTAGCAAAGTTTGTGTTGCTAGATTTCATAACATGCAATAGCAAATGCCTATGACTAGCCCATTATTAGGTGTGCAACCATGATTTTACCAAATTAGTTTTAAAATATTACATGATGAAGGTTCTTCTTTTGATCCAAGTATTGATTCATGTTTTGTGTAGTGGAGGCCCAAGTTGGGCCGTGTTATTGATGTTAGGGTTTTGTTGGCAAGGGTAACGTTAGTTGGCTTAGAGAGGGCTAAAAGGGATACATGGAGAGGACTACGTAGGCGCACATCCATACTTAGTACTCACCTTTTTTATGTGTTTGACCCTTACTTAGGAGGAGGCACCTCACTCGTGCACTTTCTTATGTGTTGAAGCAAAGGAAGCAATAGCACGATCCATTGCATCAAGCAATGCTACATGTGTGCACAAGAGGCACCTATGAAAGTTTTAGGAAAAGAGGGTTTCCACATGGGCAACATGGGTAGTTTATTTGCTTGCCATGTGAGCAGATTTAAAGGAAATGAGGACTATCATGTATGCAACACTATAGGTTGCCAAACCTAGTACCACATGGGCAATAGGACCTCTTATGCTAGTAGAGAACAAGAAAAGGGATGAAAAATCCTTACAAATGAGTAGAGCTATGGGATATTTTTGAGGCCCAAATGCTACGAGGACTAGTACTAACCCCAACATGGGTTGTCGAAACCTAGAATAAGGGTCACACCCATACAAATCAAGCTTGTTCGTGATGGAAAGAAGGTTGCATAGCCTAAGCCCTTAAATAAGGAGACTTAGGGGATTGACACCAACATTAGGTTGGGGTGAAGGAGTTCCATTTGAGCAATAGCTAACAAATTCATATGGGTAGATATGTAAGAGAAAATATGTATCATACTTGTAGTTAGATAGTAGAGATAGACATGTGCCATCATCTCTTTTTTTCTTAGCCATGTGCAATGGTTCATTATCCTCAAAGCAACATATATGCTTGCAACCAGTTTATTGTCTTGTCCCAATGTATGGTGCTTATGGAAGCATGGAGAATGTAGAATTTGTGTTTAATGGAAATTCAACCCCAACTAGTATTAATGGAGTATTTGGATTAATGTGTATATTAAGAATGATTCAAGGTATGGTAATATCGAAGTCTTATCAAAAGAGGCATAGGACTTCTATAATATTGCTGTCTATGTGGCAACCTACTATGCTACCCATGATGAAAAAAACCATTGAGATACCCACATGGCAACCTAAAACCATGTGATATCCACGTGGTAGCTTAATGTGGTACTCACATGGTAGTTTAAATGGGGTCTATGTGGTAGCCAATCCATGGCCCTTTGACGAACGAACATATGTTTCTCTTAAGTGGACAAACCTAAACATCGAGAAGTTTCCTAGACAATCCATGGCCCTTTGATGATCCAACATATATTAATCTCCTACGTGAACACACCTTAGCATCTATAAGTTTTCCTAGACAAGGCACATTGATTGAGGTGTAGTCAATACAAGAAACTCCATGTTGGAGTGTATTTCTTGTCTCTTGTATATGTATTGGATCTTTAAGATTACCACAATCTTTGAAGTTCTAAACAAATATGACATAATGTGGGGGGACACCCTAAAATTGCATTTTTGTAGCAATCCAATGCTTCCCCACTAAGCCCATGTTCTGCATGTTGTGCAACTAGTCCACTCTAATAGACTACATCTCTACACTTTAAGAGGTCACATTACAAGGTCCCTTCACTACAAATCCTTCCCTTGCAAACAAGAAGCCTCATTTTCTTGGGACATATCAATTTCTTGCTTTGGGTTAGTATGTATTTTCAACCTATTGTCTGTAATATGGCTACTTAGAATTTTCTTATCAATGTTTACTCTTATTGACCTTCTATTCTAGCCCAAAGCTAGGCACACATGGCCTTTTTGCCTTATGTGGACACCACATCTTACATGGGATGCATGCAATTCCTACTTGTCTCATCATCTTATATGTTTTCTTGCTTGCATGGTGTTTATGCTTGTTGTAGTTGTGTTCTCCCTAAAGGTATCTCTATTTAACTACCTTGTGTGATTCTCATCATCAAATTTGGTGAGTGTTCAGTGAATCATCCATATGACAACCTGAATGGTGTCACCCCAACTATTCCACCTATAATCTCCTATATAATGAATAAAGGGGTTAGTAGACTGAGGCGTAGCAAACAAGGGGGTCATAGACTGAAGGGTAGTAGAGGGGAGGGTAGTAGATTTAAGTAGGAAGGGGAATGGATGTAGGAGTGCACATGACTCACCATGACTCCTATTTTGAAGCACCTCAAGTTGTTGGTAATCCAAAAGAATATCCCATCTAAGGCACATACTTGTAGATAGCCCGGGGGTTGTGATCTAGGTAGCAAGTTTGTTTCATCTTGGTCATCCTTCTAGTCAGTAAGGTAGCCTAAAATCAAGGGTCTACAAATCCTAGTTTGTTACAATAGCATTGGTAGTCTCATAGATTAGTTGGTATTCAGGCCTCTTCAGCCCTATATGGGGTCATATGCATCCCTCAAAGTCCCAAATAAATCTTTCAATTGTGGGGATATAGGCAGATTGAGGAGAATGTGTGATACCTTCCATAGATTTCACTTTGACTCTTCAAATCACCTAGTCAAAGATGAGGTGTTCGTCTTGAAAGTCCTATGGATGGGATGCTTTTGAAGGCCTCATAGTTGTTATGGGAAGAGAAAAATCATAGCCATACATCCAATTGTTGAAGGCCTTACATCAAGCTATCGGGAATGTCGAGGAGACATAGATACTTATGGAGCTATTTGTGCCCAAATAGAGTAGTTGTAACGAAAGTTTCTTTCCTTTGGGTAGGACATCATAGTTTAAGGTGGAATGGATATTTAAAAAAATAATGAATGGTCCCGATGGAGGCAGAATTAGACATCAATGCACAAAGAGGTGTGCAAAATAGCTACCATGGAGACAACCAATGTCTATGTTATTGTGGAGCTTCTTGATGAGAAACATGCTACGTGGGATCAATGCTTACATGACCTAGGAGATACTACAAAATATGGAGCAAAGGATGATCCCACTTTTCCTTTTAACCTAGGTGGCATGCATCATTGAGTTTATTTTATAGAAGGAAGTCATGGAGTTTGAGAACAAAATTAGGTTCTGCGGGGATGGTTGTAATGAAGGCAAAAATCACACCAACTTAATAAGTTGGGACTAACCTAGCTAGAGTTTATTAGGCTTAGAGAGGCTAAAGGATACATGGAGCACACTATATAATCACACCTCCCATCCTTTGTCCTGAGGCAGTACTTTGTAAAACCCATCGAACACGTGCAATCAAGCACACATTTCAAATACCCCTACATTTAAAATTGTTTATTTTTTCCCATAATTGTTTGCCCCTCTTCTATATGTGCACATGTAATTTTAAGTTTAAAAGTCACACATAGTATAATTCTATTAGATTATCAGGCCATAAATGGCCTATAAATCCCCTTCCATTAATGAGCCCCCTTACATCAATGAACTTACTATGTTATATGTTTATAAAGTTAGTGCACCATCAACTCTTTTTTACTCACCTTTTGAGGTGATTCCTACAATTCTAATCTACACTCAGCTCTCCCACAATCCTAATCCATACTCAACTCTCTTGCTTCCTCTCCAATTGTGCAGACTATCTTTATCTCTCTTCTTTTCCCTTCCCCTTGCCCCTCTTCATTCCTTTCTTCATCATCCTACTATCTTTCCTTATTTCAAAAATAGCCCTCTTCCCCAAATCCCTCTTCATAACATCCTGGGATAAGGACTTATGTTGATGATCGGTTTTGTCCTATTATTTTATATGGGCTTTAGTGGACTAATGTAGTACTACTTGGACTCTTAGCCCTAGATTTATCCAAAATTGATATACCTCTTTGTGACATACCAAAGTTAAGGGGAGGATAAATATTAATCCCTAATTTTAGGTTGGGGGGGATAGGATAGGACAGATAACCATGGATGAATGCATGGTGTGGATCCCCAAGTAGAGCCATGGTTGACCTTGTATAAATAGGGTTCTAGAGAGTTCTAGAGAGGACTACGAGATGCATGTTCTCTCACACACCACTATTTTGGGAGGTTTTGGAACACGAGGAAGATGAAGGTTCCCCTTTCTATGGGTTGAGCCAGCTTTTGGAAGTGGTAGAACTACTCATTGCCATTCCCACGTTGCCTCACAACACAGTTGAGTCCTACTTAGGTTGAGACTCTACTTGTTAATGAACATACGTAGCATATGGAAATGGGACTTACTCCCTATTGCTCCCCATGGAGTGCTTGCAACATTGCAAATCATGCACTCATTCATTTGTAACATGTACCACATTGATGCTTCCACATAGTCACCCTACGCATAGGTCTCATGCACACACCAGAATCCACCCTATTAAAGAGCAATATTAACATCATGTAACTGTTAATATGCACTAGCACTTGAGAGTGCTAAAATAATAGTAGGGTTTCCATGTCCTTACCCTAAATCTAAATGTTTTCGGGAAAGTTATATACATTTTTATTATTTCCAACTAATACTAGTTTACAATTAGTCATTTGTGGTGCCCTCTCAAGCTATTCCCTCTCTACTCCATCTCCATTATCTCCTCTCGTCTCTCCCATTTTGTCATGGGATTAGATCTTAGGTTGCCATGTGTTGAGGCTTCCTCTTGCCATTGTTATAGATCTAGTTCTCTCCTACATTTTGGTTCACAAAGCTCTCCTATTGGAGCTTTTAAGTGGAATGTATGATCTTTTGAAGATTTTCTCAAAGTGAAAAAATGGTCATGAAGGTTTTTGAAGTAGACAGAGATAAGAGGTCAGCGACATCTTCATCTACAACGATGTTGCCTTGAGCCATCCTCAACACAACCCTATAACTGCTTCAAAGTCATTCCCTCATTGAGTTGTTGACTCCTACAATCTAGCTCCACTAGTTGCCAAGCCAATTCAATGGGCAGCTACCCTACTACCCACATAACCTTCTAAGCCATTGCCTTTAGCCATTCTATTGACTACCTTAGCTAGCCTTGAGCCAGCTACCCTAGCTACTTTGAACCGTATTGCTCCAGCCGCCTCTACACATTGGCACATTGGTACTCTATGCAGCATCGACCTCTGTGCAACTATGCCCATGCCCCTACAACATAGACCTTCCTTGGAATTCTTTGGGCTCTGCCCAATGCTTAGTAGCCTCCTTGTCTATCTTCTACTTTACTCCCCTACCCATGCAACCTAGGACTACCTAGATAGATGCAAAACGCTGCAAAGTCTAGACCACAAGCAACATGCTAGACTAGATAGATCCAATGTAGACTAGCCAGATGCAAGATGCATGACATGTGGTAAGCACATCAAACACACGGCACAACAAGCATAACACACATCACACAACTATCTAGATAGATGCAAAATAGTGCGAAGTCTAGACCACAAGCAACATGCTAGACTAGACAAATGCAACATGCTAGACTAGGCAGATGCAAGATGCACAACATGTGGTATGCACATCAAACACACAGCACATCAAGCATAACAAACATCACACAACTAGCAAGCAACAAATGCAATAGACCATGCAAGTGATTGAGGTCCTTTACACACTACCCATCCCATGCTCAAGTTGTGGGCGAACAAAATGACCTTGGGTAGCTAAAGGTTCGTCATAGGCTTTACACACAAGGCAAGCAACCTAAGTTATGTTTCTTAACATTCCACTATAGGTGTTGATTGCCCCATCTCTCATATTTCATTGGCTAGTGTGATGGTGGTAGCTAGAAGTGGATGCCCAAGCTAAGGCCAAACATGGGCACTAGGTGGCAAGTGACTCACCTTTTGGACTATCTTGAAGTTTGATTGTATGTAAAGGGTTGTGGCTGTGCATCCCAATTAAAAATCTTAATTGGGTCCTTGCAATAAGGATAGGTAGTAAATTCATGGTGTGTAAGGGCCCTAACACAATAGATAGAAAACATGGGACAAGCAATGTGGACATTCATTAGCTTAGATAGGATCAATTATAGCAACACACAGTATAACACAAGCATAGACTAAGTTAATGAATAGATAGCATGGATTTGCATAGCTAAATAATGCAAACAAATTCATGCAACAAAAACGACAATTGTAGCCACTTAGCTCATCAAAAAATAGTAATAATCTACAAATAGCAAGATAGACTAGTGGACAATAGCACATATCTACAACAACACATCGTGACATGTGGCACAAGGCCACATCATTGGCCTTGGCATGCCAAGAGCCATACCACACTATTACATCAAACATCAACAATAGTACATCTAGTATTGCCATGTCATCATTCACATGTATACCTACCACATCAGTAATTCCTCCTTGGCACATAGTGCCTGCAAGCACATTTACCCCTTGTTGGAGATGACATATAGTGCTACATCCTCACCATTGTTCACTAGCACATCCCTTGCATCTAAACTAGATGACCATATCATAATATATTTCATGCTTTATACTTATTTAAAATTTCCATGCTTATTCTATGGTAGTTTTAGTGGGTGTTTAAGCTAGTTTGGCAAATCTAGAGCTTCACTCTAGTTGGTGCACCCCCTCATCTTGCCTCAAATTTCCTACCCCCTTCCTTCTATTTCTACCCTTCTTCCTTCATTTCTAGCTCCCTTACCCCCTTGGGGTTTGCACTTGCTATGAGCAGCTTGTGGCACATTGTTGCAAACTATTTGCTGCTTCGATCTCCCTCCTACATCTAATTCGCTACTTATAGCTTGCATAGTATCCCTTTAGCCCCATGCCTTGCCATCTTGCATGCATTATGCTAGCCTAGCACTATATAACATGACTTGGCTGTGCTTTATTGCACCATCCCAGCCCACTAATGGGTGGAGAAGGGCCATGTGGTTAGCCCACTCCTATGGGAGTTTTTTTGTTCAAAGTTGTTCCCTATGAAGCTATTGACATCCAAGAAAAGGGTTGTTAGCCCTTGTCTTGGCCCCTTGGAAGACCATGCTCGTCTGCCCATTCCTTCCTTGACAGGGCTTGCTTAAAAGGTTGTTTTCTTCAGTTCTTGTTTTTGAACAGGGAGAGCTAATCACTAGTAGGGCAGTCTAGATGGGCATTCATGTGTGTGATGCAAGATAGGCATTCTAAATGTCTATGCTCTGGCTTGTAGGCAATAGCGACCCACTTTTTGGAAGTGGTTGATAGAGATCCTCCCACACATAGACTCCTAGATTGGTGGAGGTGATTTAACCAATCTAGAGTATGGGGAGGACAAGCAGGGTGGAGCTTCTTTCTTTGAGAGGTCGGCAATAGAGAGGAGTATCTAGGAGTGGTTCATCTTCACAATTTGTGGTAGGGACAGGTAGAGTTTGTTGGGCTTCTAGGTAGCCTCAGTTTCTCCTTTGTCCAGGGTTATCATGATGGACTCATAGATGAGGCTGGACAAATCTTATGTGGGGGAGGGGACTGGGCGATGCATAAGGGAGGAGCCACTGTGTTCTAGTTGGCACCATGATGTCAGACCACTCTCTAGTTATTTTGCAGCTTAAGTAGCCCTAGTGAGGGCTCTACCAGAAGAGGATCTACTTTCTTGACTCCATGTTACAAGAGCAGGAGCTAGAGGAGGCACTAGCATAGATTTGGAGTCAACCGACTGGGCAGCAGAGGCGATCTAGGGGAGTAGTGAAGAGTTATAGCCCTATGGTTTTTGGCACTGTCATCTCCTGTAGGCATGGGAGAGAGCTCTGAGATGAGACTTGGCCTTCAGAGTGTCTTAAAGAGTAGGACCTAGGATCATAGTGCCTAGTGGTGGATAGATATGAGTATGCATGGCGGGATATCCAAGACATAGAGACCCATCAAGTGGAGTTCTCCTATCATTCTTCTTGGGTGCAGCAAGGTGATAGCATGACCAGATAGTTCATTCAGGACATAGTACCTAGGTCAGTAGGGAGACAACTGCAGAGATTGAAAGATGTTGATGGTCACATGCACACAGACCCCTATGAGATTCTTGAGATGACCACATAGTTGTACAGGATCCTATTTCAAGGAGAGGAGTCGTCCCACCATATGATTGCTACTAGAGAGATGGCTTGAGGTCACATCCTAGCAGTAGTGACAAATAGCATGAGCAGATAGCTTGAGATGCCTTTCACAGACACTAAGCTCTCACAGGCCCTCAAGGCCCTCCCTATGCAAAAGTTCCATGAAGAGGACTGTTTTGACTTTGACTTTCTTCATATGCTTTTGGAGAACATCTGCTCTCCTCTCTGACTGAGTTTTTAGGTGATCTTTGATACAGGCTTACTCCCTCGGTCTTTGAATTGAGGGTGGCTTTGTTTCATCCCAAAAGGTGGAGACAGAGTTGACTCCCTCAATCTTTGAGTCAAAGGTGGATCTATCTAATCCCAAAAGGGGGGAGACAAAGCTAAATTATGATAATGGAGGAAGATTACCCTACTAGATAGAGCCTATAAGATCTTGGCCAAGGTCTTGAGCCTATGACTATGGCCTCATCTTGTAGACATCATCCATGACACTCAAAAAGGGTTTGTCCAGCAACGCAGTATCTTGGACAACATTTTCACCTTTTGGGAGGCACTAGACTCAGGAGGAGTCATAGCCTCTCGCTATCCTTCTCTTGGACTTTGAGAAGACATATGATAGGGTGGAGTGGTCCTTCTTGGAGGGCACTCTACAACGAATAGGTTTCTTGGTGGATAGGTGGATAACAACAATCTTGGCCCTTTATGCAATGGTTAGGTTTCTTGGATAGGTGGATAACAACAATCTTGGCCCTTTATACAAGTAGATCCAGTTAAATGCTTAGTAGTGGCCATAAAGGAAAGGCTTTCTTTCTCTTCCATTCAATTTAACAGGATGCCCCTTGCCCCCCTTTTTTTTCCATTTGTTGTAGAGGCTTCAGGCTATTTCTTGTGCTCATAGGCTGGGGTCTTACAGGGGTGGGGCTCCCAATTTGGTAGGAGGAGGGGTTGCTAGATTCTGAGTTCGCAAACGACACATCACCTTATGTCAAGGGTTTTGTAGTGATCCTTGCACTCTCTAGATTGGATGTCTTCCCATTAATATATGGCAATGATCATTAAGAGAAGTTTTAACAAGTATTTGCCATGCTTGAAAGTCTTTCCATTAAAGATCTCTTGGGACATTGAATCCCAAGGAATAATAAAGAAAAAAACACAGACAATTAAGTAGCTCCTTTGTAGTTGCCAACAAGCCCAAGGGGTTGAAATAAACTAGTGTACATATGGTTTGACCAACCCAATAAAGATTCATTAAAGAGGCATAAGGTAAGGTTAAAAAATCAATGCCACGTGTTAATATTAGACAAAATCTTTGCAATTATAGCCAAAATCTTTGAAGAAATAGTGTGGGCCAGAGAACAGTGTCATTGCCTATAAATAGAAAGTAAAAACTCCCATATTGCTACCTTTCAGAAACATGATAACCTTGAGAAAACTTCAACAGTAACTTTGAGTAGCTAGTAAAGTTGCTTCTGAAAGAAATAGTGACATACACAGTAGGAAAAACTTATAGCAATCAATGAAACAACATCAGTGGCACTCGATGCCTCTGTAACATATGTTTATCAACCCCCAACCTGGGTATTGTAAACCAAAAATAGCAAGTAAATTTGAGACAGGAAGCTAGGTAATGCCAATGCATTTTGCTCTATTTTAAATAGGTGGCCAATACATGGATTTGATTAATAAACAATGGTTGCAACAACTCAAAAACAAAGACTAAGCTCTGTAAAAGGAAAAAAACAAGCTACAGGGAAGACAATCGGCCTCTTGAGAAGTCCCAAAAGATGGACAGGTGCTAGAGATGTGAAACCAACCAAAAAAGTGCTCTTTTCAAAACATATAACTTGGAACATTGAAAGTAGGAACCCACAAGCAACCAAAATAAGCATAAGCACAAACAAAGTAAGTCCATGATGAAGCCACAGGTAATTGCAAACCAAAACAATCTTTATAAAGTAGCTAAATCAAATGCTTGATAATTGGTACTCAAAAGGGCTACAAATGGCAAGAAGGGAAAGAGGAGAAGGTCTGAAGGCTCTATACCATGTTAGAAAAGGGAGAAGTGCTAAAAACTCAATGTGGGAGGGCGAGAAGGAGACACTACACAAGAGGACAAGGGACAGCATACCAACTTGTATTGACCATAAACCTTGTAATGATAAGGCTCCTAAGTGCTCCACACAATACACTAAGTTTCCACCTATAATGTAGGCAGCTGATTCTCTACAATTCTATCCAAGGTTAGTGATGTATAAGCAATCCTTTTAATGATTCTCTATATGAATGGACCTAGTTTGAATGAGAAATATTATTAGGGAATGTTTAGTTAATTCCTACACTACAAGGTAAAAACTTCTCATGCCCTTGGCTATATTACTATCCAATATTGGATATTCTTTACACAACATGCCATTTTTTGAACAAGATGAGAGAGCTTTTTTTGCACGATTGGACTTGTGTTGGCCGTAACTTCTTCTTTAATGGACATTGTAAGAGCTCTTCAATTCTAGGAATTCTCACCACTAAAAAACTATGATTTTGGTCTTTAATGGACATTGTAAGAGCTCTTCAATTCTAGGAATTCTCACCACTAAAAAACTATGATTTTGGCTATGTTGGTATTGGAGGGTTATCCTCATGTGTGGCTCTTATATTAATGAAATTCTCTCATCTTTGTAATTCTATAAGGGTGTATTGGAGGATCTTAGCAAGGGTTCCTAATAGTCCTATGAGAATAGTGTACTATGTCTATTAATACATCAGTGCTAGTCTATTGGATATCTTTTGGCAAATTGAGATCTTTTGTGTAGATGAGACTAGAACTATTAAAGAATTTCATGAACCTTGAGCATGGGTGTAAATTGTGGGGGTTAAAGGCCAATGTACCTTAACCCCAGTTATGTACAGTACTCAAACACACATATATATATGGATGACATAGAAGATTAGGGTGTTCTCCACCCACCAAAACTTGTGTCTCTCTCTTCTAGCTCTCCCTCTCACCTTCTTCCATTCCGCTTCCGTTGTTGAGACCTCTCAACTAGTATCAGAGCGCGAGTGTTCTAGCTGAGCCTGAGTGTGAGCCTAGAGCCTAAATTCTGCTTCTATAGCTCTGCGGGAGGAAGGAGAAGCTCCATTGGGTGTCTTTACCTGCATCCTGATGTGCAGAGACCTTGTAGAACCTTTGGAAAGTTCTCTGAGTGGTTTTTTACAAGCCAACAGGTGGTTTTGGAGGCAAAAAGATAGTCTATTTTATACCTGAGAGTCTTATGATGAAGATATCTTTCTCTAGAAGCTGAATCTCATCCTAAGATGTAAAGCAAAGTTGTATAAGACTTTGAGTATCTCATTTTGCATTTTTTCATCTCTATCATCCGAGTTTTTAGTGAAAAGTTACAACTCTTGCAAAAAGTGACGAAATTCAATTTCCTGCACGGATTTTGTGTGTTGGATCTCCATATCCACGCCACCATTTGCAGTTCAGACACTCCCAGTGGATTTAGAGCAGTCCAAAACTTCTACCTGTGAAGCTACTTTCGATTCTGTGAAGTTTCGAAGCTGTAGTGAACCTCTGTCTACTCCAACATCTTCATTCTGTCATTTCTTGTGTGAGTGGAAACTCAACATCTGGGCCTCCATTTGTAGAACTGTTTGTACCGTTGGATTCAGGACTGCCTGAAACATATGTCTACAAAGTTGCTTGCTATTCCATGAAGATTCAAGGGAGTTGTGATTCTCTGTGTTTTTCCGTCGTCTCTTTGAAGGAAATTTCTCAAAGTTTCCAAGACCTTCTCATTGATTGCCATGTGGCATTTTGGCTAAGGTTAAGTTTCCTAAGGTTCACTTTTGCAACTAAATGCAAGGGTTGACTGGCTCTTACTCCATCCTTGGATGAGATTTTGGAGTTGTGGTAGAAGAGAGATATTTGCAGATTGTCTTGCTGAGTTTGATTATGCAGTGACGCCCATGTTTTGAGACATCCCAGGCTTTATTTTCACTAGCATTCATTGTCATGGGGCCGTGATTTCTTCGATATACCTTATGCAGATCACTCTAGTTGCAGTCTGAGCCATGTGTGCTCATTTGTGGTTTGCATTGGGTTGCAGTGGATGATTTATAGGCCACTTGGATGCATTGTGATCCTTATTAAATGTGCTGATAGGCCCAGATTGCCTTGTGGGATGCTTTATTGATGGAAGTTTAGCACATAGATGCTATTTTATGATGAGGGACAGATTTGACATATTGCAGCGGTGGATGCACAGGTTGTGCTATGATCTCTTAAATGAGACATTATTGACGCTTATGCCCATGGACGGTGTTTATGCTTGAGGCATTTGGCTTTTTTTGGCATTATATTTGCCATTGTTTTGTCATTGTGGGTTGACATTTTCTTTTGGGCCATATTTGCTCATGTGGATGCATAGTATATGCACATGAGTCAGATGCATTTTTTGATGCTTTGAGCCTTGAGTTTTGGTGACACTATCCTTCATTAAGGCAAACATATTGGGTGCACCTAGTATTTGCGATTTCTCTCTTGCAAGTACTAGCATTTTGGATTTTGTTTCATTTGCATCATGGCATCCTCTTCCATGTCTAAAAAGGAGTTTTTCAGCATTAAAAAGTTTGATGGGACAAACTTTTCTTCGTGGAAAGAACAGATAAAGGATGTGCTTATTCAAAAGAAGCAAATTAAACCCTTGGCAGGGATTGAAGCTAAGCCTGCAAATATGTTTGAGGATGATTGGAATGAGTTAGATGCATTAGCAAAGTCTACTATTAGACTTCATCTTGCAGAGTCAGTTTATTTCATAGTAGTAAATGAGCAGACTACGGAAGATTTGTGGAAGAAATTATGTACCACTTATGAGAAGGAAACTACCTCGAATAAAGTTTACCTCATGAAGAGGTTGTTTGAGCTACAAATGAAGGAAGGGGTCTCTATTGCTTCTCACTTGAATGAATTCAATATTATTTTCAGCCAGCTTGAGGCCCAGAAGATGAATTTTAATGTGGAGACTAAGGCAATATTTCTCTTATGTTCATTGCCATCCTCATGGGATACCTTTCGCACAGCTGTCAATAACTCTACCCCTGGTGGAGTACTGAAGTTTTATGGGTAGCTTGTTGGCCGAGAAGATTAGACAGAATTCTATGGATGGCAACAAGCAAGATGCAACCTTAAATGTGCAAAGGGGTAGATCATAGTTCAAGGGGAAGTCCCAAGAAAGAGGGAAGTCTCGTAGCAAATCCAGGGCACGGAACATTGAGTATTAGCACTGTGGCAAGAAGGGCCACATGTAAAAGGATTGCTACAAGCTAAAAAGAGAGAAAAAGGATAAGAAAAAGATTGCAAATTGGGGTGCAAATAAGAAGGAAGAGAGTCTAAGGGAGGACAAAGGAAAAATGAAGATTGAGGAGATTAATGCAGTCACTGATGATAGTGACAATGACATTTTCTTCCTATCTAGTCTACCTGCAGACTTGCTCACAACTTCAGATGATGCATATTCCCAGGATTGGATTTTGGATTCTAGTGCTTCATTCCATGTTACTCCCCATAGGAATGGTTCTCCACTTATGACAATGGTACTGCACTTAGTAACGGCACCGCTCAATAGGTCATCAACCTTATCACATACTCAAATTGAAAAGGTAGAGCAATTTGAATCCTACGGTCACGTTTAGAAGTAAAATGTAAACTAGGGAAATTTATGGTCATAGTGAAGACCCCCTTATTCTTCGAAACTTTGCACGATAGCCATATTACTCCAGTAGGCAAAAGCATACCACATATTTATACCAATTGTGTGTTAGCATAGAGTCCTTGGAATAATTAACATTACTAAAATTGCATAATAGAGAAATTCTTGTAGTTCCAAGAATTGACAAGGCTCCGAACATATACAATTGGGGTTGATCAATTAAAGGTACATACAAAAAAAAGGGGGGGTTAATTGAAAGAAGCTGCCAGTTACATTGATGTTTGAATACAGCAGCATCTTCCGTACCAAGAGATGCTACCACCATATCCACTAGGTAAGCTGCATCAAACGAACATAATATGTTAATAATATGTGTATTGTATGAGGGGTAATAATGTGTACGTGTGCTCATGAAACAAATAATAAGCATGTGAGTGTATGTGTCAGTGTGTATAAATTTGCATGTGTTTGTGTATGTTCGAGTATATGACATGTGTGTGTGTGTGTGTATTTGCATGTGTGTGTGTGTGGATGTGTGTGAGTGTGTGTGTGAGTAAATGTGTGCATGTGTTTGTGCCTGTAAGCGTACATAGCCTCTGTGTGTGTGTGTGTGTACCCACCTTTCCCCCAGTAGGATACAACACACTAAGTGAGATAGTAGGTCATCACCTAGTGTGATGACCTACTGCCTACATGGAAAGGACTAGTAATAGAATTGTCAAATAAGTAGTGGAAAAAGAGTAAGAGTTTGAGTAAGACATGTGATTTTGGAGCAATGGGAGCTGTTGGTTTTGCAAGTAACCAGGGGAAAAAAGAGTTTATATGATAGCCATAATAGGGATGGAGTGGGCTAATCTGGGAATTGTTTGGGGTGGAAGACTTCTTAGAAAGAAAAAAAAAACCAAAAGAAAGAGAAATTGCTCGGCGAGCAATGAAGTCAGTCAAAAGGCAATGCCATGGTGACGTAAATGTAATAAGTGCAACCATCCAAAGATGCTTGGGATGAGGGAGAAGGAGCCGGAAGAGGGTTGTTGAGAGCTTCCGATTGGAGCAAAACATCCCATGAAAAATTCTGAAAGGAAAATGGGACACAAGTTAGAAAGGAGTCAAGAAGCCAAAAAAGGCCTTAATGACTTAAGTGTACTATGTGCAACCATCCAAAGTTGCAGGGGAAAGGACATGTGTGTGGAAGACAAGACAACAATCCCCTTTGCATAGTGAAAAGACAAAAGAATCAGGGTAAAGGATAGAAAGAGAACATTATAGAATTAAGGAAGAGTTTGAGTATGTAGGTAAAGCACCTATGAAATTGCATAAAAAGTATATAAGAGATTTGATAAGAAATGACAATAATGTTTTTGCAAAAAAATTGGAGCTTGGTGAAGTCCTGATAAGCATCTCTTTTATTAAAGAGGAGAGTCTACATACCTGCCACCATCCAACAAGAAAACGTGGTAAGAACAGCTTAACTTTGATTAGGAAGACAGGTGTCATAAACTACCCACCCTTGTTATCAGGGTCATAATAAAATAGTGGCTTGAACACAGACTTAAACAACTCGATGTGGACTTTAAAGGTGTAAAAAAAGGGGCCTAGAGAGAATTTGAAAAAAAGGAAAGAGATCGGCCAAAAGACTCCTGAAAGAAGCGTATCCAGAGCAGTACCCCTATCCTAAGAACTATCCTGACTAGCAATGAGGGGTCTAGGGGCTTCGTGATCACTCCCATCAAGAGATTGTGGCCTCCTCAATCTATTGTATCTTGGTGCCTGCTCTACGGAGGTAAGAGAGAGCTTGCCTGTGGGTCTCTGACTCTCTAGGAAGTCATCTCTATGTCAAGAAAGATCTAGCCGGGTCCCATGTCCCATTGTGCCCATACAATATGAGTCCTCTGCCCAAACATGCATCCCTCTACATCTCTGGCGTCCATATGCCAAAGGGGCGACTCTCTCACAAAGTCCTCTCTACAAGATGGTCAAGCTTGAATGAGTTATCCTACCAATCTCTGCCACACTCTTAGAGACACCTCATCAACGGGGAGCCCTTCTTTGTCCGCGGATCCTCAGAGAAGATCCATCTATATGACTGCTGCCATTGGCCATTGACCACCAGTGTGAGGCATATTCCTTAGAAGCCCTCACTAGAGTAGGAGCTTCCAAGGTTTCGCCCCTGGAGTAAGGCCTCTCACTACCAGCTTGCCCAAGAGGGCTCTCCTCTGCATCTCTAGATCAATAATGCCAAGTGTGCCTAGGGCAAAATCATTGTCTGTTAGGCCACCCTGGCCTTGGTGTTGTGCGTGCCATCCAATCTTGACCAGAGAAAATTAGGAACTAAGCGTCGTAGCTGCCCCATGCAGCCTCTGTGAAAGCACTGGCAAGAGGCGATGTACCAGGATGTGGCAAGGAGGTTCACCATTAGTGCTCGACCTGCCAGTGAGAGCTTGGCGGAGCTCTAGTATAAGAGCTTCTGTCTATTGCTTTGCCGAGATGTCAATGCCTACTTGATAGCCCAAGTACTTGGCCGTCTCTCCATTCGCGATCCATCAAAAGTTGAAATATGCTCCCCAACCTCGGACCTCCTGACTCACCTCTGTACCTCTGAAGAAACCAATGGCTTTGGTCTAGTTTATGCGAGCTTGCGAGGCCTTGTAATAAATGGACAATGCACCTCCAACCCTCTCTAGGCTAACTATGTATCCTTCAACATAGAGCGCAATATCATCTCTAAACTCCAACTCTAGGAGCTCCTCCTCTTGCCGGATTGGCAGCCTCATCCTTGTAAGGCCAAGTGCTTGTCAGCTCAGAAAATAGCCCAAGGCTTCCGACACAAAAGGAAATAGATAAGGGGCCAGTGGTGGGCAGCCTTGTCTCACTAAGCAGGAAAGAGATAAGGGGCCAGTGGTGGGTAGCCCTGTCTCACTGGGCAGGAAAGCGGAAAGACCTGTGTGGCCCCCACCAATGATCACGTGGCTGGAGCTGCTTGCATAAAGTGCTGAAATCCCTCTAATCCATCTCTCTAAAAAGGAAGTCTCCTCCTCATAGTCCCCTCCAAGAAGGACCACTCAACTCTGTCATATGCCTTCTCAAAGTCAAGAAGCAGGATAGCGAGAGGCTACGCCTCCTCCCTGACCCAATCAGCTTCCCCTCTCAGAAGGTGACGATATTATCTAGGATGCTACGCTCCTGGACAAAGCCAGTCTCCCTCTCATGGATGATCTCCGAAAGATGGGGTTTCAGGTGCAGACTCAAGATCTTGGCCAAGATCTTGTAAGTTGTGTCCAGGAGGGTAATTAATCTCACTGGCAAATATCATATCTATCTCCTCCCTTCGGAATCATGCATATCCAACCCCTGCTCAAAGAATGCGGAAGGGCTCCTGAATCAAAGATATCTTGGTAGGCTAACCGGAATGGGGTGGAGATGTGCTCCGAAAAACAACGAAAAAAGGTGGGGGTCAAGCCATCCTCCCATGGGCACTTCTGAGCTGGAAGTGCTTGTAAGGCCTCCCATAGCTCCTCATCCGTGAAGGGTGTCTCTAGGTGCCTATTGAGACCTTGTGAAACAACTGTGGGGAATTGCTCCCAAACTGCCTCTCTAGCTAGAAGCGAGATGGGTGAGATCTCCTCCGAGTGAAAAAGCTGGTGATAGAAGGCTATGGTCATCTCAAGGGGTCCGAGTGCATCTGCCCTTGCGATTCCCTAATCCTCTGAAGCTGTATCCCTGCTGTCTATGGTCCTATGGTATGGAAGAACTATCTGGTCAACTCATCCCCCTGTTGAACCCATTGGGCCTAAGAGGAGTGGTAAGAGAACTCTGCTCTACGGATCTCCAAGTCCTATAGCTATGAGCGTGCAATCTTCTGACGATCCCTGAGCCACTAGGACCTTGGATCCCGCTCTTTGAGTCTCTTGATGGATGCAAGGTCTTTGTGCAAAGCTCGGTCTCACTCTTGAATGGTAGCTCTCCATCTCATAGCTTGGCTCTACAGCTCCTGGCTACTCCACTGTATTCGCTCGGCCACCGATGTTGCCCACCCCTCGATAGGATTGTCCTCGGGGTGTCTCCATAAATTTGCCATTAGTAGTAGCTGATGGACATCTTCCGCTTGTAAGAGCCCATCTCTATACGGACCCCCATTTGGGGGAGTCCTCAACGAGGCTGCTCCAAGGGAAGGACTACTTGTGAGTGGTCAAACACCATGGTGCTCGCTAGAATGTTTGTGGAGCTGCCACATAGAAGAGACCAATCACCAATGTAGAATCTATCTAGGGGCTTTAGCAGCCCATAGTGTCGACGCTAGCCAAAGAAAAAGTTCAAGATGCGTGCAAGCCTGGAAAACTCTAGCTCTTGCTAAGGATCCCTCCCACTAATCGCAAATATGAATTGCTCCCACGTACTCCTCTCCTCAGCTGGCATCTTTGCGAAAGAGGCACCTCCCTGCTTATCCTGCATGAACTCAAGGCTATTGAAGTCCCCCAGTCCATCTCTTGGAGGCAATCCGTGAGCCGCCTCTAGAAAGCCAGATGGTGTTGCATGCAAGCAGGTGCGTACATGTTCGGGCCTCTCCTACTTGATGGCCCACCAACCAAACTCCATGGCTTGGGATGAGCTCGCCCTGTGCAAAAACCTCCGAGGCCATCGCTTGAGAAACCAAAATGCATACCCCACCACTCCTGCCAACTGCTATGGGACCAAATCTCTGGGCCTCTCTTAGGGAGAAGACGATGGCGACGTGCTATGTCTGTTGCTGAGAACATATGCTCATGAATCAGAGAAGATCCACTAGTCTACCCACCAGAGCTTGCTAGCAATTCTTGGCACAGAATCGAGTACTGTGGTTGGTTGCATGCACGGTCGTGGAGCCCATGCACATTCCAACTCACTATCGTTAAGCTCATGAGGAAGGGACTGAAGGGAACAAGGCTCGGGAGTCTACTCTAGACAAATCGGATTTAAGCGACTTTGTTGGGGGTTCGAGGGCAAATAGTCTGTATGCATTCGCCCACGAACCAATGTCGCGACTCGCTTAATCCCAACCTTCTGAGCCCTGCATAAAAGAAACATCTACACCAAAGAGGTCGACGCACTACTGCAACATCCAGTAGTGGACCTGTGAGCAAACCACCTCTAAAGGCAAACAGATCGCATCTACGGCCAAACCTGACCTAGGCTAAGCCCAGCTAAAAGTATGCAGAACGGCCATGAGCCAGCTAGAGATCCATACCATGTGGTCCCAACCAATCGTCCATCATTTGATATACATGGTGCTCCATCATCGTGTCAAAAAGCTCAGGGGTCCACTTCTCCACCGCTGTGGAGGCGAATTGGGTGGGTATGGGATCCCACCACGCTAATGCTCCCCTTCCGGAGCTAGAGGATTAGGATGGTCAGCTCCAAGGCCATCAGGGACGCATCCGGGATCTCCAAGTAGTTCCATAGTCCCAGTCGCCAAAACTTCCTTGGTAAAGGTCGGCCTGCATGCATGTGGAGGTTTGAGGACTCTGTCATGGGGCCCCTCTCCTTGGAGGTATGAGAAGAAGATGTATCCTGTGTGCCCGAAGCACTGCACAGAGGCAAGCCGAAGACCGAGGTGCAAGTCACGTGAGTTGTATTAGGCACGTGTTGGGCGTTGTGAATGCAAACGGAGGATTTAGGTTTTGGTTATTGTTTCCCCTGCTGCTGCTCATTCTGCATTTTCTTCTTTTTCTTCTTGTTCATCTTGTGCTTGTGCTTGTGCTTGTGCTTGTGCTTCTGCATATGCCGGCCACAGCTTCCCCTCGTCCTGTCCTCCTCTTTCAAGAAATTCTTCAATCTTTTCGCCTTGCTCCCATGGGAAAGAGAAGAGATCGAAGGCAGCAAGGTTCTGGTCGCAGATTCAAGCTCGATCTTTGGAGTGACGACGTTGCCGCTCCCAGTGAAACACCGGGTAATTCTTGTCTCTCGTATGCTCAGTAGGGAATTATTCCCCGCAATACGTCTTGCTTAGATCGCTGCGTTGAAACACCGATCCAAAATATCGCCTAGTTATAGCTTGTAAGGCAATTCTATCAAAAGTTGTGAAATTTTCTATCTCCAAATTATAATTTTGATGAGCAGAGCATGATTCACGCCCCTGGGGCCAGATAACTCCTTGACTTGTCCAGTCTGGCGATCAGCATGCGTTTGTGTGTCGTGTGTGTGTGTGTGTGAGAGAGAGAGAGAGAGAGAGAGAGAGAGAGAGAGAGAGAGAGAGCACGGACAGAAATTGAATACGGTCGTGTGTTTTTACAGAATACAGGGAAGCACTGGGCCCTTCACTGGGAGAGGAAATTACACCAAGTGCGAATTCTCAAGGTAATGAGACGTTCTCGCAGTGCCTCCAGAATACAATGACTAAAATTTTGGGGAGACGTCTCATAACGCTTTAGGAGCGTCGTTTGGTGGCAGCTCCTCTGGGTAGTTTGCTGTCCTCCGTCATATTCGGAGATATGCATGAACCACAGGTGTTAACTTTCTCTTCGGATGCTGCTATGGCCAACCCTGGTCGGTCAACAATGCGGGGAACTGTAATTCTCTGTCACTTCGGTCCTCCTGGGGTGACACTCGCTGTGCTAGGTGAAAGAGGTTATGTGATTCTTTGTCGAAGAAGCTGGCACTCAGAAACAGCTTATGGGTCTTATCAGCCTGTCTGCAATAAATTTCCCATTGGAAGTCTCTGCAGGAAAGACTTGCGGTAAATGCAGGCCACTAAAAAAGTATGCTGCTGTCTCCATCTTACGTACGGTGCCACACACCTGGAACCTGTAGTTCGATAAGGAGATGCATGAGTTTTAGTGTTTCAAATAGATCAGATGCTATATCAGAATTTAAATATTTTTTAATTGTGGTGTCAGTGATTTTTTTGTACTGTAATGTCTGTTTTAATGAGACTGTTGAGGTTACCTATAAGGCACTTTTTGAGAATGCATGTATCAGTAGTGTTCCACAGATGTTTTCTTGCTAGAATGAGAGCTTTCTTATGCGCTGTTTGTGGGTAAATACTGTTATTGATTAGTAAACGTGCAATTAAGCGTGATTTGTAGTCTCTGCTGCATCTGAGCTCTGATGTTTTTGTTATATTTTCCGTGAAAAAATATGTTTATTATTTTCAAAAATATAGTAGAGCATTTTAGAGGGGCAATTTTCAATAAATAGTGCCATGACTGAGGAAGGTCATATGTTGTAATTTCAAAGTACTATCTATCCTTGGAGGTCATATGGTGTATTTTCTAAGTACTCATTGTGTCGTTCACCTTACCCTAACCTTGGAGGAATATACAATCAACAAGTGTCTACCATTGTAGTATGATTTTTGTCCAAGGCTTTTTATATTTGTTTTGTAGATATTTCTGCTGTAACTGTAAATTTTTTGAGGAAACGTAATACACAGTCAAACGTATATGGGTTCTGGAATCTTAGCAATTGGCATCCTAAAATCCTCAATAAGATGGGAAGGCAATGCAGTTTCAGACCTCTTTTTTGAATTTCACAAAAGATAGATGATAATATTGATTACAAATGTCATTTAAAAAAATTGAAAATTTCCTTCCTAAATAGCTGTTCCTTTGATCCCATTTGGTCTTCCAAGTGTATCACCAACATAACATTTAACTTCATGGATCTCTGCTTATGCCCTTGCACCTCCCCCAGCTTGCATCCACGCCCTTTCTTTTTCTTTTCTATTTTTTATCGTTGATCTCTTCTACCCTCATGCCTTTCTTTTATATTTTTGTTTGGTTAAATCTCTTCTCTGGGTTCATGAGTTTAGCTGTTTACCAGCAAGCACGCACGAATGTACTGATGGGATCATAACTTGGGGATGCAAAAATTTTTCTTTGAGATGAAGTTGTCGATGGGCTGGTCAGCAGGGAGGGTTGGGATGCAGTCAAGTCTCATAGTGTTTTGGGTTTGATGTGTCTTGTACTTGTGCAGGAATTGTACATGAGAATCCTCTATCCTTGCTTGGACAATATAGTGATGATGAGTTGGATGAAGAAGATGTATCGACAATGGCTGCAACAGACAAAGCTAGCATTGGGGTTGGCAAAGACTCTTTGGACGTTCAGGATGAACAGGTGTGGTTATAAGTTTCTGGATGATTACAGTAGGAATCCAGAGTTTGAATGAGGCTATAGAAATTTTGAACTGGAAAGCTGCCATCCAAGATGAGTATGCCCGCATTACCAAAATTAAAATTGGGACTTGGTTGATTGACCAATGAAAAGGAAGTCACAACATAACTATGTATTGATTTCAAAACCACACATAAAGTACTAGACATGCCAATTTAATGTATCCCATTTGGTATCTCCAAACATGACAGTCAGTAAATCCAACTCCAAGATTTCTACAAAAATTGGAAACTGCTTCTCCATTATCGATGGATTAGTTCCCCGGGCATGATCTCCACTCCATATGGGGCTAGATATTATTTTGTGAAATGAACCATCTCTCTCTCTGGTTATGGGTTTTGTAATGCAAGAGATGTGGTTGAGCATTTACCAAGCTGGAATACTTTCAAAGGCTCCAACAATTCCAAGAAGTTGATAAAGACAGCTTGAAGAAACAGTTCTTCACTTCACTCGTTGAGCAAAGAAGGAAACAAAAGAGGGGTATCAGAACTGGACACTTGTGCAAGGCAAGAACTGCTCAAGGGAAGGTAAGTCCGATCATTTCTACGTCAGAAGCTGGCCCTATTTTTTAAGCTCAGCATGTTGAACATAAACAAAAAGTTTGTGCTCCTTTTCCTTTTGATCCGGGTGAATGTTTAGTGACAATGATTTTGATCTGGAGTTTGACAGGCTGGATCAGGCCTTGACAAAGGAGAAAATGTCTGAAAAGAGCCAGTGCAGATCCAAAGTCTAGTTAATTGTGGAACATATGGTTGAGCCTATGGTAGAGGAGACATTGAAGTCAATATGAATTATGAGCATCTATATTGGGATATCTAAATCTACATCCAAAGAAGGCTCTCATGGTCTCAAAAGGTGTAGAAATTTGAAGAATAAGGTTCATCATCAGTGGGAGAGATGTATACAATGTACATTTTGGTAGCAGTCACAACTTCATCAACCGTAAAATGTTGTGAGATTTTGAATTATGAGCGTGGAACATAGGCTCAAATTCAAGGTTGCTAATGGGACAATTAGTTTCAAGTGTTGTCAATCAATTGGTCAAGGTTGTGCTTTTTTGTGATGATCTACATGTACTAGACATGGGACCAATTGCTATCGTATTGGGTTGTTAATGGTTGAAATCTGTTGGAGAATTTGCTATGAACTTTGAGCAGTTGTACATGAAGTTTTGCCATAAAGGGAAGCAAGTCCAATTGAATGAGGTCAAGGCTTCCTTTAATGGAAGGCTTATCTCCCCAAAGGTTGGCAAGGGACCTCAAGAAGGATGTGGGCCTGTATGGATATCCAAGGTATGCTTTGGCAAGGGACCTCGAGGGATGTGGGCTTGTATGCTTTCAAGGTAGATATCCAAGGTATGCTAGATAAGGGCAGAGATTTGGGATGATTGTCCTCCTTCTTGAATCTTCAGACTTGTTTGCAAACCTGCCCAATGAAATACCACCAATAGGGGAAATGGATCACACCATTCTTGTAAAACCTGAACACAGTTTCATATAAGGTTCTCAAGTGGTGAATAGAGGAGGTTGCAAGGCAAGTACATGAGCTCTTGGACAAAATGTTACGAGTCATAGCCAATCGTCTTTGGCATCCTTTGTATTGCTTGCAAAAAGAACGATGGCTCGCATTGATCATAGGGATCTTAATAAGATTGCCATTAAAAACTGGTTCCCAATATGGATGATTTATTGGATGAGCTAAAGGCTGCAAGGTTCTTCTCAAATTATCATAAATAAGAACAAAGTAGGGTGAACATCACAAAAGAATTGATTTATTGAAGAAAAATCCTTTTGCATATTTATTGATGCACAATTGGTTAAAGCATTTACTATTGGGGCTGGGCAAGTGGAAGGGGCATTGGTGGTTTACTTAAATAGGAGCATGGAGTTATTGTTTATGAAAGCAGAATGGACGCTAAAGAGTTGACACTTGCCACCTGTGCCCAATGCTTAATTCCCTTGGTAAGAGGGTTGGAATTTTGTATCTTTCAGCAGCATGGCACCTAACAGGAGGGCAGATGTAGTGGCCATATTCTTTTTTAGTGGGGACATTGCTTTGAACCATGACCGTAGTCTATATTTTTTGGATATGGTCAGAGTAATTGCTGCTTTCACTCCAATTGTACGAGGCCCCGAGAACCACGATTTTGGATGGGGAGAAACCTAACTTAGAGCGGGCTTTGGTTGTGGTAGAGAGGCATGAAAGAGCTATCATGTGTCCTCGATGGATGATGGATGGAGTGATACCCATAGCTGGTCTATTCAAGGTATTTTGGCATATTTTAGAGGCAAGCCATACTGTTGAAGGCAATTGAGAACTCCAAAATTGGAATGACATCAGATAAATTGGCAATAGTCGTATATTAAGGTAATTGTGGAGAGAGGGCATGAGCATGTCATTGAATTAATTTCAGGTGTAGAGAATGTTAGCAAGGCAGTAGGACATTTTTGAGGCACAGTATTAGTCCATGCATGGCGTTTTGCTTGATCTATCTTTTAAAGAACATAGGTGAGCTTGGTTGGGATAATTGATTTTCCAGGGATATGCACCACGACAAGTGCAAGAAGGATTTGTTAAGTACCTCGAGACACACAACTTCATCTTGTTAGAGCATCTCAAAGAGGTAAAAACAGCCCTACGACTGCTTGTTGGTTGTAATAAGTAGGAGGGACGGCGAGACTAGGATGTGTCATAATCTCGTGTTGGCAAGGTTTATGAGGGGATGGACAGAATGATTGAAAAATTGAAAGAATTGGTGAGTGATGTTTCTAAAAAGTAGGAGGTGGTTGACTTGGCAATAGAGCGGTGGAACTCTTATCATTCACCCTTGCATGCATCAGCTTATGTTTTTAACCCCGAGTCTAAAGGGCCAAGGAAGAGGCAAATAAGCAGGCGATGCGAGGATGGGAAAGAATATGGAAGACCAATGCTTGATCCGCTAAAGCAAAGCGAAGACAAATGAGGGATGAGTTAGCTTTTTATAGGAAGAAATATGTACGGTTTGGTTCTGAGGATGCAGAGCAGGGGCAGCCTTATGGTGCGAGGATTATGAATGAGAAAGGAGTCCGTATGTTGAGTTATGTGTCTGTGAGTGCATATGGTGTAGCTTGGGACACATAGCATAAACAAGGTGGAGAATCCACTAAGGCCCTGCTATTTTCAGGTAGGTTAGTGATTTACATATCCGTAATTTTCATTAATCAAATACTTGGGTATGTATAACAAAGAATCGCTGAAAAAAGCGAGAGAGCAATAGACAACGTTGATGTAAAGATGCAGGCTGAACTCGAACAAATGTTTCGTAAGAGTACTCTCATATAGACAACAATTATGTAGCTATGCAAGATTAGAAACAACCATGGATTGTACGCCCTTATGTACTCTACTTTTTGTGCGTGCTGATCGCATTTGATTCTGTTGGATTTCACAAGGAAGCTACAAACTCCATCGTCCAATTTGCAGCGCAAACAGTGTCCACCATCTCTCCGATAAGAACTTGAGCGAACTCCTTTAGCAGGCAGGATCATGCAAGCCTTGCGCTTGCGATACTGCAGGGTATATGATGTCACGCTTCATGTGAGAGTGTAAAGCTCTTCTCATCTTACATAATTCACTGCATGTACTGAACCAATCACTCGATGTGGCCAATAGTCGTCGGTGGGGAACATATGAATTTTAAGTGTTCTTTGAATTATTGCCTTCTATAGAAGCCTTTTGTCAATGCCAGGATAATCATGAGTCGTAACCTGTGTAAGAACAAGCATAGCCAATATCCAATTGGATGGTAGTCTTTGTGTATGATGCTCACGGATCCTCTGGTAAGGTGAAAAGCTATTCAACAGAGCCATAATTCTAAACAAGAGGTTGCGCAGGAGCTTACGTTATGCGGACCAATTAACACTATATAGTAGAGGCAATTAGGGTTTAACACGATGTTTCCCACGAAATGTTCATAAAAACTTCAAATGCAAAAATCTCGCGTGTTTTGAGAGCCAGCTAGAGAGTACATAGTTAGAATGCCAGTAGATGATATTTTGACTGCAAGGAGTAAAAGGAGATTCAATGAAGCATGCCGTGACCTTCAACCATTGAAAGCTGTGTTTCATGGAGGCGCTGAGCTTTCCTTCGAAAAAGATTGCCTTATAGCCATAGTCACAAGAAACGTTTCGTCTGTTTCGTTGTTTCGTCGCTTCGACAAGTTTCGTTTCGTTTCGTTTCGGCTTTTCGTACGAAATGGATAGGTTTCGAATTGATACTTAATATATACCCTTATAGGGACAAAAAGATATGTTATATTTAAGTTAGAGTGAACAAAGAGAAATATAAGTCAAGATACTAAAAGGAAATTCAAAACATAAACAACTTGGATTCTAGAAAAAACGGGGCAAAAACGTTTATTTTGATTTGGGCGAAACAAAGGTTTCTTTGAGAGTGTTTCGTCCTATTTCGAAACGTTTCATCTGTTTTGGGTTTCGAAGTTTCAAACAGGATGAAACGGGTTTTCATGTGACTATGCTTATAGCCAGCTAGGCGGCTCCTATGCATGACTTTGGGGTCCAAGCGCAAGCTGGGAGAGCTAGGAGTTGTCGAAGGAGATATCAAGGAAGGGCAAGGAGAAGAAGAGGAGTACGATGGCAAGCTGTGGATGGAGGGAGTGAGAGCGAAGGGATGGAGCGTGGTATGAATGCTACCGAGCTTTAGAGGAGAAGAAAACCTTCCTTTACCATGTACTTTGCACCGGCTAAAATTGAAAACTAGAAGAGATGGAGAAACTGAACCTCCAAAACGTATTCTTGCAACAACAATGTACAAGAAAGAGAGAAATGAAAATGATTAGGGAGGATGATCGCAACCTCCGCAAAATTGCTGGCTGGCACCTTCCAACCTTTTTCACAACTACCTCCGTCTACCTTCCCTAAGCTTTGTGAGGCACCTGCAGCTCCCTGTAGGTGAACTGGACTAGCGCTCCCAAAGTATAATTGAAGAAGGCATACTAGGTTTGGAAGATGGGGAGTTGATTGGGCCAGACAACCATCAGTGCAAGAGTGGTACCCCACAGCTTGTAAAAGCTTAATCTGGACATGATTGGCTCTTCGTAGCTGCATTGAAGAGGGAGGTGTGTAGAGCAGCGGGTGTGACAGACAACTTTAATACAAATATTAAAACGCTTGAGATGGAGAGGCGAGAAAGATCTGTGATGCAACGGTTCAAAGCAACCTCCGCTACTGTGTAATTATAGAGAAGCATGGCTTGTGGAGTAATGTGGGAAGTACGCAAATGTGAAGGGAGCTAGAGAGGCTACTGAGGCAAAGGGAGGAACACAGGCGAGGTTAGGGGAAGATGCAAAGTGGAGGGTGGAGGTGAAGGAAGACGGGAGAAGCTAGCAATGGAAGCCGCAAGGGGAAGCTAGCATGGGTGCCAGGTGTTTGCCATAAGGTTCCACACTACTCCATAACCAAACAACTTGCTAAAATAGATTTAGTAAGATTTAGGTTAGTTCGCACTTTACTAAGATTTAGGACTTCCACCACTAACCATACTCCCCCATTAATCGGGTCAAACATTCCTAACTACACCATTAACCTAAGGCCTGACTTTAGTCCCCCATTAACCCGGTCAACTTGACCGACTACTCACAAACCCCTCACTATCCCAACCCACCTCCCCAAAATCCACTCCTTCCCTAAGACCCTTTGCAGGGCCAAAAAGAGGACTGTGTTTGGGACACAAAGGGCCAATGACCTTGTATTTGTGTATGCAAACTTGCGCTTGCGTGAGAAGGTCAATGGTGGGGTTTAATCGTGAAGGATTTATTGGGTGAAAGCTAGAGGAGGGTCAGCTCTGTGATGGTATAGCCATAATTGATCTTGTGACTGATGGAGATGATGACGAGGGGGGAGGGGAGCAAGCATCTGCTAGTGAGTGTGGTGGAGATGCGAATTGATCCAAAATCCAGATCTAGCAGTAGATGTAGATTTTTACCTAAGGACTCCGGATTCTCTTTGTTAGATTATGAGTAGTTTGGTGTGAACACACCTTTGTTGCATTTCCCCCTCTAGCTAGGCCCTAGGGTTAGTTTCCTTTGTAGGGAATATATTTCTAAATTTGGCTAATCTTTGTAACATGACTCTTGCATAACTCGTTCTCCTCTCATCCCAAATTTTAACATTCGGTATCAGAGCCCTAGCAAACATCTTGACATGTCAAGATGGGAGCCAGCCCAATGTGCGATGGATTAAGGGTGCGAGTGGCTTCTGGTGGTTGGTGCAACCATTCGTCCAAGATTGAGACAAAATGCATAAACGAAGAGTCGTCTTGTCTAGGGTTTGGACAAAATATATAAACAAAGAGCCGTTCGGCGTTGCATATTACGCCATTTGAGATCGTGCAATCAGAGCCACTGCTCTTGTGATTGTGGAAGACTTGCTCGGTCACATCCTCTCCATCCTAAACCTTCGCATCTGTTAACTTTGCGAAATCTGCCATAGAGCCTTACGAAATTTGCGTAGATACAATGTTCTGCAGTCGTACAAGATCTGTTGTCTGAATCTGTCCGTACAGATTCATCCTACAGATTCATCCGTAACTATTTGCTTCATTTGGTGTTATACTGTTTGTTATTTGCTTCCGAATTCTCAGTCAACACATTTGGGCATTGGCAGTTTGAGTCTTTGGCGCTTCTGCAATTTCAAAACAAATTTGCAAATTTGGTCATTTCTGTTGTTGAAATCACTCAAATTGATTGTGAAATTTTGGGGCTTTTGTCGATTTCAGTTATATTTGTATGTTAAATTTTCTACTTTTTGCAGACAAAAAGTTGACATCTGCAACAAATTGCAGAAATTCAGATTTTTGGCATGTTCCTTTGCAGAGCCATGATGCTTACCAAGCAACCTGTGATGCTGAATACCGGGTCTTAGTGGGTATGAAGTGGGCCTGTTTTGTCATTCTATCCACCACCACATAAATGCTATCCAATCCCCCCTTTGTAGAAGGCAACCTTGTGATGAATTCCACAGCTATGTGAGTCCATTTGTCTTTTGGAGGAATAGGTAATGGCTGCAAGAGACTTGCGGGTAGCTGGCTGTCAACCTTATTCTGTTGGCAAGGTAAATATTCAGTGACACATTTAACCACATCTCACCACATGCCATCCCAGATGAAGCTCTATTTGATCTTTTCATATGTCTTAGTGATACCTGCATGTCTTGCCATAGGAGATGAGTGCATCTTGTGCAAAACCAACAGACTAGATAAATTCTGTCCTAGCAGTACAACAGTCCATTATGCAGCTGTGGGACGTTGCAACTTGGGGTAGGTGAATCTGTGTGTATCCTGGTGGGTCAATGAAACCCTCCGCTGTGATATGTAAGAAGTGATCTCTGTAGAAGCTAAGCTTCACTGGGAGTTCACTCGGTTCCAACCAGGTCCGAAAAGTGTGTAGCTGTAGTAGATCCTCACGGATAACCTGGTTGACCTCGTGTGATAAGAGGGAAGAGAACGGAGCATTCATGCTATACTGGAAGGGAGGTAGTCTATCCATGTGGAGCCCCAGTCGCTCAAACCATCTCTTTGTACGTGTTTACCAGCACCTCTGATCTCCTCCTGTTGCAAGTGCCATAGAAGAGGATAAAGCTATCCATGGTAGCCTGCTACGCCCCGAGGTATAATCCCCATATTCCCTAACTCGGTACATATATGTGATGACCTGAAATGCAGCATCTAGCTGTAAAGGGGGTGACCCAAACTCAGCTTGAATGATCTGGTGAGGAACGGATGACTTACCACGAATCATCCGTGATAGCATGAGAACCTATAGCGGCTCCACAAGGGCCCACTCTGTATCTGACAAGTCTAGCCCCCAACAAGGACTGCCGTACATCCCCGCTGGGCGAGCCAAGGAGTCAAAAAGCAACCCCTTGGTGCGTGGATCTTGAAAGTGTGAGCGGAAGCACTGCCTCTTTAGCCTGGCCAATGAGGCATACCCTCTACTCAAGCGTGCTTGCATTGCGGGTCTCATACTGAAGCTCGGTCCGGAGAAGATAACCCCAAGATAAGTGTATGATGAAACTATCTCAACAGATGACCCCGCAAATGTGAATTGCTCCTGACGCATGATGGCTCGAGATGTATTGAAGATCATGACCTTGGTTTTACCCAGGTTGACCTTCCAATCATGAGACTCACAAAAGGACTGTAGTGCGTCTAGGTGTCTTTGAAGCCCCTCTGCTGAGGAAGACAAGAGAGCCACGTCATCTGCATAGAGCAAAATCTGGATCAGCGTGCCTGCAAGAGAGCAACCTACACCCCCCTGTGTCTACATCACTGTCTCAAGCTCGTCAATGTAGAGGCCAAACAAGGTAGGCGACAAAGAACACCCTTGTTTGACCCTGATGGTACTCATGATCTCGTCTGTCCACCCGGATCCTACCCGAACTCTGCCAGAAACTCTCTCGTAAAGTGCCATGACAGCCCAAATGATCTCCTGGTCATAACCCAAGTCCTGTAGGCGCCGTATGAGGCGGGCTCTCGGGACTGTGTCAAATGCCTTGCGAAAATCCACAAAGCAACAATAAACCCTCTGCTTCCGTGATCTCGCCTCCTCGATGATACATATGAGCGTCAGAATGTGGTCCATGGTTCCATGATCACGCCGGAATCCGGCCTGTCCTGCTACTCTGAGTCCTCGACACTCTGCAAGTCTGCTAACCTCGGAGTCAAGTACTGATGCATAAATCTTGGACATGACATGTCCAATCATAATGGTCCTGTAGTTCTTCGGGCTCATGGGATCCTCTGCCTTGTGGATGGGAGAGATAGTGTTAATGGTCCAAGTGTGTGGAAATCCCAAACAAACCGCTTCATTAAAAAGCTTTGCTAAGATCGGGGCTAGGAGGTTAATCCCATATGCAATGAACTCAGTACATAGTCCCTCATGATCTTTCGCTCGGCCATTATGAAGTTTCATTACAACATCCTTTACCCCTCCTCTAGTGAAGAGGGTGCAGGATGTGGGACGAGGCATGTGTGAGAGGCTAGGGATTGGCTGATTTGGGATGTCAAAGTATGCGTGCATAATCAAACCAGATTTGGGTGTTAGTGAGTGGCGGAGGGGACCGTCCTAGAAATCTCCGCCAGAAGTCCTTAGAGTTGTTACTAAACAAAATGTTTAGTAGCTCCTTCTCGTTTCGATGAACAAAGTCTAGTTTCTTCCTTCGTACTGGTCTACGGTATTCATGTAGCGTATCTGGTGTGCTCGGAAGACTGTTTTTGGTTTCGAATCTGAGTTGACGGCGTAAGGCCTGACACTCATCATCGTACCAACTATTACAGGGTACGGTTCCAGGGGGTGGTGGGCGGGTGGAGCGGGTGGTGTGGGGAAAGGCGTGAATGGCAGCCTCGTGTAGTGAGCAGGTGACAAGGGCAGCACGATCCTCTAAAAGGGGTATGAAGTCAATATAAGTGAGAAGTATGTACAGACGGCCAGAGTAAGAAGGTGAGTGATTCCGATCAAAGCGTATATCGTGGTAGGTGGAGTAAGCCCTGAGTGGGGTGGAAGGTGCTGTGCGAAGGGAGGTGGAGATGCGAAAGAAAAGGTATGTGTGATCAGCCCCTGGGGGGAGAGGTGCTACAGTGAAGTCAGTAATGCGAGATGTGAAGACAGGGGATCCCATGATGTAATCAACAACACTGGAGCCCCCCCCATGTGGAAAGCATGTGAAACCACCTGAAGCGGGCCATCTGTCAAGACCATTAGAGATAATGAGATCATGTATTCTGCCCAGGTCTAATAGGGCCTGCCCATAGGATGAAAGTGGACCTCGCCTGTCAGCCGAAACCCGTAGCATACCTGCCTCCTCAAGGTCAACATCTGCCAGTAGAGTGGAATCATCTCTGAAATCAAGAAGTGGTACCTGACGGGTCCTTGTCCTCGCGTTGAAGTCCCCCACTAGAAGGACTTCTCCGCGGTTAGAAAAGTCAACAATGGACTGATAAAGGGCAGCAAATGGGGATGTCTCATCATCACCTCGAATATCTCTGGCAAAGTGGGAGGTCTCCGGGGGGAAGTAGCAAACTGCGACAAACAGATCCTGGCTATCCATGTGTCGTATCTGGATCCAAAGAAATCTGGAATGTGTATCTCTCTGCTCTACTGAAATGATTCCCCAAAGTGTGGATCTGAAAAGGACTGCAACTCCACCTGAACCTCGAACTCCTCCTGTACCCCTCGTCTCATCTCTGTAGGCAGACTCCCATGTATATCCGCGGACTATTGGGACAGGGCGCTCTACACTCTGGTGTGTCTCTGTATAGAAGACTATGTCGTGGCCTGTATAGGATTCCGAGAAGTTCCCTGGTTCTGACCATAAGGTACCATTACAGTTCCAAATGGTGTAGGACAGGGTCTCGGATATCTGAGTCTCATAGGCCCCGCTTCCCTATGTAGGGGAGGGGGTAGGTGTCTTACGGGGGCCTGTAAGAAGTCGTCCCTCTCGTACCACTGTCCACTTCCCCTCCTTTCGGGCCTGATCCCGCTGCTGCAGCAAAGAGCGCCTCTCCTCAACCTGTAGAGGTGTGAGATCCTCATCCATAGAGATCGCTGGTTGATCTTGAAGGACTAACCTGCGTCGTAGAGCTGAAAGTCGCGCCTGAGTGTCATGAAATCGTATGATCAGGGGTTGCTCTCGGTTGGGATCTCTCCCCACCCGCCATGCCCTCTCTATCCTATGCTCAGCCACTGACACATCCCAGCACTCCTGAAACCCCTGATCTGCAAAATAACCACACACAACATCAGAACTAAGCAGGCTGCTCACCACCCAACCGTGACATCTACGGGATGTGATCCCGAATCAGAAGATGTCCCCTCCGAGCCACGAGCTGAGCTACTGGCACGAACTCCCAATCAGATCCTAACCAGCCTGGTGTCCCATACCACTAGGTGGCGCTGTGAAGCCCTGGATCTGCCACTGGGCCTTGGGCTACGCTAAGATGCAGGCGCGCGTCCGCGACACAATCCAGGATCAGACCTTGCACCTGGAAACGAGACTTGCTCCCAACTGCACACTGAGAACTGAACCCCCTGGGTCTCTTTTATAGACTCGGGCCCCGGCGCCAAAAATAGCGAAGACCTATAAATAGTTCGTACCCTTGCCACTCAACCCGAGAATCAAGCCTGCCTAGCTCTAAGCCTCCCCAGGCTAACCTGAGCTAGTTCTGTGTACCTAGTACACGTCAGATACCAATCCGTGCACATGACATACTCCCCCTCCTCTAAGAACTCACTCCTGAGTTCGCTAAAAAATCCGGAAATGTTCTTTGGAGGTTTTGTAATGTCTCCCATGTTGCATCCTCCTCAACACGATCCTTCCACTTGATCTTGTATTCCGTGATAGTACGATTTCGAATCTGTCTTTCACGAAATTCAAGAATAGATTAAGGTTCGTGAGGAATAAAAGTCAAATCTGTAACTTCTATAATCTCATGAGGAGAAACAAGTTGATCATCTGCACCCAATACTTCTTTCAGTCTACTGACATGAAAGACTGGATGTACTTTAACATCAGGAGGCAATTCTAGTCGATATGCAACTGGTCCAATTCTTTTAATGACCTTGAATGGGCCACAGTATCTGGGGGATAATTTCGGAACCAAACCAGTACTTAGGCTCTTGGATTCCTTAGGAATTCTCAAATATACCATCGTTCCTTCAGAGAACTCTCTGGGTGAACGATGTCTATTAGCATAAAATCTGTCCCGATCTTGTGCACTTCTAATAGACTCCTTGGCAAACTGCAACATTTCCTGCATGTCTTGCAAGAAATTCTTAGCAGCATCATTTTGAATCCCTTTTAATCCAACCATAACTGGTGACCTAGGTTGAAACCCGTACATAAGCATAAAAGGACTGTAACCTGTACTAGAATGCTTTGCACTGTTGTAAGCAAATTCAATCATGGGTAGATAATCTTCCCATGAAGACTGTCTCTTAGATACATATGCCCGAAGCATGTCTTCAACCAACTGGTTGACCTTTTCTGTACTGCCATCAGATTGTGCATGATCCGAGGAACTCATACTTAGAGTAGTTTCTAACTTCTCAAAAACAAGTGTCCAAAAGTTACTTGTAAACTTGGAGTCCCTGTCACTGACTATGTCAGATGGCAAACCATACAGCTTGAACAAGTGGTCCACAAACTCGTGAGCCAACTGAACAGCTGAAATAGTTGTTCTTGTAGGTAAGAATCTAGCCATTTTTGTCAAACGGTCGACTATGACCCAAATAGAGTCATGACCCTTGCGCGTTCGAGGTAAACCAGTAATAAAATCCATGGAAATACTTTCCCATTTATTAGCTGGAATCTGTAAAGGCTGTAATAAGCCCGCGCTTCTAAGGCGTTCAGCCTTAGTAACCTGACAAACCCGGCAACCTACTACATAGTTCTCTATAAATGCACGCATCTTAGGCCAATAAAAGGTATGCTTCACAAGAGACAGAGTCCTATGTATACCTGGATGTCCCGCACTAGGAGCATCATGACACTCCCAGAGAATCTTGGATTTAAGGTCCAGAACATCAGGCACACAAATCTTTTCATTCCGGAACAGCAAGCCGTTCCTAATCATCCACTGACCTCCTGCCGCCTGTATCCTAGGTGGCACAATCCCTGAGTCCTGGTCAACCATGGAGCTCCCATCCTGGACTCTCTGCCAATAAGAACTGAAATGACTATCAGTTGCGTATAGCCCTCTCAAGGATTGAAATAGGTCTGAGGATATTTCCGTAAATGACAAAGCATTTACAAACTTAACTAGACTTAAAGCATCCGCCACACTATTCAACGAACCCTTACGATAACGTATTTCGAAATCAAAATCCTGCATTAACTTTGCCCATCTAGCTTTCCTTCCTCTCAATTCTGATCCATCACACACATACTTAATTGACTGGTGATTAGTCAATACAAGGAACTTTGAACCATACAAGTAGTGTCTCCAAACCTTGAGAGCATACACTACAGCATAAAGTTCCTTCTCAAGTGTGGGCCAACGATACTGGGTGTCGTCTAGCTTCTTACTCTCAAAAGCTACAGGTCTGCCCTCTTGGAATAAAGCTGCCCCAATCGCATAATCACTCGCATCGGCCTCTAAAACATAAGGCCGGGTAGGATCGGGTAATGCAAGAACGGGTGCTTCCTTGATAGATAACTTCAAGGTTTCAAAAGCCTTGTTCATTGCATCATTCCAAGAGATCGGCTGAGTAGACCTGCGTCCACGACCTTTCAATATGTTGGTCAAGGGTGCCGTGATATGTGAATAATCACGCACTGACTTCCGAAGAAATACCGTAAATCCTAGGAAAGAACGAAGTTGTTTCACAGTCTGAGGGATAGGCCATTCTAAAACCTTCTAGATACGATCCAGATCAATGCTAATACCTTCAGAAGAAATCTTGTGTCCTAAGTAAATGATCTCCTTCATAAAGAAGTCACATTTACTCATCTTGGCATAAAGCTTATGCTGTCTTAGAACAAGTAAGACAACTCGAAGGTGTCCTATATGATCCTCAAGTGTTTTACTATATACCAAGATATCATCTAAGAACACTACAACAAATTTGCCCAGAAAATCCCTGAACAAATCGTTCATCATCTGCTGAAAAGTAGCAGGAGCATTGGTCAAACCAAAAGGTAATACGAGGAACTCGTAACGACCATACCTAGTCCAGAATGCGGTCCTATCTATGTGTTTAGCATAGATACGGATTTGATGATAACCCGTACGCAAATCAATCTTAGTGAAATACTTCGCTCCGGCCAAACGGTCTATCAAATCATCAGAACGAGGTAAAGGATAGCGGTTCTTAATTGTAACTTTATTTAATCGTTTATAATCTATACACATTCTCCAGGAAGAATCTTTCTTCTTTCTTAAGAGGACAGGTGCACCCCAAGGTGATTTACTTGGGCGGATATAGCCCATATTCAGGTAATCCTGAAGCTGGATAGCTAACTCATCCTCCTCTACCTGGCTCATCCTATAAGGTGGTACACTAATAGGTTGAGCCCCTGGGACTAAGTCTATGCGATGATCTACTGCCCGTTCTGGAGGTAAACCTTCCGGCAGTTGAGCTGGGAATACGTCCTTAAAATTATCTAACAACGTTCTCAATTCTCGGTGTTCAAACACACTTAATTCATTCTTGTTAATTACCGAAACAACAAATGAAGAAACACTGATAGACATCATAATGAGAAGTGTTCAATATATTCCGAAGCTGCATCGCAGATACAATAGGCCCCTGAGAAGGGGGAATCTTATCACATTGAATACAAAATTGGGTGTCCTTGTCTACAAAAGAAAGCATATGCTCCGTCCATCCGATCTGAATATTGTGGGTTTTAAACCACTCTATCCCGATCAACAAGTCTACATGCTCCAGATGCATAACATAACATGTGAGAGCTCCCGTGTAGGCCTGAATCCGGATAGGAAGCGCTTCAACCTTGCGATCCCAAAACTGCTTCCCAGTTGGAAGCTGCACCTCATAGGTGTGGTCGCTAGGTACTGTGGACAGCCCCATCTTCTGCACAAATTTGTAATTAACAAAATTGTGAGAGCTGCCCGGATCAAAGAGAATGTGAACCTGTTGGTCCCTAACTTCTCCATAAACTCGAAAAAGATCATGGGAATCAAACAATGAAGTATTAAAGGTACAATTACATGAAAGGGGGCAGGTATTGACATTTACTGAAATACCTGTCATCGTGACTTGGTTGGCTCCCTTGGCTGCGGTACGTGGACCCGCCTGGAGCTTCGGTCCTAGCACCAACTTTTGGTTCTTCCGCTTAGGACACTCATTCTTTGTATGGCCCCGCTCCTCGCAATAAAAACATCGGCCTTCTTTCTTGAGCCTGAGAGTGCGAAGGAAACGGGCCTTACCATTCTTCGCAGGAGTTAAGCTTTTCCTGGAGGCGTTGTCCATAGACTTCGTCTCCCCAATACCAGTTGCATGCTGAAAGAACTTGCGTTTGTTCTTTCCACTCGTTTCGGTAACTGTGGTTGCCTTGGTACCGGCCATGGTATCATCATATATGCGCGCATATGTCATGGCCTCCTGCAATGTTGTGCACTTGTTATTCTTAATCTGTAACTTATAGGAGTCTGGCAAACCATCCACGAAAAAACCTAACAAGGTTACAGGATCCATTTTTGTGGCCCTGGTTTGCAGATTCCTAAATCTTTGAAGATAAACTTCAAAAGTTAAATTCAATTTTGACATATCGAGGGCCTTGAGCTTGCCGACGATATCGTAGTCATCTTCCTTCTTCAGGAACTCCTTCCTGAAGATGCCCTCAAAATCTGTCCAAGTATCTGGCTTAGGCTGGAGTTCTTTCCACCAAAGCAAGGCTTTACCTGACATAAACCCTGCTGCAAGCTGAATCTTTTTCTCATCTGGATAGGGGTGGAATTGGAAGTGTACTTGCTACTTGTGCAACCAAGTGTCAACTATCTCCTTTGTTCTTGATTTTTGGTCACCTGGAAAAGGATCCGGAGTGATATTCGGGCCTAGCACGGAAGCCATGGCATCCACATGCGTGAGTGCCTGAACCGTGCTAGCCAGAAGAGTCAAAGTTGCTTGTATCCCCTGGAGTTGCTGTGTCAACCCCGATTGATTAGCATTGACCTGCTCAAATTTACCATCAAGAGCGGTCGTAAACTCACTGAAGGCTTTCTTAGTTATCAGGTCGTCGTAGAGACCCTGATCATCCTCTCCCACTGGAGTGTAATCTAAGTCCTGCTCTCCCATGGTGAACTCGGGATTTTGAGCATCAGACATGGCTGAAATCTGTTTTGATTACAAACGGAGAGAAATAACTGATTGAAACGAAGCACAGAAGAGGATGGAGCAGAAGAAAACCGTCCCGAATGAAGCTGACGAAAGGAGATGCTGAAATCTGGCGAATCGGAAGACCACGAGTCCTGGAGCCTCCCCGAACCCGCAACCCGGATGCACGTGCTGCTGGAGTAACTGTACGGTCTGCTGACGCAAGCCGTACAAAGGCCGACGGAGGCCGTACAGTGCTGACGTAACTGTACGGCGTCCGTACAGTGCGTCAGGTACAGGGCGCAGTCGCGAATTGATGCAGCAGCAGGTACAGGGGCTGGCGAAAACAGTCCGTACAGGCTGTACGGCTGCTGCAGGGCCTTCGAAGGCTGCGCAGGCTGACGCAAGCAGGGATCGGATGCAGGGGTCTGCACGAAGCAGGGCGATGCTGACGCAGGCAGGGTACGGACGAGGCTGGCTGGCTGGCACGCACAGAATTCGAGGTGAAGGCTCGAAGTTTGAGGCTGCTTGTGGGTAGGCTAGCACCCTGCCCCCACCTATATAGGGTGCAGGGCAGCCTTATTTGGAAGCTGGGCTTCCAAAAAAGGCCAAGCCCCACCAGCTTTGGAGGGGTGCTTTTTCGGAAAAAGCAACCCCCCCCTGCGCAGGCTGCACGCAGCCCTATGCGCAGGCTGTTCGCAGCCTGTTGCGCAGGCTGTACTCAGCCTCTTGCGCAGGCTGTACTCAGCCTATTGCGCAGGCTGTTGACAGCCTGTTGCGCAGGCTGTCAAGCCTCTACTTGCCCCGTCTACTCCGTACCTTCCTAAGCGCTGCATCCCCGCCTCCCTTGCTGTCTTTTTCCTGCCCATCTCTCCTTCTTTTCTGCTCTATTTCTCCACCCTCTAAACTTCTCTCAGAGGCCTTCAGAGATCTCGATTTTCTCTCTCTCCTATTCTTCTTCCTTTTCCAGATATCTCTTCACCCCTTCTATCCCAGGTAGCCAGCAAAAACGCAGCAAGGAATTTCGAAATTTAGGGCATACCTGGAAGAGAAATCCGTCAAAATTCTCGCATCAGAAGTTCCTACCTCAGGAGTTGGCTCTGATACCAACTGACACATCCCAGCACTCCTGAAACCCCTGATCTGCAAAATAACCACACACAACATTAGAACTAAGCAGGCTGCTCACCACCCAACCGTGACATCTACGGGATGTGATCCCGAATCAGAAGATGTCCCCTCCGAGCCACGAGCTGAGCTACTGGCACGAACTCCCAATCAGATCCTAACCAGCGTGGTGTCCCATACCACCAGGTGGCGCTGTGAAGCCGTGGATCTGCCACTGGGCCTTGGGCTACGCTAAGATGCAGGCGCGCGTCCGCGACACAATCCAGGATCAGACCTTGCACCTGGAAACGAGACTTGCTCCCAACTGCACACTGAGAACTGAACCCCCTGGGCCTCTTTTATAGACTCGGGCCCCGGCGCCAAAAATAGCGAAGACCTATAAATAGTTCGTACCCTTGCCACTCAACCCGAGAATCAAGCCTGCCTAGCTCTAAGCCTCCCCAGGCTAACCTGAGCTAGTTCTGTGTACCTAGTACACGTCAGATACCAATCCGTGCACATGACAGCCACACCCAGGGTAGCGGTCACGAACGCAGTCGCATCTACCATCGGTGTAGCCTTAGTGCGTGGGATCCGGCGTACTCTGATGTTGAGAGCCTTACTGGCTCTCTGCTGCTGCTCCATGAGGGTAGCCGAAACGGTGACCCTTGCGGGTTCCCGTTTGGCCACGTCAACCCATCTGGAAGTCTCCTCAATAGCAAGATTGCATGCTCGCAATCTGTGCCTCGACCACTGGGGTACTCCCTGGGACAGTGTGTATGGCTGTGACCTCCTATCGGAGCTGCATGATATCCTGTCTGAGTCCCTGAATAAGATCCGCCTGCTCCCGAATGGCCCTAGCCTGCTCCTGTATGATGCTGCTCTGCTCCTGGTTGAAGCGGACCTGCTCCCGTGCGAAGCGAGCCAGCTCCATCTCACGCTCACGAAAATTATGTATCTCTGTGAGTAGGGTCTCACGGGCCTCTAGTGTGTTAGTCCACCCATGTCCATGCTGAAACTGTGGTGCCTGTGGCATGAAAGAGTGGGACTGAGTCCGAAAGCTAGACGATGGCTGAGTGAGGAACGGAGATGACAGTGGAATGGGTGAGGCAGTCCCAACGGGGTGTGGGAGGATGGGCTGACTGAGAGGGTGAGGGGAGAGTGAAGCATAATGCGGCACAGTGTATGACACCTCGGAAGTAGGTGTCAAAATCTGTGTGAGAGCTGTAACAGGAGAAGAGGGAAAGGGAACAACAACCGGCGCCATGGGCATGAGTATGTCATTGATCGTAGATGTAGATGGAGCTGAGATTGGAACTAGAGCTGGGCCTGAAGCGGGGACTGAAGTCGAAGTAGAGATAGAGATAGAGCGAGCTGAGGTTGGAGTTGAAAACGAAACTGACACTGTAGTGGGAGTTGAGGTTGAGGTTGAGGTAGAGATAGATGCTGAAGAAGCTGAGGCGGGTCCTAACTTTGCCTTGCTGTTTACCTCGAGTCCACTTCGGTTGTAACGTGTGTTCATATCCTCCAAATTCAGTTGTGTCGTTTGCTTTTTTTTGTTGTTGTTGTTATTTTCGTCTTTCTTGGCTTTGTCCCCCATTCTCTTGGGATGCAGGTGCAGATCGTAGTGTTAATGTTCAACCGGGAGCGGGAGCAGCAGTTCCCCCCCCCCATAATGGGAGGCACGTCCAGTGCGAGGTGGTGGAGAGGTAGTGCGGAAGCCTGAAGTGGAGAGGCAGCCAAGAGGTGGAGAAGGAGGAGAGGCTAGTTTTTTTTTTTTTTGTTGCCCCTTACGGAAAAGAGACCACCCAAAAAAAAAAAAAGTAGCGGGGAGCAAAAGGGGGGGGGGTGCGGTTAGCTGCAGCAGGGCCCAAGCGGGGGGTAGCCGGGGGGGTAGCGGAGGGCTGAGCGGGGGGGTAGTGGAGGGGGTAGTGGAGGTAGCGGTTAGCAGAGCGGTTAGCTGAGAGCGCGGGGGGGGGCTAGAGCTAGACCGGGGGGGGGGGGGCTGAGCGGGGGGAGGGTAGTGGAGGGCTGAGCGGGGGGGCTGAGCGAGGGCTGAGCGGGGGGGCTGAGAGCGGGAGGGCTGGGCTGAGAGCAGGGGGGCTGAGAGCGGGGGGCTGAGCGAGGGCTGAGAGCGGGGGGCTGAGAGCGGGAGGGCTGAGCGGGGGGCTGAGAGCGGGGGGCTGAGCGAGGGCTGAGCGGGGGGCTGAGAGCGGGGGGGCTGAGAGCGGGAGGGCTGAGGGGCTGAGCGAGGGCTGAGAGCGGGGGGCTGAGAGCGGGAGGGCTGAGCGGGGAGAGGCTGAGCGGGGGGCTGAGCGGGACAGGGCTGAGGGGCTGAGCAGGGGGCTGAGAGCGGGCTGAGAGCGGGAGGGCTGAGAGCGGGGGGGCTGAGAGCGGGAGGGCTGAGGGGCTGAGCGAGGGCTGAGAGCGGGGGGCTGAGCGGGGGAGAGGAGAGGCTGAGCGGGGAGAGGCTAGCAGGAGGGAGAGGCTGAGCGGGATAGGCTAGCCGGAGGGAAAGAAAGAAAGGAGCCATGGAACAAGCTAGAACAGTCCCATGTTGGCTGATTGATACTTTGCAGCTCAACTCCTCTACTTAATAGGATGCAAGAAATGCTAGGGAGCATGCAGATGTGGCCTGTATGAGCACTCTTTATGATGCAGGTGAGCCAGCTTTGGTATACAAAGTCAATAGAAAGTCTGATGGTACCATTGATGAGTACAAGGCGCCACTTGTGGGCCGTGGCTAGAGACTAAGCTCAAGAGAAGGGCATAGATTTTGAAAGACTTTTGCTCCTAGTTCTAGGATGTCATCACAGTCTACAGATGGAATGTGCATTAGTTGGATATAAAAACGGTCTCCTTAGGATTTGCAGGAAGTCTGTGTGAATCAGCCAATTGGGTTTTTTGTGTCTGGCCAAGAAACCAAGGTGTGTAAGCTAAGAAAAGCACTTTATGGTCTCAAACAAGTTTCTAGAGCTTGGTATGAGAAGATGCATGTCTACACAGCCAGCAAACAGTCCAAGTGAGAGCACCCTCTATGTTAAAGACGATCATGGTGTTCTACTTGTTCTTATGGTGTATGTGGATGACATGCTGTTGACTGGGAATAATAAGTATGTCATAAAGCTGATTTACAGAAAGCATTTGAGATGTCAGAACTATTGTGGGAATTAGTTTTTTCTTGGTAAGTCATGCATGTCTTGGTTAAGTGAGAGGCAAACACAAGGCTGCTTACAGGCTGCAACAGTAGATTGTGTATATGGCTGAGTAGATTGTGTGTGAACACACCCTTAGGACACTTCCAGCTCAAAGGTTTCGGCCCTAGTGTTAATATTTGGGCTAGGTTCAGTTTCATTTCTCCTCATTTTGGCTATTCTTTGTAACACAAAATGCCTCCCACCACCATTGGCCTTTGTGAGCATGCACCCCCACCCCATTGTGATTGTTACCTCGGCTTTGGTATGCCATAGTCCATTCAGCAATCTATAATTATCTATCATCACGATTCTAAGTATCATAAATTTTTGGATTGTTTTTGCTGTTATCCTTTTGAGCATGCACCCCCACCCCATTGTGATTGTTACCTCGGCTTTGGTATGCCATAGTCCATTCAGCAATCTATAATTATCTATCATCACGATTCTAAGTATCCTAAAATTTTGGATTGTTTTTACTGTTATCCTTTTGAGCATGATAATTGCTTCGTCAATTTGTGAATGTTTAAATGTTTAAAATTTGGAGTTTAAACTTTGCAGTGTTGAATCTGTAGAACAAATGCGAATTACAATTTGTTACTATCCTAAATGTGAAATTTCATAATTCAGTCTTTCTCTTTGTAATGGTGTATATGTGTATGGTAACGTCATAATGACATGGCATTGTACTCCTGTTCCCATTCCCCAGCTTTTCCCCCTTCCCGTTCTGATGAGTGGGCATTGAGCTTAGCGGTCCTGGTGTGGATAAGATTGATAACATTGATACTTTTACTGTGGATAGTATTAATTCTGACTTGTCTTTGTTGTTAAGGTGGGTAGTCCTCCAAAGGATTCAGACCTCACAGGAATTCCCACTGAAATTTACAATACGATCATTGAAGAAAACAAGAACATTGATGGTCAGGATGAACATGGACCTGAAAGTGTTTCTACTTCTGGGATCGGGATGGAAGTTGGTTCTTCTTTAAACGAATGGCAAGCTGTTCTGCATGAAGATAGTGGGGAATACTACTATTGGAATACCAGAACTGGGGAGACAACCTGGGAAAAACCTGTTTTGCGCGAGGTGGATACAGCAAGCATCAATGTTTCAGAAACCTTACTCTGCTTTGGAGATGTAAGGCCTGCATTGGAAACAGATCCTGCTATTTCAGTTCTGAGTTCCGGGGTTGTTAATGAAGACATTCACAGGGTGTCTGATGTCGATGTAGGTAACATTCCAAAACCTCATGATGAGTCTCAACTCTCAGAGAACCAGGTGGTTCCATCAGGTTCAGTCAATGATGAAAGCCTGGTGGTGCATGAAGGCATGGCTGTGGTGGAAGGCTTTGCATCTGATGAGCAGCAAGGACCAAGCACCTCCTTAGAACCTGAACGAGATGATCTGAAAGTTCATCCAGAGCCTGAGCCAATTGATGTAATGCTTCAACAGGCCCATTTAAGTAAAGAAGAAACATTGTCACCAAGTGAGAAACTTGTAGAGAAAGAAGATGAATGCCGACAAAGTTTAGAAGGTGCATTTCAGCAAGATGTCAAGTACGAATTTGAAATTTCCAAGGAAGGTATTTTGAATGAGGAAGTTGAAAGGGAAGCCAAAGATGAATTTGAGGATGCTGCCAAAGGAAAGGATGATGGCTGTGTTAAAGTTGAAAAGGTGGAAGTGTCTGAAAATGTTATAAAAGACCTTGTAGATAAAACAGCAAAGATAAAAAGTGAGGTGTGTGGTATTTGTAAAGATGTTATCTCAATAAACCATGAACATGGGTTCCCATACCCCTCTGGGCCTGTAGGCAGTGGGACAGAGCTCACTGACAAGGATGTCTTATGTGTTGAAGAGTTGACAAAGCCATCTGAACAAACAGTGGACCTAACGGAGAGTAGAACTGGCCCCACAGTTGAGGAGCGAGGGATTTTCCTCATAGAGCAGGGAAGAGCCCTACTGCAACGCCTAAACATATTGGCTGGGTATGTTTCTTAGAAATATCGGAAATTTCCTATTGGTTCCTTGTGAGTAATGTCAAAGGTCATTTTGATGTTTGTGCTAATCATTTCCCTATATATTCACAGGGATTCTCTTGGGAAGGTTCCGGCATCCACACGGTTAGCAATAGAAACAGAAACACGAATTTCTGATTGGAAGGTCTTTTTATCCCTGGGGATAATACCAGAGCCCTACTTTTCTCATATTCAGACTCAGTTGAAACAACTTGAATCTGTCCTTACTATTGAAGAATCCTCTGCAGCAGCGCATCTTGAGAATCCAAAAGATCTCCAGTTTGACAGACACACTACAGCTCCCTTTGAAGAAACATCTTTTAGTGGGGGTGCCCAACTTGAAAATGTCAGAGACTGGTCTTCAAACTGGGCTGTATATCATGAACAAAGGGACATTGGAGCAGAATCGTGGAAGCCAGATCAGCTTGCAGGAACTTTTGGCAATGGTAGCGATGTGGAGGAAGGAGAAATTTGTACTTCTCGTAATGCATTCCATGTAAATTATGCAGGATTGCCAAAAGGTGTTGCTGAAGAGGAGTTTGCAAGGGATAGCACTAACTTAGGAGTACATGATGATGGTGGGTGTGGTGGAGGTGATGTAGATATGGAGGTAGATATGGAGGTTGATGATGAAGCTGAAGCTGAGCCTGCTGTGCCAGGCGTATCTACCAGTACGTCACATTCATCATTTGAAGCATCTTTACCTGTGACAAATCCATATCTTCTTCCATCCTTGATTAGTACAGTTACATTGGCACCTCTGGATCCGCTACCTCCAGGAGAGTCAGGACAGTTGTTTCCTGTTCTTACATCTCAGGTTTGGGCTCCTCCTCTACCACCAGAAGATGAATGGGCTCCACCTCCTCCTATCGATGCAGAAACAATTCCCCCGCCTCCACCCGAAGAACCACCACCTTTGCCCCCACAATCGCCTCATTCTTTACTTCCTTATAATATGCCATCAGTTACCCCAGTAAACCCTGCTGAGTATTATGCTCCAGAGTATGTTTCAGAGTATATTGCTGCACCTGATTACATGCCTGTGCCAGAGTACCAGCCTGTAGTAGATACTTCTTTCTATGGCACATATGTGGAGGAGGCTCCTGGGACGTCGTATTCTAATAACACACAGGCCACGAAGACAGTTGGATTGGAACCTTACAGCATCCCCCAAGATTCCAGTCTAGCTTTTAATGACTGGCCTGCTCCAGGTTTGCCAGTTGTACAGTCTCCACCTGTGCCATTAGTAGCAGCTGGGCACTCTGTGCAAAACTCAGAGTCTTTACCGCTGGCACCGGCTGTACCCTCTGCATCAGCTGCACCTTCTGTGCCAGCAGCATCTTCAACCACTGAAACAAGTATAACTGCTACCAGTTTGGAGGCAAAAAAGCTAGCAAAAGGTTAGTTTTCTGCTAGCTTCATTCACGATTGTTGGAAATCAGGTATTATGTGACAGAATTATTTATTGGGGGTCTAATATTGGGTTTATTGCAGCTAAAACAGGAAAGAAACGGACACATTCAGTTACTGTTGCCCCAATGCTCATGACAAACAAGAAAGTCTCTAGTTTGGTCAGTAAGGTATGATGGTCCATTTGTCCTTATTCATAAACTTGGAAGTAGGAAATCACTGTCAAAGATGCAGATGTGCCAGCTTTTGGGTTCTTTCTCTTGTAACCAAGCACAACAACTACTTCTCTGTCACCTCTGGATTGACATGGGCATCGATTCACCATGCCACAATCCTATCTTGAAATGCATAAGAAAAAGAACCATATCAGAACTCTGGGAATCTGAAGCAATTTTGATAGCTGTTGAGATTGATTAGATGAGGTATTGCTACTTCTTGCAACAGAAATGTAACAGTAACTAAGGAGATCCAGTGTAAGCCATCTCAGAGTTTGGTATTGATAGTCTGTCAATTGCTGTGTGCAGTGGAAGCAAGCAAAGGAAGAGCTTCACGGTAGTGATGAGGATGAGGATGACAAGGCTCTTTACGATATAGAGGTTCTGGAAAGAAAGAAGCAAAAAGAGATTGAGGTGTGTTTTTTTTTGCCACCCAATCATATGCTTCTTTTGATTTTGAAGCAAGCTTAGTTTTATTCGAGTCTAAACATCTGAAAATAGACATTGTCCCTTGTATTCAGGAATGGCGTCGGCAGCAAATTGCTAGTGGGGATGCATTAGATAATGCTAATTTTCAGCCTTTGGGAACTTTAGATTGGTGAGTCACAACCTTCTTGAAAAAATAAGCCCCTGTAAAGCTGTTTCAATCCTATAAAGTCTAATATGTTCTGAGAGAGGGACAAATGACATTTGTGCTTCATTGTTCTTTCACAGGCGGGAGAGGGTGAAACGAGCCAAGAAGACTGATGGGAAGGAAGGGGAGATACACATGGAGTCTTCGCTGTCAGTGGTAGAGCCTCAAAGGGAGGAGCCTCCCAAGCATACAAAACCTGACTTGATAGAACTTTCAAAAGACCTTCCTACTGGGTGGCAGGTATGGCAACAGATTTGTTTTCGTCCCTTTTCTTTTGTGGAACTAACAATAGTGAAGAACAGAAAAAGGATTGAAAGGTCAGGGAGGTAGAAGGACCCACGGTTCACTTTCTACCATGTGCAGAAAAGCTTAAGTGGTGAGAGTTATCAGCTTACATCTGTTACAAGTACAGTTGCGCAAAAGGGAGAAATCCCTCAAGCTCATAGATATATCTTCATGACATGTAGAAATGGTGCTCACCTTGAGCTTGGTTCTGCTCTTTTGTGACTATGTTTATGTTTAGAGTTATTTCACGTTCATCACTAACTTCTGGAATGGAGATCAGAGAACTAGATTCATTGATGCAAATGCAAATAGTATGATATCATGAAACTGTTTACAAAAGAAATAGTCATGGGACTGTTAGATTATGAGTAGTGTGGTGTGAACACACCCTTGGGGCGCTCTTTCCTCTAGTTAGGAGGTTTGTCCCGCTAGGGTTAGTATTAGGGTTATCTTTCTTTGTAAAGGACACATTCCTCATTTTGGTCTTTCTTTGTAACACAACTCTTGCATTCTTAATACATGTGGTCTCCTCTCATCCCTATTGCCAACATTTGGTGTCGAAGTCCTAAGCCTCTACTAGCTTATGCTAGTTCTGCCTCAAGGGAAGGTCCTCTAGCAAATCATCTTTCTACGCTTGAATTTGTGAAGTCTCTAGCGAGTCATCATGCCGGTGCTGATCGAAGGAATAACAGAGGCTATTGGGGAGTCTAAAATTGTAAACTCTGCCTTGCCCCATAGATCTGGTTGCTAAGGGCGAAAGTACATTGCTCCACATGCTATGCTCTGATGAGGGCATGGCTGAGAACCCTGCTTGTCCTCCTCGAACTCTAGATTGTTAAGTCTCCGCCAACAATCCATGAGTCCATATATAGGCATGAGTCGCGTGCAAATAGAAGGCTGCGCGGCTATCGGCAAGTAAGGCACATAGATGTTTAGGATCTTGATTTCCGACCCACCCAACATGTGCTCCTAAATCATAAGATTGTCTACAAATCGATCCACTAGGGCCGTTGTTTTAACTCATGACAAAGAATCAACTATTGCGACGGTTGACGTGTCCGATAATGTAGACTGTGCACGTTCCAACTCATTAAAGTCTAACTCATTGGGAGGGGAGTGGCACATATGAGTGGAAGCCTATGTGACAAGCATGGATTTTTTTTCTTCCGTATCCGTGCAATGGCACGTTAGCGGCATGTGATTGCTCAATGCCCACCTTCAAGGACCACTGCATCAAGAACGAGGTCTCTCCTCCTGGCCGGCTAGCACACTTATTCAACAACCAGTGCGTGATTTGTGTGACCTGCTCCTTTGGCCCTAAACGGTGTGAGTATGGGTGATCCACAGCTCCTTGCCTTGTGGTTTGAGCCACTTTTCCATCATATGGAACATCTGGTCCCACACCATGAGGTCATATGGATGCGAAGTTGAAGCTAAAAAGAACGAGAGGGGCGCCATGATTAGGACTAACATATCCGCTATTGGGTAGTTGTTCGGAACATCAAAGATAGTTCCAAGATCCTAGCCTCCATAACCCCAGGGCTTTGAATGAGAAAATGGGAAAGACACCGGTGAAGCCGTGCCCTGAATCAGGGGGAGTAGGGGCTATTGTGATGCTAATAAGGTTGTGCTTTGACTGGATGACCTAGGCAAGCGGGGCGTTGAAAAATTGAAGAGGCTGGGCAAGGTAGGAGGGGGCCGAGGGGGGGGGAATCCAGAGACTATGGGTGGAGGGGGAGTAAGTGATGAGGGTGATCACCAGTTGCGTCGTGGTGGCATCAAGAGGCAGCGGGGAGGGGAGGGAGGGAAGGATTGGTGGGTGGGGGAATCTAGGTAGCGACCAGGATGGAGTGGGGTGAAAGGTGGAAGTGGGTGGCCTAGGAAGAGGAAGCGGTCCCCTTGGGAAGCCACCTGATTCCCCTAGAAGGTGGATGGGTGGGGGGGGGGGGTGAGGGGGGGCTAGCTAGTGGGGAACCGGTGTGGGGGACCCCCTTGAAGGGGAGGTTGGTTGGGAACCCTGCTCACCTATTGTCGGCAATGTGCTACGGTTCTTCGCAGCCGTTTTGCTTGCCTTTTTCTTCTCCACTCTGGTATCACCCCCCTTAGAAGGCTCGACCAAGGGGGTCTGGACTCTTGTTGCTATCTAGTTGACTGATAGGGTGTGTCCTATCAACCCTCCCGTTGCTGGCCCAGGCGGGGCCGCGGGAAGTTATCTTCTCAGGCTGGGACTCTGGGTACTCTGTGATCACTCGAGTCGGGGAACCCCATCATCTGTGAGAACCAAGGCTGATGTGGGCAGGGACTTCTGAAGCACCTTCAACGGAAGACAGGATGGGGTGGTACTTCTTGGAACCCCGAGAAACAAATCGTCACTGGGAACCGCTGCAGATGGTGGGTCGTGCTCAATTGTAAAGCCATGGTACCAGCGGTGGTGGACACCCGTGTGTCATAACATATATCCCAATTGAAGTTACTAAAGGCATGCCGGCCCCTTGGATATAACAATCCAAGATGTTGTGTCCCTTGTAAATAATGGAATGTCCACTTTACAGCTTACAGGGGCTGTGCATGAACTTGCTCAACAGTAAAATCCCCAACTGAATGTGTGGCTGTGTATTGAATAAGAAATTAAGGATCCCACAAGATGCTGATACAATATCTGATCAAAAGGCTCCCCTAGATCGTGAAGACTGAGCCCCGCACATGTCTCCATCGGGATGGCATAAGGCTTGCAACTTGAAAGGGAATGTGTTCCAGCTGTTTTTGTATATTCTTTGACTGCAATATGACAATGCCATCACTCCATTGTGAACTGAATACCTGAGTATGGGCCCAAAGGATGCATGCAACTTCTAAGATGTTCTTCTCATGTGGTCCTATGAGCACTTGCCATCAATGTACAATGCAATAACCAATAATCATCTTTTGTCTTTCTGCCATAAGAGGGTACTCTCAGTTCTGTATATGGTGTGGGAGAGAGAGAGCCAAGGAGGATCACATGATGGGACACTTGAGTGAGGCACAAATTGATGTGATGGATTGATAATCAGCAAGTACAATGAAGGGCCTCATTTATAGGCTGGGGCAGCCCTCTCTTCCACACAGTGACACACTGACACCGCATAGGTGAGGTCACATAGGACCATATCAAATCTAATCTAAGACTTAGTCTACTTGGACAAGTGGTCCACTTGCACAAGGACTCTTCACACATAGGCTTCGATATCCAACACCCTTTAGCTTCTCCAAACAGATTGTCCCATACCTCTTTAGCTGTACTGTCAAGATTGAGATGATGAATATAATTGTCTGCAAGACCTAGACCAATAATTGCAAGAGCTTGATGATTTTTGTCATTCCATGCAATCATTGGAGCTGCATTTCCTTCAGGCTTGGTCTTGATTCCCTTGACGATTTTCCACACTGTACTACATAAGGACAAGGCGTACCTTTGTTTGCCAATGATTTAAGTGTGTACCAGAGGGAGGTTCCATTGGTGGAGACTGATAATAAGGCCGTGAACTTGAAGTGTCATGTTCAGCAGCCGAATGGGCAGCATTGGATGCGACTTCAATCATAGATGAGGAGTGAAGTCAGCAGCAGGTGTAAATATCACTTACAGAATGGTTCTCCAGCTGATCTAGAAGCTCGGGGCAGATAGCAACAAGATTATCAAGAGCCCAACAAACCAGTCAACTAAATAGCTAACTTCACTTTATAGAACCTTTGAGAAAGGACTTGAAGGACCAAGTATTAAAACTGCCACATGTCTTGGAGCTTAGCAAGATAAGGAGACCTTCGAATGTGAGAACGGGACAAAATATAGCTGCCATGTGTCATCCAAGGGAGAGAGCTTAGAACCTTAGCAAAAAGGAACTCTGGCAAAACACAGACGACTTGTTATGGACAGAGGGAATATAATCCAGCAAAAGGACTACAGAGAAGCGCAGAATGTTGGTGTAGGTTCCGTCAAGGAAGATGTTGACAAATCTTTCTACGTCGGTACTATCACGAGAACTTGCTCCTTAAAGCAGAATCGTTGCAACGTCTAGCAAATAGTGCGCAGGTCTAGCAGACAGATTTAGCGTAGTTAATGTGGGCATTGTAGCTAGATATCGAGGGCTGACCAGGTCAAAGGAAGCAACTGGAAATGGTGACATTGGGGGCTGAAATTGAAGAGCAGACTCACCAACAATGGTGGCCCAAGAGATTGCTAAAGCAAAAACTCTGTGAGCACTTCTCAAAAGTCGTTGCTTCCAGCCATTTGCCTCTGTTGATCAGATTTCCAAAATAAGTTTCCAAAACTTTTGCAGAGAAGTAGATATGGAGTGCTTGCAAGATGTCGTCCTTCAAAGTTCAGAATGGTTGCAAGAGCAGGCCGCTGCTGTATCAAGGTGCTCAGTAGCAATTAGCAATCGCTGGAGTAAATCCCTTAGGGAGAAATGGCTAGGCAGAAGCAAATGAGTCAGCTCGCGAACAGCAGCTGGGTGAAAGGAAAAACCCCATCAATCAGTCCCATTGCCTGTAACTTTCCGTTTGTCAAGGTCCTTGTCAAATAGCTCAATCAGTCTACAGACAGAGTAGCATGGAGCCCAGTGAGTATCACTGAAAACGGACAGACGGGTCATGGTAAGGGTGCTTGATTTAGAAAGACGGAGGGAGAAGACAACAGCAGGGCCAATCTAAAGAGGAACGGTGAGTAGATGTAGAATGGCTCAGGGCTAAGGGTTCGTGCAACTGCAGCAAATAGTAGCGGAGCAGAAGGTGGCATCTTCAGGAGTAGTCGTGACAACAAGAGGTAGCAATGAGCAGGAGTGCATGCAGCAGAAGGTGACATCTTCAGGAGTAGTCATGACCAACAAGAGGTAGCAATGAGCATGAGTACACGCAGCAACGCTGCAGCAGCAGCTTGATGCTCTCAAGAGGAGCTCCAGCTAATCAGCACAAGCAGAAGATGGCACCGAAATCAAACCAGGGGATCCGCAGCAGGAAGAGGAAGACCAACCCAAGATTTCCAAGAAGAAACTAGGCTAGGGAGGATCCACCAGCTCTGATACCATGTTAGAAAACATGGTGTGGGAGAGAGCGCGCCAAGGAGAATCACATGATGGGACACTTGACTCAGGCACAAATTGATGTGATGGATTGATAATCAGCAAGTACAAGGGGGGCCTCATTTATAGGCTGGGGCAGCCTTCTCTTCCACACTCCATATCAAATCTAATCTAAGAGTCAAGACTTAGTCTACTTGGACAAGTGGTCCACTTGCACAAGGGGTCTTTACACATACGCTTCGATATCCAACAAGTTGGACTGTTGCAAAACTCACATGCAACCAAGAATGCAATGATTTTCTCATTCCATGCTCCACGTAGGCCATCCAGAGCTTTCTTGGGCTTGCAAACTTTGGCTTCGTACCCTTTCTGCACAAAACCACGAGGCTGAGACACTTAAGCCTGGGCTTTCCAGATGTGTCAACTGCCACCACTAAGCCCAGTGGTCATCTTACCAATTCTTACCAAATTTATACTAGTCCACCATGGACTCTTAGTTTGCTTGGGACACCAGGTTAGTACCAACTCTACTAACTGTGCTAACTAGGCGCCATTTTAATCCTACTAAATAATTAGTAATTACCACTGTCTAACCTCTGAGGTTCTTAAGAATACAACCTCACATTATATACATGCTCTAACATCAAATCCTTAGGAATGATTGTGCTGCCTGTACAACAAAATTCTCATCTCGTTCACGTACAATTTTAGTCAATTGTGTGGTCTTTCTAACCATGCATGCAGGATGTTAATGATTGTGCTGTTGATGAATGCTTTTACAGGCCTTTTGGGATGAAACATCAGGGGAAGTTTATTATGGGAACTTGAGTACTCAACAAACAAGCTGGGACAGACCTGTGACATAAGCAATATTATTTTTTTCGAGTCAATTTTGATGGTGGCAGTTCAATGTACAACAACCGAGGACTTTGTTGAGTGAAGCCCACACAATTTTGCTGATGTTAATGATGGTATGCTAATGGGAGCTTTTTATTGACACGTCCTGGGCTTTCATCAACACATCTTTTTATGGATGTGTCCTGGGCCTTCATCAATACATTGGATAAGAGTGGGCTATTTTTCCAGGGCGCTGAGGTGTTATGGATATTGTATGTGATACTATGCAGCATGGTCCTGATCTTCTCTGAGGTGCTGTGGGTGTTGTATGACTGCAGCAGTTGGGATGCTGTGACACTCTGCAGCATTATCCTGATCTTTTGTACTGGCTTCAGGAAGGGTTCATATGTCAGCTGTTGAGATGCTAATGCCGCCTGAGTCATCAGTCTTTCTCTTCTTTTATGGCAGTTTCACTTCTATATCCATTTTTGGAAATTGGAATATGGTGTACAGTACTTGCAGACGACACTAAATGTCACATGAGAGCATATAGTGGGGTTGTGCTGATTTGAACAATTGTGAAGATCAAGCAGCATGTTATGCGACCCAGCCGGCATATTGTCATATTCGGTTATTTGAGGTCTTCATCTTTACAGGCTCAGCTGTGGATGAGATTTTTCGTGTATAACTTTTGCTGAAATTTTAAGTTCTTTTTGTATCCCCTCATCACATTAAAATGGGAAGCGCCAATTTCTTTAGGTCAAACAGCTTAGAAAAAAATTGCTTAGTGAACAATTGGTATGAACCGACTCACGCTGTATGCCAGCACCTGTATCTCTAGTCGATGGGCTATATGATTGACCTCTAATGGGACAACCGACTCCTCTTTGGTTGAAGTACAGTACGAGTTATTTTTCAGTGACATCCTTTCAGATCCTTATTGGAAAAGCGTCAAACAGTCGCTTTGGAAATAATTTCTTTGTAAACCAGTGGTTTACAAACACAATCTGTCAAAGAACCATGTTTGTGATCATTTGGATGGTTAACTCACTATATACTCCCAATTGATTTTCAACCTTGGTCCAAATTTGGGATCTCTGAAGTATAAGCCTTCCAAATATTCTTGTGAAGGTGACTGGTTTTCTTTGTACTTTTTGACAAGGTGTACATGAAAGTGAGGTCTCTCATGAAGCTTGGTGGCAAGATGGCTTCTAGTAGTACATATAAGAATTATATATCTTTTTATCTTTCTTTTTCCATATGATTTGACTCTATGCCTACCAAGCACTGGTGGTTTAGGTGGATTGTGGGCTGGGCAAAATTTATAAATTTGTGATAAACAAATACTATTAGTTATACCTTAGAAAAGCAATTCTTTTGGAAGGGAAAGTGGCAAACCAGTCTTCAAAATAACACGTGTGTAAATTAGTCTATTAAAAACACAATCTGTCAAAGAATCCATTTTTCACGTGGGATTGTTTGGATGGTTAACTCACTATATGCTCCCAATTAATTCCTTGGTCCCAAATTTGGGGTCTCCCTAAGTATAAGCCCTGAATATTCTTGTGAAGGTGACCGGTTTTGTTTGTATTTTTTGACAAGGCGTACATGTATAGAGCATTCTTTGTGTGAAAGTGATTGTAGTGTTCGTGTCTTTAACAACATGCCATACATGTTAAATCGGGATACAATCCTAATAGGTGCAAGTATATGCAAGTGTGTCATAAATTGGGCTTCTCATCAATCTTAGCTTCTCATGAAGTATAGTGGATAAGAATCATAGATCCATATTAATGGTTCAAATTAAGATTTTTTCTTTTTCATATGGATTGTGCATGGGGCAAGAGATTTCTTAAGGAATTCAAAGGAAACAGGTGATTTCATTTTGTTGTGCAACAAATGAAATAAGAGTGTACGTGAGCATGTGGCTCTTGTGTCTTTTGTGAATTATTATCTTTGGATCGAAATTGGAGGACTCATACGCATTAGGTACTCTTCATGGTTTTGCACTCCATTCAAGCTACTTTGGAACTCTGGCACTAAGTATGTTTTTAGACAATTTGTTGCTTTTTTACAATTCTTGTGCAAGGAAACTATGAATTTTAATTGATAGTGCAGCTCTAGCCGTTGACTTTGAGCCCACCAAGTATTTTATAGTGTCAGACAAGAAATTGCCAAGAATATAGCTATAATTCTTAACATGCTTTAAATGTTTGTCAATGCAAAAGAGAATCAATTGATTCAAGCTACTCTATTCTAGAAGAATCGATGTATGTAATTGTGTCTCTTGCGCTTTGTTTTGCATTTCTTCAAGATTTAATGCTGGGTAGATTAGTCATTCTTGTAAAAGCCCTCGCTTCAATCATTGTGCTAATTTTGAACAGTGGTTCAAAGCATGGCACATGTGAAGGGAAATCATCATTTAGGATTGCAAGGGCATTGCATTAGGCTTTCACCATAACTTACACAAATTCTCTTGTTTAGCAACAACCATACATAGATTGGCTTTTGCAAGTATGATGATGTCCATAGAATAGCAAAGTGATCCCCTCATAGGCCACCTCGCGTTTTTGAGATGCTCATACGTGCTAGATACTAGTCACAGGTTTGCATATCATGCAAATTGTGTAAAAAATCTTGACACAAATATGTTTTTAGAAATCTGTCGCTTGTTTATCTTTATTATGCAGGTAAGTGAGAAATTATTAGGTGGTTGTAGATTGAATTTCCTCAGATGTCCAGCTTATGTCCACTAAGTATTTTATTGTATCAAACAAGTGATAACTGAGACTATTTGTAGTTTCTTACACGACAAATTGTTGTTTATCTAGTACGATGTCAATTGATTCATCCTGCCCAATATCTACTCTATTTGATGCATTTGTGATTGCTCTAAGGATTGTGACCTAGTTTTGAAACGAGGCTTTGGCGAAGTCAACACTGTTTACTCATTTAGCAACAACTGGTTTATGTTCATTCCTTGATATTCTTCTTGAAGTATTCATCCACTCGGGTGCTTATCCCAAGCAAGGGAGACATCAAGGGGCCCTTCACATTTGCCCAAACTTCATTACCATTCGCCACTTTGATCGTTGTAGTCATATAGTTCACATTCTCATGCCCAACATGTCATTTGCAATGCATGCAGTTGTAATTATTCTTGCCTATTCTCTCTGACCTAGTTTGTGTTTTACAAGTTGAGCATGTAATGAAAAATGGCCGAGGAGATTGCACAAGAATCATTTCACCACATACCTATAAAAGGAACATCACAGTAGGCAAACATGCACTTGTTAGCGCTTCCTAGAGCTATAATTTATCCATCCGTGCCTACAAAATACTATAGTGTATTGTTACTTACACATTTGGTACTCCATGGTGACTGGGTCAATTTTGTTGGAGCTATTGCATGGCGACTAGGTTAGTTGTCGCTGGAGTTGCTATTGAGAAGCTTGCAAATTGCAATTGTTTTGTTACTGCCTAGTATGTTTTCTAGTTACTGCATTTTTTATCACATATATCGTAGGATGGCTATCATTCAATGCATTGAGCATTTCATTTTTGACATGCTCATGATCACTATAAAATGTCAACTACATAGGGAAACAAAAAAAAGGGGCATTAGTTCTTCTCTCTCTTCCTTCAAGTAATAAGCTTGTGGATTCTTGTTTTTGTGTGTCCCAGCATTGTCTAAGATCACAATTGTGATTGTGCCAACTGGTGGGTATGCATCTATGCTTTGTAGCAATTTCGCTACTATTTTATTCTCAAAGAATGTTAGCTTGATCTTGCACATTGGCAGTAGTGTGATAGCTGTACTCCATGTTACTTTGAATGTTAACGATGAGTCACCATTTTTCCATTCAGCCTTCTTAGTAGCAATCCAAAAGTTTTTAATTCTTACATAGTTATCTCATACTTGCTGATAAGGTCCTTGTCAATATGAAATGTAACTATTGTGAGACTAGCTTTGTTAGTTAAGTTCGCTCTTATATTAGGGTACAACGAGTTTTTATCTTTGTCATATGTATTGTAATGATTTAAAGTTAATCCTTCAAATGTGACCCTCTTCTTGTTCAAAATTATGTCCTTTATCATTATAACTTGCAACTTAAGACTTTCTCTTTTGTGACTTGCTACTTGCCACTGTGTATGATTGCATTTTGCTCCCGCACTTGCTGCTCTAGTGGTTAATACTTGAGAAGCTTCTTCTCAATACTAGATATTGGTCTTATCTCTGACACGCTTGATGCTTCCCTCTCAACAATAGAAATCACTTTGTTATTAGCAAATGAACTTTACCTAGTAGGGGGAAAGTGCAATCAAATTTGTTGAGAACAAGGGAAATAGTGCAACCAGAATAAGCAAAAATTCAAAGTTTGCAAGAACAAAGAGCAAAAGCAAACAAGACCTGTTGGAAGCAATAACTAGTCTTTTTGAACATGTGCACATCCACATGAAACCATAATTTACAAAGGCCCTTGTTCATGCTAAAAAAATTTCATTATCTCGATAAATTCCTCTGTCGACTCTTTCCCACAGCTTCCGCAGTAGGAAGAGCAGGGTATTCTTAGGATGCAAGGTTCCAAGGCTTTTTGTCACCTACAGATATATCGATGTCGTCGTTTGTAGTATACGTGTAGCTTAGGACCTCAGGTCGTATTCCGATGAGAGATGTAGGCTTAAGTGTGGTAAGAAAACATAGTGCATGTATGTGTAAAAGGAACGTGCATAATCATGATAGGGGTAATGAAGGCTTTCGCCTTCATTGAGGGTTGAAGGGTTTAGAAGGAGGCTTCAGGGTCCAGAAGGAGTTCCAGGGTTCAAAAGGGGTTTAAGGATTATAAGGAGGATCCAAGGTTCAAGGTAGAGTAAATGGCGGAGAACTCATCTCCCTCGTAGATCATGGAGGTCAAGGGTTGAGGGACTAAGGGTTTAGGGGGAGCATAGGAGTGGGAGAGGAAGAAGATGTAAGAGCATAAGGGGGAAGGAGAGAGAGGAGAAGGGAGGAGGAGGAGGGAGGAGGAGAGGGAGGAGGAGAGGGAGGAGAAGGGAGGAGGAGCAAGGAGGAGGAGGAGAGAGGAGGAGAGGGAAGAGAAGGGAAGAGGATGGAGGAGGAGGGAGGAGTTGGGAGGAGGAGAGGGAGAGGAGGGATTGCAAGGTTGGAGGAGAGGGGAGGAGGAGTTGTGAGGTTAGGACATGCTTTTGGACATGGAGTGCAAGGAAGCATAGACACTTGGAGACAATTGCTTGGAATACCAAAGTAGAACTCAACACAATGCCCCAAAGAGTGTGGGTTTCATTCCATTATGGGGTATTTATACAAGTTGGAGAGCTTCTCTCTCTGCATGTAGGAATTGTAAGACATTCTCTTTCTACATGTAGAACTTGCATCGAGAAGTTGCATGTAGGAGTTAGAAGCTACATGTAGGAGTTGCATGTAGGACTTGCATGTAGAACATGCATGTAGGAGTTTGCATGTTGCATGTACAAACTGCATGTAGGAATCATATGTAGAACTTGCATGTAGAACATGCATGTAGGAATCGTATGTAGAACTTGCATGTAGGAGTTGCATGTGGGACACGCATTTAGGAGATGCATGTTGAGGATTCCTAAGAGAGATTATTCCTAGCCTTATGCTCGCCTTATGCAAGTACAAGTGGAGCTTTGCCGCTACTCTACACACACATTCTGTGCTACTTAACTCCATGTTGGCACAAAGACAACATACCCCCGGATCCATTTTATTACCCATCCTCAGGTTATGGCTTATTGTGATTATGGAGTTAGGATGCCATGCACGTAACCCAGTGGCTATGGAACGTGTGGCGTTCCAGGCAATCCTGCTGTAAAGCCTTGGCACCATACAATTTTTGCTCTGTTTCGAGGAAGCCTGTATCTACCATTTGTTCGAACAGAGATATGTGGTGTGCTTCTAAGAAGATGACTCTTTGATAGAGTCTACTTGTAGTCTGAGCATCGATCCGTTCATTGGGATTGAAACTGAGTGTAGGCAAATGGCGATCGATGTGGATGAGGACCTCTAGAATGTATTCCAATGTTTTGCAGAAGATAGCACTTTGGTGAAGGATGCAGTCAATGTTGTCACACATTATTTTCTCATGCTGTTGAAGTGCTCGGATCAGTGTGCCTTGGATGTTCCATTCTACACTAGAGTATGGCTCGATTATTATCCAATTAATGGTGCGATCCTCACCCAAAGTGTGTATGTTGGCCTCCCATTTGTGACGTCATGGAATTGCATAGAACTTGGGATGGGTTCTGAGACATGGAGGTGCGCACAGGTACTCTTTCAAGAAGATTACATCAAAGAGATTGGGGCGGGGCCAATCAGGTTGGGAATCCAACTTGCTGACCCAAGCTTCACTAATTTGGTGCTGACAAAGGTTGGTAGGGAAGTTGTCTAGGGTCCATCCACCTCGAGCTTTCGTATCAGGATATTTGCTCTAGAAATCCTTGATGGGGTTACTGAGATCAAAATAATACCCATCATTGGAATTTGGCATGGGAGTGCGAATTAGATTATTTGGATCTTGATATTCAAAATCAAATATTGGGTCATTTTTTGTTGATGGCACCACAAGTAGTATCGGAGGTGATGGTGGGGTAGGGAGAGAATCTGGGGACATGGGGGAGAAATATGGAAGAGTGTTAGTTGTGGGAGGGGAATCAGAGGTGAGGGAGGGAAGAATTGGGCAAATGGTTTGAGAAGCTTGGTAATCCTGGAGGGTAGGATTAGCAAGGGAAGGAAAGAAGTTAGGTGTGAGGGGCTGGTAAGTATGCCACTATTGGTTTACCATCCTAACATCTACTTCCTTCATCGTCTCTTTGCTCATGCCTAAGAGGGTGGTAGCAGCAGCAAGGGTAAGTGAGGTTATGAGATTGGCATAGAGAGTGATTAGATATGGGAAGTTAGATGTGAGATAGGCCATGTCATCCTCCGACACTTCTTTTTGTTGGTGCGATGGGATCATCAATTGCTGCAAGGGTGGGATGTTGGTTATGTCATGCCCTGTAGATAATAGTGATGGCTTTTGTAGCAATGATAACAAACTAGCAATAACCATGAGGGGAGGACTGCCCATGAGGCATACATATGCGATGAAAGCATCCATCCTGTGTGCTGTAAACCCGACATGTGTAGAGGCAGAAGGTTATTTTTTCATCTTCGGACAAGTCTTGGCAAATTTTGCGTAGAGTTTTTGCCCCTATGGAATGCTCCCATTTGATGTTTGGATGAGCGGATATAATTCTGAGTTGGAGGTGCTTCCATTGGATAAGCACTTAGGCTTTTAGGTGATCTTCCACTTGTAGAGCGGCCACAAGCTCTTGGTACACCACCATTGTGCATTGTAGTGGGACTTCATTGGTGGTGTCTTCCATTGCCTCATTGTTTTGCACTAGCAATTGGAGTTCAAGCTTTGAGATGACTATCTTTTGGGATTGCATCTCATCCATTTTTTCCTTATACTTATGGTAGATGGATGTATATGCCTCCTTAAGCTTTTTCATTTGTAAGGTGAATTGCACTTGTTGAGAAATGACTTCAGTGGGGTATTGGACCATTGGTCCAAGACTTGTGCTTGAGAAGTGCTGGCCTCTCTAGCCGTGGCAAGTTGGTCCTTTAAGATTTGTTAGTCCCTTGTAAGCTCTTCAATGCTGAATGTGCATGTTGCCAAAGATTGTTGCATGTCTTCAAGCTTTTCTTGGCAATGTTGGAGCTCTTCTTCTTTTTGAATTAGAGTGAGTCGAGCTTGTGCCAGTTCCTCCATCTGCTGAGCATGTACTGAGGTCAAGTAGTCATAGGAGGTCTGTAGGATTGCCGTAGCTTGTACTGTTGTGCTGTCAATTGTATTTGGCTCTGGTGGAGGTTAGAGGTCACATCCCACACTACCTTCTCTTGAGCTTGGAGAGCTTGCTTCATGCACACTTCTTCAACCTCTTTCTCATTTATTTGCACCTGAAGTGCCTTGACCTCTATGGCGATGTCATGGAATTGGTCTTGGATGGCTGTTACAGTCTGTCTTTCCAATTCTTGGGCATGCTTCTCCTTGGCCAAGCTAGTGAATAGTTCTGACATTTGAAGCATTTGGCTGGCTTGATGATGGAGAATGACAGATGGTGATGAGGATTGGCGATACTATTGATACAATTGGTGCCCATGTAGCCTACTTGATGATTCTGTAGTACTTGTTGGGGTTTGTTCCAATGGTAAGTCAGTCACTTGGGTACAGTAGTTGTATTGCCGATCTGGCATTAGCTCTCCTTGTGGCTCATTGACTGGCATGATGTTGATGGGTGGTGCTAGTGTCGATGTAGCCTCAAGCTCTAGCTATTATTATTGATGTAGATGTAATGGTTGCAACCGTGCGCCGAGCTGCAGCATTTCGTGGGGCGATTCCTCATTTCCTACCTCTAGAATAGGCATTTCTTCCGAGGTATCCACATTTGCCGATGGTGACAGCTCCCACGCTAGTGATAAGGGGATGTCCAAATCCTCAAAAGCTTTTGTCGACTAGGGCAGAGTCATTTCTTTCTCTTATTTCCTTACTAATGATTACAGCCAATAATTGTGGAATTTTGCTTTTTTGGCCAGCCGAACCATCCAGTTTCTTTGTGAAGAAGATGACTAAGTGTTGGATCTAGTCTTGCTTTAGCTCCCTACTTAGCAAAAAAAATGTGAAGGGATCAATTCTTGCCACACTTAATCCCCAAGATTGTGGATAGGAATGTTGCTGCTTCCTTGAGTCGAGGGTTAATGATGGTGCAAAGTAATATCCCATCCCTATGGAACTTGGTGCCCTTGGCGAGGAGAGGCTATATTTTGAGAAATTTATCATCGATGGCAGTAGGCCTTGTGGGGTATTTTGCACCTTGAGTTGGGAGCGAGAAGGCACTATGAATTACTATATTATCGAGTATAATATTGAGTTGGCTCTGATGTACAGTGATGGCATCGTACTTGCCAACCTGTGCATCGCTGGAGTGGTAAGAATGGAGAAAGTCCCTGATGTATGTGGTCATTGTAGGACTGTCCTCCAAGGATTTTAGGCGCTCAAACAAACTGACAAGACCCTTTTCTCTAAGAAAGATATTGCTGCATTGGAAAGAGCATAAGTTGATGTAGGTGGCCACAGAAGCTCCAAGGACTGGGCCGCATCAATGGTTGTGTAGGCCGGTGGTGATTGAGGTGGCTTTTGTACTTCTTGTGTTTCCATGTCATGCATAGAATCCTCATCTATCACTCTGAACTACAAACACATGTGGTTGCCTTGGTTGAGAGGAGGTAGATGGTTGCAAAATCTGGAGGTCTCATGGTTGGCTGAGACAGTGGGCTCTTTCTTTGCATCCTCTTTAGTGGTGGCATTGTTTTTGAACCTGCATCCATGTTGATATGGTGTACCATTGATAATTAGATTAGTTAGTATGCAGGTATGACACTTGTGTGTGTGTGTATTGTGAGAGATCTTATTTTAACACATGCTTTGAGAGTGTGGAATGAAAGTGTGTGGCACAAATATTCATGCAATCAACTGTGTATCTAAGCGAAAGCATGTGAGTGCATGTGCACAAGCCATCTGCATGTGTCACGCGGCTCCCAGATTGTTGCAATGGGTTTCCAAGAGAGAAAGAGGGGAAGGGATAAGAGAGGGGAGAAGAGAAGAGGAGAGTGAAGGGGGATGGAGTGGCAAACACAAAGGCACTACAAAGTAAACAAGAGAACATGCAAAGACACTCTTGGAAGAGAAGAAGGAGCTTGTATTCCAAACTTGTGCATACAACAATGAAGACCAAAGTCAACCATTTGGCTTTTTATACATGTCACCTTTTGAAGGGAGGGCCAACCGTAATCTCTTTATACCACTCTCTCTTCTCATTATTTTACCATCCTCTTGGGCCCATCTAGCTTCAAGACACAATCGTGGCTCTACAGACTTGCCACTGTCCATCAAATCACATCACTAACTAGCAGTGGCATATTGTTAACCAATCGGTTAGCATGCCCCCCCTTCTTGATCTCAATCCAATCCTCTAGATTGTGCAACATTCATGGTTGTTGGAGTGTTGTCAACGAAGATCATGCAAAGATCTTGTGCACTAGGCTGAATCTTCTTTTGGTCCATTGCTGTAGAGAGATGTAGTGGCTCCTTGTTACGAAATGATTGCTGGAAGTATGGGTGAGCGATTCTTCTAGAACTAGCACCTTAGGGTTTGAGTGAGCCGAGTTGAGTACTTTGTGACCATTCAAAGAAGGAAAAAGAAAAAGAAAAAGAAAAATCTAAAGGCTAAGTTATTAGGAAGAAGGTGTTAGTAGGGATTGATGTAAGATAATAGTGGTATTAGTGTTAGCAAAGTAAGTAAAGTGCATTCTCATGCTCCTCTTAAGTCCCATATTTGATTTGAGTGGGACTTCTAATGGATTCTCATCAGACTATGCCTTTGACATGCCATGTTTGAAGGTTCGGAGTTGTGCATGACATTTTTGTCTTGCTTCTTTGCATTGAAGTTCTTTTAAAATCCATTTTATGGATTATATTTCATTAAGGGCTTTGCTTGGAAGTGTTTGAGCCCAATAACATTGTGGCACTATTTGGAGCTTTATTTGTCTGAGTCATCAAATCGAGAGGAGTCTGATAATACAACCATACAAACCCCTAAAATGAGGATGACGGCTAAAGAGGTTTATAGAAGGGGGATTCTAGGAAAGGCTTGTAAGCTAGAACTAAAAGAAAAGAAAAATAAAGAAAAGAGGATGAGTAGAAGTTAGATAGTTAACGGTGATGTTAGTAAAGGAATGTGAAAAAAGCTTTGAAGGTCACAAGAATCTCATCCAAACCCGTATTGGTGTAATCACCTTTACCCTGGAGTTGAGTGCATCCTCAAGGGCTACTTGTGGTGGAGAACCACTTGTTGGTCTATGTGTGAACTCAAATTCAAGACGATGACTTAGGCATAAGTCAATGCCCTGTTCTATTTTGGCTCTGCTAATAAGATTTGTTGTTGATGCTGATTGGTGTATTGACTTTCCATAGTGTTTGTAGCTTATCTTCCCGATTAAGGAGCCCTTGGGATGATGTAGTTGTGATTTTCTGAGTGTGCCGTGTTGAGGACCGGAAGAGGAGTGACTACCTATTTTCACCTAGGAATTCCACATGTGAGTAGAGAGGTAGGAATTCCCCATGTTATAACTTTATTGCTGTTTATGGATATCTAGACCTTGGAATCAAGTTCCTATTCACCTAAATGGCCTTAGCACCTATGAGTACATCAGAAGGTGACTGCAGTGGGATATTAACCAATTGTGACCCAGACCTAGCAAGAACATCATTTTGTAGACCACTAAAGGAATATGAATTGTATAGCTATTCAGAACCTCATGTAAGTGTGATAATAACTTGGAAGGAGAGTCACTAAGACATCACTGGAGATGTTTGTTGGTGAGCATCCCGTTGGTAGCAACGTTGCTTAAAGTTCTTTGAGATCCTTGATTGCAACAACAGTAGGTTCTTGTGGAGCTACTCCATTTTTAAGAGTAGGTGCTTGTGGATCTACTGTTGGCATGTTTCTTGTTGTCAGTGTTGTACCATTGAACATTATGATCTCCCACATGTACCACTTCCATGATACTCATCATAATAAAGTGGTGCTTGTGTTACTGCTAGTTTCCTTGAAGATGATGCAATAAATTGACATGCCTTTTGATAGACTTGCTGTCGAGCAGGGTCTTGTGTTACTATCTCCCTTTTCGAGATAGGTTCTTGTGTAACTACTCGAGAGGAGGTAGATGAATTCCTTTGCGTATGATCCTCCTGCATTGGTGCTTTTCCCTTATCCTTGCAAGTAGGTTCTCACTGTTCTTGGCCTCTTTGCAGAGTAGGTTCTTGTGTGACTACTACTGGTGCATCTGCACTCATTGATGCTTTTGTATTGATAGATTTGGGACTCTGGTCCTACTTTTGTGATGGAGATGGTGTACATTTAGGCTTAGGGCAAGCATGGATGGGCTGTTGATTGCTCTAGCGAGGCTTGGGTACCCATATATAAGAGTTGCCAAGGTAATATCCTTGGGCCTTGAGTAGTCTTATGGGAACCCGCACCTTCCTTGTTGGATGATGTTATCTTCTTCTTTGAGGTTGAGGTTTGTTGTTTACATGAGGGGTTGGCTCGCAATGGTAAGGCTTGATGTTTAGAGGTGGGGTGCCTTCGTATGTTTCTTTGGACTACAAAAATATGATTCACCCTCAAGGTATCCTTGAGTCTTCAATAGATCCTTTCGGACCCATATTTGCTTGGTTTCTCTTCTTATTTGTTTTCTTTGTTGGTGAGGTGCTTGCTGAGGTTGAGAAGTGGAAGTGGATGTTGATGTTGGTGCTTGAATGTTGGGCCGGTTGGTAGTTCTTAGCACATCTGGTTGGGGTTGAGTCATCACCAAATAATCCTCTGTAAGTGTCTTGGATCTAGCTTTTACCAAGAATGGCAGCTTCCATTAAGGTACCTGCAGGAGCTACAAAAAACTTGAAAGGCATAATGTAATTGTCCAAGGAAACATTCAACATTAAAGAACCAATAAACTTAATAGAGGTATCCTCTATGGACTGAAATTCAGAATCACATACTTGAAAGCATACCTGGACAACAAGATGCTTTAATGTCTCTCGGGAGATGAGGTTGTGGCTTGCTCTCCAAGCTGCCATGGCCTGTATGTAGCATGTTGCACTTGTTGATGTTAGCTCTACCCAAAGTTGAGATGGGGTCATATCTATCTTGTTAGGATCAATGGCATTATTAATTCCTAATTCAATTTGATTAGGTAGTACCACTCTTATGGTGTAAAAAGGTGTAATGGAGTTAATTGCTCATCATCAAGGTGCATTGTCTGAGTGCCCTCAGTAGTTGGTAGATCTATTGTTACCAGTGTATGCATCCAATCAAGTGAGTCTTCTAGTTTTGGTAAAGGAGCACACCAAGGTTCATCAAGACTCTTCTAATTGTCCTCTCTCGTATTTTTTAAGCAGCTTTACCGGCATAGACCTATTGGTGGTATTCGATTCCACTGCAAATAGAGTTTCGGACATAGCATGAGCCTTCCGTTTTTGGAGATCAACCCCACGACTTGTTGATATTTCCTTAAATAAATGTTGTCAGAGCACCAATCATGGATCAATCCTGCCATATGCAAGAAAGGTATCCCTAGTATAGCCTCATACCCAGGGTTGTTTTGGAAATCCATTACAACAAGGCACACCCGATATGTGAGACCAAAGGTTTTGATTTTAATATCCTTGAGTACTATGGGATGAGCCGTGCCTCCATTAGCTAATTTAACTACCTCGGGCGAGACTTCCCCACTTTTCCGAGCATTATTTTGTCATGATGCTAACACCTACTCCTCCATCTAAGATTGCCATAGCTTTCTGATCACGGAAGGAGATGGGTAACACTACATTCATGTCATCACTCTCAAAGTATTGGCCCAGTTTGTTGACCAGCACCCTTGGAAGGTCTTGAGCTTGATTGGGAGATTCAATATTTTTAGGATTGGATTGGGGTGTCACTATTTGCCATTCATCCAATCCAAGAGGTCTCTCCATAGAGTAGGATTACCCCATAATAGTGTCGCGATGGGCATCTTGACCTCAGTGGACAAGAATGAGGCTAATCTTGCGATGTCTCGAGGACCATTGATAGGTTCCCTGCCTATTGATTCCGACTCTTCTTAGCCATATAAGGACATATTGTCATCCTCCTTTAGTTGTTGTTGCAAGGTGGGGTCTTCTTCAAACATCTGCTGCATTAGGGTGGATCCCTCTGTTGAAGGGCATGGCACACCTTCTTCATCTACCCTTTCAAGTATTTGCAAGGCTTTTGAGGCTCGAGTGTTTCTCTCATGCTTATGTCTTGGATGAATTGTATCAGCACCTTGCTTACCTTGAGCCTCTAGTCACATTCCTCTTGGCACTTGCGTACCAATTTATGCACCTCGTTGAGACCTTGTTTCCCCACCCATTGGTTGGGATATTCATTGTGACCCTTAGGTGTTGTGGCTTGGACATGGGTTGAAGCTATTATTGTTGCCTCATTTGCCTCATGCGGGTGCCTGTTGATGCTTCCATTTGAAAAGGTACCACCAGAGGAGGAGGATGTTGCTAGGGAGGCCATGTCTTCATGTGACCCATCTTGGATGATGACCTTATTTTGTCTCTTCCCAATCTTTGTTGCACCCTTGGTGCTTACTCGTGCTGATTCAGTTGCCTCTCTAGGCCTCAATGTGCTAGCTTTATCCCTTTTGGCTTGTTTGTGAAGCTCTTTATTAAGGTCTTTAGCTTGCAACCTCATGATTACATTCAAGGATACTGATGATACTTGGCCTCTCTCAATGCAAGTTAAGGCTTGTGGACTTAGATGGCCTTCTCATCGAGCAGTCCTTAAAAAGATGGTCCACAACACTGGGTGTGCATAATGGTGGTGGTGTAATAGATGTTAGCGCACATGTGATTGGCTAATTTGTTGCTCCCTTGAGTGGACACTCATTGGCTGGGTGTGGCCCTTGACACGTATGGCACTGAATGGGTGATGTCTTGTCCAGGACATTTGTATATCCCATTTTTTGAGGAGTCTGTGATGTTTGGTACATCAAAATATTGGTCATCTTGTATAATGTAGTGACTTATAATGGTAGACCAATTTGCATTGTCACCATTTTGAGAATAGTTATTCCCATTGAAGGTAGGTTTGGGGTCTCCCCAATCACTAGGTAGCTCTTCCACCAATACTTGATTCAGGGGAGTAATTCGTAGTGGTGGTGGGTTGAGGTCCTAGTAGTTGCGGGGGCAAAGGAATATTTTGAGCCCTAAATTGTCCTTGACTTGCTGATGTGGCTCCTTGTATTGCCAATTACGCCTGATTGGATGGATTGGGTAGTGCAAGCAATGGTAGATGTGGCCTTTGTTGATAAATGGGTTGAGGAATCACCCTAGGATAATGACATTGGGATGTGTCATGATTTCTCCGACGAACACAATGGGCACAATAGAGTGCTGGCCTGGCTCTAAGATTAAGAAGCATTGTGATGTCGAATAGCTTCCTTCCTCAAAGTAACAATCATAATGGGCATTACTAGCATAGGCATCATCTTTGGGCCTATTCATGGGCCGAGCGATAGCTTTGTTAGATATCAATGCTCCACTCTCGTGTAACTACGCGGGAACCAGCTAACTCTACTTGTAAGCCCCCCATATGAGGAGAAGGCATTTGAGTAGCTCGGTTATCTGGTAGGTCCTGGTTTGGACACCAAATGGGGGCCATGTGTGGCCTAATGGTTGGACGGCTTCAGATTGAGGTGGCACACCGCCAACTAGGCTACATGCAAGTGCGAGAAGGCATCCGTTGACTGACCACACTGAGGGTAGATGGAGCATTTCCCGGGGCAGCCCACTCTTGGGTTGTGGGGCCCATTTGGAGCCTCAGATGATCCCGGATGGGGCTCTGGGCCGAATGGCAACCATAGGTCAGTTGCTCTGTTTTGCGCACCGGTTCTATCGTATGGTCGGTGGCCTATTTTGGGACCGACCCCCAGTCGACCATTTTGGGCGAACTGGGTCGGACACCCAATTGAGCCTAACTGACTATGACTGGTGGCTATATAAGAGCAAGCCCGTGAAGCCCATTTCATCACTGGCTACAACAACCCTGATTCCTTAGCATCCAGCCTCCGTCCTCTACTGTTTCTTCGAAGCTTCTCTCATAGGAGTGCACGGTTGGGAGGCAGTGCCATCTATTGTGTCAGTTCTATAGTAATCAAATTTTTGATTCTCCATACTATCTGGTTTTCTCTCGTGTATGAGATCCTGTTATCTGTTGAGCACAGATGTTGTATTGTTTTCTTACATGGTATCAGAGCCTAGACTCTAGCAAGAAGATTTGGTAGCGTGTTTCTGTTTGCGAGCAAATTGTGAGAGATGGCCTAGCCCGCAAGACTGGAATCCCACTGTTCGGCGAAAGCGGAAAGTTGGACGGCTCTAGCTATCCACTCTGGAAGTTCAAGATGAAGACCATCCTAAGCGCATACGAGCTTTGGGACACTGCTACTGGGGTAGACGTGAGGCTGGTTGTGAGACCGGATCCAGCTAATGCAGGACAACAGATAGTACCAAATACGGATGAGATTCTCGCATGGACAAGAAGAAATGCAGATGCACTAATGCAGATGCGCTGTAATCTATTATCTGCGGTGTTAGTGATTCCATCATGGCATTAATTCAACATGTCACCACAGCGGAGGAGGCATGGACGGTCTTGAAAAATCAGTACGAGACCATGAATCAGACGCGGATTCAGAATCTGGAGACTCAACTCACGAACGAGAAGTTGTCTGAGTCTGAAGCGGGAGAGAAGTTCATCACCAGGGTGAAGAATCTGCGTGATCAGATGACTGCGATTGGCATCACCATCACCAACGAGAATCTAGCACGAAGGTGCATATGGATTCTCCCACCAAAGTACAACGGTCTTGTTACGGTGCTGAAACGCAGAATAGAAATCCGTCCCTCAACTTTGAGGATTTCAGCGTGATGCTTCTGGAGGAGAAGATGCGTCAAAAGATGAGGACTGGAGAAGATTCGGCTTTCTGGACCAGATCAAAGAAAGGTAAGGGTAAGGACTCTGGTAACCCATCTTCTTCTGATGATAAAAAGAGAAAGAAGAAGATCAAGTGCTTCTATTGCAACAAGGCAGGGCACAAGCAGAATGAGTGCCGAAAGAAGATTGCAAATGAGAAGAACGGAGTAAAGAAAGAGTCCAGCAATAGCGCACAGGCAGTACCAGTAGAGCTGTTCGTCGCAATTGAGGAGATTTGCATGGAGGTAGTTCATGTACCTGCAGATGAACCGTGGATCATTGACAGTGGTGCATCACGCCACATGACCAGTCGGAAGGATTGGTATACCTCTCTACAGCCGGTAGGGAATGACATCCTAGTAGCAGTTGGCAATGATTCAAAATGTCAAGCAAAAGGAAAAGGTACGATTGCTCTCAAGTCAGATGGAGTTGTAAAACAGTTGTCCAATATTCTTTATGTACCAGATATCAAGAGGAACTTGTTGTCCGTTTTCGCGATCACGGATCAAGACCTCAAAGTTCAATTCGATAAGAATGGTGCACAGATTCTGGATCTTCAAAGGAAGGTCATTGGTAAAGGTACACGATGCAACAACATCTACAAACTCTCAGCTTTCAGTGCTCGAGCCGATGTGAAGAACACTAAGTTGTGGCATGAGAGGTTTGGTCATCTAAACCTTAGTTCTTTGAAGGAGATGTATAAAAGTGGAATGATTGCAGACCTACCAGAAATTTCAGATCTGCCCGATGTATGTGAAGCTTGCATGATGGGCAAGCAGCATCGGCAGCCCTTTCCTAAAGAGGCCAGCAGGGCAAAGACTCCTCTAGAGCTCGTTCACACGGACCTCTATGGAAAGATGGAGATGGAAGCTTTGGGTGGTTCCTACTACTTCATGACGCTGATCGATGACTACAATAGAAGGATATGGATATACTTCCTGAAGACTAAAGACGAGGCTTTTAGTAGGTTCAAGGAATGGCATGTAATGGTCGAGAAAGAAACGGGGAGGAAGGTGAAGAAGTTGAGATCAGACAGAGGTGGAGAGTTCACATCAACTGAATTTGAAAGTTATTGCAAAAGTCATGGAATCAAGAGGTAGAAACCCCACCACATACATCACAGCAAAATGGAGTAGCAAAACGCAAGATGCGCGTCATCTGCGAAATGGGCCGGAGTATGATGAAAGGGAAAGATTTGCCAAAGACTTTCTGGGCTGAAGCATGTAACACTGCAGTTTACATCCTGAATCGTAGCTACATGAAGGCTGTGAACGGGATGACTCCACTACAAGCCTTTTCTGGTAAGAAACCTTCAGCTGCACATTTCAGAGTTTTTGGATGTGACTGTTTTGTGCATGTCCCTGATGCTACCAGGACCAAATGGGAACCGAAGAGCCGGAAGTGTATTTTCTTGGGCTACAGTGAAGAGGCGAAGGGTTACCATCTCTATAACCCTGTTACCAATAAGGTAATTATAAGTCGCAATGTGGTCTTCTTAGAATAGCCGCATCAATTGGAGGAGGATGCTTCCTTCCCAGACAACCAGGACTAGGATATCCATCCAGTACCGCCACCAATAGCAGACCGAACTCCCCCAACGGTGCTTGGGAGGATTCAAGACAAAGAAGATGAAGAAGAGCCTACAGAACCACAATGGCAATGGCCATTCCCGAAGTGGGTAAAGCAGCTTTTGGATGGCAGAGAACCTCCAGCCATTGAGGAGGAACCATCCGAACACCGCCGGTCCAAGAGATTAGAGGAGCAAAGAAGGGCGCAGGAACACTTGGTCAACTATGCTTTGATGACAGAAGTGATCCGTGCTGATGAACCCAAGTGTCTTAAAGAGGCACAGGGTGATGATAGGTGGATGGAGGCTATGCAATCGGAGTATGGCTCCATAATGAAGAACAACACTTGGGACTTTGTGGATTGACCACCAAAACGCAAGGTAATCAGAACCAAGTGGGTGTACAAGACCAAGTACAAGTCCGACGGCACGTTGGATAAGTACAAGGCTCGGCTCGTGGCAAAAGGATTTGCACAAGTACATGGTTTTGATTATCAAGATACTTTTGCTCCGACAACTCGACTAACCACAATTTGTAGTGTTTTGGCTTTAGCTGCCTAGGGAAGTTGGCCCGTGTTTCAGACGGATGTGAAATATGCCTTTCTGAATGGAGATCTCAAGGAGGAGGTATACGTGGAACAACCACCAGGTTTTGAGATCCCCGGTTCAGAAGGTAAAGTCTGCAAACTGAAGAAGGCACTTTACGGGCTGAAACAGGCCCCATGAGCATGGTACCAGCGAATTGATGCCTACTTTCTGCAAAACAAGTTTAGGAGGAGCCCATCTGATGCAAATTTGTATATCTTCAGAGGAGTCAGGTGTATGATCACGGTCCTTTATGTGGACGACCTTGTCATAACAGGGAACCATGAAGAGAAGATCTCATAGACAAAGCATTTGCTAGGAAGAGAGTTTGAAATGACAGACCTGATGCATTTCTGTTTGGGGATTGAAGTTTGGCAGGAGCCGAAACAGATCTTCATTTCACAGCTAAAGTATGATGGAGAGATACTGAAGGCATTTGGCATGGCTGAGTGCAAGACAGTTGGTACCCCTATGGAGGTTGACGCGAAGCTCTCAAACGAGGATTCATCACCACTGGTGGACAAAGCGAAGTACAGAAGGCTTGTGGGCAGCTTGATTTACCTGTGCGGACATCAGTTTTGCGACTGGTGTACTAAGCAGGTTTTCCAATAAGCCCCGGGAGAACCATTGGAGGGCAGGGGTGCGGGTGCTGAAATACATCAAAGGCACACTTGATTATGGCATCACCTATACCAAGGGCAACATCTTGACCAGATTCTGTGACTCGAATTGGGCAGGAGACGTGGACAGCAGCAGATCAGTGACAAGGTACTGTTTCTCACTTGGATCTGGAGTTGTGTCATGGGTCAGCAAGAAGCAACCCACAATTGCTCTTTCTTCTACCGAGGCTGAGTACAAATCTGCATGCTTTGCTTCTTGCGAGGCAGTGGTTGAGGAGGATTTTGGGGGACATGGGTGCAGTGCAGAACAAGCCTACGCAGTTATCATGTGACAATCAGAGTTGCATGGCGATTACAAAGAACCCGGTGTTCCACGCTCGCACAAAACACATTGAGATTCAATATCACTTTGTACGCGAGCTCATCATGGATGGAGAGGTCAACTTGGTGTACTGTCCGACTACAGAGAATGCTGCGGACATCTTCACGAAGGCTCTTGGAAGAGACTTGCTGGAGAGGCATCTTCATCGACTTGGCATTGGGCCAAAAAAGTAAGTTCACTTGTGGGTGGAGATTGAGGGGGGGTGTTAGATATCAATGCTCCACTCTCGTGTAACTACGCGGGAACCAGCTAACTCTACTTGTAAGCCCCCCATATGAGGAGAAGGCATTTAAGTAGCTCAGTTATCCGGTAGGTCCTGGTTTGGACACCAGATGGGGGCCATGTGTGGCCTGATGGCTGGACGGCTTCAGATAGAGTTGGCACATCACCAACTAGGCTACATGCAAGTGCAGGAAGGCATCCCTTGACTGACCGCACTGAGGGTAACGGAGCATTTCCCGGGGCAGCCCACCCTCAGGTTGCAGGGCTCGTTTGGAGCCTCAGATGATCCCGGATGGCTCTGGGCCGAACGGCATCCGTAGGTCAGTTGCTCTGTTTTGCGCACCGGTTCTATCGTATGGTCGGTGGCCTATTTTGGGACTGACCACCAGTCGACCGTTTTGGGCGGACTGGGTTGGACACCCAATTGAGCCTAACCGACTACGGCTGGTGGCTATATAAGAGCAAGCCCGTGAAGCCCATTTCATCACTGGCTACAGCAACCCTGATTCCTTAGCATCCAGCCTCCGTCCTCTATTGTTTCTGGCATGCCATCGAAGCTTCTCTCACAGGAGCGCATGGTTGGGAGGCAATGCCATCTATTGTATCAATTCTACAGTAATTAAATTTTTGATTCTCCATACTATCTGGTTTTCTCTCTTGCGTACGAGATCCTATTATCTATTGAGCACAGACGTATTGTTTTCTTACAAGCTTGACAACGGATACAACAATGTTTTGTTGAGATAAAAATAGTGATTTTTAATGATAACATTGTGATTTGTGTTGTATATGATTCGATTGAGTGAGGACAGGGAGGGTTTTTTTGAAGATATACCTACTGTTGTTTTGGCTTAGAGGATGCATGAACCATGGTTGTAGTAATGGAAATGAGGGTAAAGATGGTGCCATAGTGAAGGAGAGGGTGATAAGGGTTTTTGAGGCCATAAAGAGTGAGAAATACATGAAGTGTGTTGCAAATAAGTTTGGAGCTTTTCCTTATCTTGCATGCAACATCTTAATGCACTAAATGCAACATTGAAGTTATGGTTGCATGTGATGCCTCAACCTAAGAGATATGATCGTCTTCTGTATGGTGACTCCTAGTTATGGCTTGATTTGGACCATTTTGGTGACATGTCATCTCATCATGCACTTGTGGTTTAATTGCTAATGCAACTAGGGACGTTGATGCTTGGCAGGCCTTGACATGGCTCCCATTGAAAGGCTTGACGTTACTTGTCCTTAGAGATCCACCAGTGCCATTACTAAAAACCTCAATGAGCCTATAGGCCCATTCCAACCAAGCTTGATATTGGGCTTGAGTGGTGCTATCTTGGCATTGTATAGTAGGATTAGCATTCCCCTCTTTATATTCTATGGGGAAATATGCCAAAAGTTGGGCTTGAGTGGTCCTATGTTAGCATTGTACAACAAGATAAGCATTCTTCTCTTTAGGTTCTTTGGAACAATATGCATATCATGCCAAGCCTTCCTTCTTCATTGAATCACTTGCTCTGACCAAGTTACTTGGATGCTCAATTCATCTAGCTCAAGAAGTTGTTCTAACCATTTCTTGATTGCTCTAGCCATTTGTTGCGCATGCCTATAGTCATTACTGTGCAAGTGCTTTGACTCGACTCCATAATCACGTGCCTTTGCAATGTTTTATCACCATTTCTCTAGAGCCATTTTCTTCATTATATATAGATATAAACAATTCTATAAATTAATTTCATTAATGTGAATAAGTTTTATATTCAAATTGTTTCTCAAGATTCTTATCTATGTGGTACCATGTACTTCTTGAGTTATGACTCATCAAACACATCACTTTATTTTTTGAATTTCTTTCTCAATAAGTTTTGTGGATGATTTTTGCAACAAACACACTACTCAAAATTTTTCGACTTGTGTAAAGTCCAATTTTAAAAATGGGCTTTAAAAAAAGTCCATAAAATATGAATACGCTCGGAATGCTATTTTTAAAGCTAGAACATCAATAGATGACCAATTCTCTTAGAAAGGTGGTGTACATATACACCTTCTTGGTGCTAAAGTACACCTTCTTAGGAGGTGGAGAAAGAGAGAGAGAGAGAGAGAGAGCAGCAGTGTGTGTGTGTGTGTGTGTGTGTGTGTGTGTGTGTGTGTGTGTGTGAGAGAGAGAGAGAGAGAGAGAGAGAGTATTGCCTCTCCCCCCCACAACCTATTGCGTACGCAATAGGTTGGGGGGGGGGGTAAGGGATTGCCCCCCCCCCCCCCCCCCCCCGCCAACTACCCCAACTTTTTGCGTATGCAATAGGTTGCCCCCCCACCGCTAAACACCCCCCCCCCCCGCCAACCCCCCCAACTTATTACGTATGCAATAGGTTGGATGGGGGGGGGGTGGCATCAATCCCCCCCCTCAAACCCATTGTGTGCACAATAGATTGGAGGTGGAGCGAGGGGGTAGCAATTCCCCCTCTTCCCCCCCCCCCCCAAAAAAAAAAAACCTATTGCATATGCAATAGGTCGGGGAGAGGGGGGGTGGCAATACCCCGTCCCCTCCCCCCCTCCCCCCCTCCTCTCTCCCTCCACCAGCTCCCCCTCCACCTCCTAACCTCTACCTCCTCACAATCGGCAACACCAAAGAGAGAGAGAGAGAGAATTGACTTCATTGGAAATCATAAAATAATTCAAAAAACTCAATAGTTGGATGTTGTTACGTATGCAATAGGTTGGGCGTTGTTATGCAATAGGTTGGAAAGCAATGCGCATGTAACATTTTGAAAATTTTTCCAATCTGCACAATAGGTTTGAGATGAGGAGGGAACCAAGAATATTGAAGAATGAAGGACGGACTGAAGGTTATGCTACTTATACTTATCCGTACTAAAAAGCTACCCTAAACCTAATTTTCCCCCCCCTCCCTCCTCATTTTCAAATCTTCCTCCTCCTCCATCACTCTCGACCTCCTCTTCTTTCCCTCATGTCCCTCCACCTTCTCAATATCCTTTCCGCCTCTCCTCTCTTTCTCACATTCCTCTCTCTCTCTCTCTCTCTCTCTCTCTCTCTCTCTCTCTCTCTCTCTCTCTCTCTGAGTCTTTCTCTCAACACCTCTCTGCGCTCCTTTCCTCCCTCCCTCTTTCCCTTCCTCATCTCTCTCTCTCTCTCTCTCTCTCTCTCTCTCAACCTCTCTCTGCGCTCCTCTCCTCCCTCCCTCCCTCCCTTCCTCATCTCTCTCTCTCTCTCTCTCTCTCTCTCTCTCTCTCTCTCTCTCTCGTGTTGACATTGCCAGTTTTGGGGAGGTAGAGATTAGGAGGTGGAGGGTCCAAGGCAATGGAGAGGGAGAGGAGGGTAAGGTGAGGAGGTGAAGGTTAGGAGGTGGAGGTTGAGGCAATGGAGGCAGGAGGAGGGGGGGAGGCAGTGGAGGGGCGGAGGCGGTGGAAGGGGGAGCAGGGGAAGGAGAGGAGGTGAAGGTTAGGAGGTGGTGGAGGTAGAGGCGGAGGCAATGGAGGCTAGAGGAGGGGGGAGGCAGTGGACGGGGGAGCAGGGAAGGGGAGGAGGTAGAGGTTAAGAGGTGGAGGGGAGAGGTGGTGGACAGAGGGAGGAGGGGGAGGGGAGGAGGTAAAGGTTAGGAGATTGAAGGAGAGGAGCCCCCGCCCCCCCTCCTCCCCCCAACTTATTGCATACCCAATAGGTTGGGGGGGAGAGGGGGGGTGGGGGAGATTGTCCCCCCCACCTCCCAAAACCTATTGTGTGTACAATAGTTTGGAGAGAGAGAGAGATAGAGACAGAGACAGAGACAGAGACACAGAGAGAGAGAGAGAGAGAGAGAGAGAGAATACCTCCCCCCCCCCCCCCCCAAATAGGTTTTTAGGGGTTGCGGGTGGGTGGGTGGGGGGGGGGGGGAGCAACAATGTAAAATGAGGAATGGAACTCGTGACCTCTTTGTTCGCAAAATCCTTCTTTACACTAGACTATTAAATATTAATTGTGATAAAAGGGAAAACATTAAATTTAAAGCCAGCACAACATGTTTTGGGGGGGGGGGGGGGGATGGGTTAAGGAGGAGGGGTGGGTGAGGGTAAGTGGGGGGGTAAGTCGAGGGTGTGCCAAACACTTAGTCGCCTCCTTGAACCATGCCTGTCCCTAGGCTCCTCCATTGGCCCAGCCTTCTCTGCCTGCTTTGGCCTCCTCTCAACCTCGCTTGCACCGGTCTTTGCCCACGCCGACCTCCTCCTTTCGATGTGGCTTTGCCTAGCCTCCTACCACCTCCCATCATCACGTGCCTCGATGTCTACCTGCCCCAACCTCGATCTCTTCTGTCCCGTCTTAGAAAACAAATATTAAATAGATAAATATGAATTATTAAAAAATATAAAAATAGGTATATTTATATTTACTTTTAATTTTTCTAAAATTTAATTTAAAATATATTAATTTGAATTATATTTAATTAATAATTATTAGTTTTAAAAGAAAATATAAATTGAGTTTTTGTTTGAAAATATTATAATTTAGTTTTATTTTTATTAAAAATTTAATTTTTATTTTTATTAAAGTCACAACAACGTTAAGAAGCTTGATTTGATTTGCACTTTTTTGAAACTTTTCAAGATATTCAATGTTTGAAAAAATATAAATTACAATAAATTGTAACTTTAGTTAATTTAAACTTATTAATATAACATTAATTTTTATTAAAATATTTTTAAAATTTCAAAAAAATAGATTGAAAATAAAAAATTATTCTTCAAAAGATTGAAGAGTATTAGTGAATCATAAACTAAGGAGTACATACAATTCCAAAACTAATTTAAAAATTAGTGAATGAATTTGTAAGCTTGGTGTTACAAAATATGCATCAGAGTGCTTTTATCCTATGTGTGTATCTGTGATGGGTATGATACTTTGAAGAGGCCTTAAGGTTTTTTAGTTTAAGGCCTCTACAAAGTATCATACCGATGAGATATCATTTGCATAGTATTTCCTTGTTTCGCACATGCATCATGCATGAGTGTAGAAACATTTGCATCGGTGCGCTTGTATCCAATGGTTATGATACTTTGTTTAGGCCCTAAAATAAATATATTTAAATTCTTTACAAATTACCATACCATCAAATATCATTTTCATGGTTTGGAATGGATATTATTGAATCCTTGTTCTTACCATCCATCATACTTAGGTGTTGAAAAATATGATGCATTGTGCTTCTAGGGTATATGCTTGGCTCTGATGGGTATGATACTTTACAAAAGCTTTAAACTCACTTAGTTTAAGTCTTGTGTAAAGTATCATACCCATAAGATATCATTTATATGGTATTTCCTTGTTTCTTCATGCATCATGCATGAGTGTTGAAAAATATGCATCAATGTGCTTTTGGCCTATGTGCTTGTCCCCGATAGGTATGATACTTTGCACAAGTCTTAAATCTTACTTATTTTAAGGCATGTGCAAAGTATCGTACCCATTGGATATCAATTTCATAGTGTGGAATGAATCTTACATATTTTTTACTAAACCCTGAACCTTGAACCCTAAGCCCTAAACCCTAAATCCTAAATCCTAGACCCTAGATCCTAAACTCTAGACCCTAGATCCTAGACCTTAGACTCTGAACTCTTAACCTTATACACTAACCTATAAGCCCCAAACCCTAAACCCTAGACCCTTGGCTCTAAACCTTAAACCCTTAAACCCTAAACCCTAGGCTCTAAACCCTAAACCCTAGACCTTAGACCCTAAACCCAACACCCTAAACCCTAGGTTTTAGACTCTAAACTCTTAACCTCATACACTAACTAATAAGCCCTAAACCCTAAAACCTAAACTCGAAACTTGAAACCCTAAAATTTAAATCCTAAACCCTAAACTATAAGCCCTAAACCCTAAACCCAAAACTCAAAACCCTAAACCCTAAACTCTAGACCCCAAGCCCTAAACTCTAAACCCTAAAACCTAGACCCTAGACCTTAGACCTTAGACCCTAGACCCTACATTCTAGACTCTAAAATCTTAACCTTATACACTAACCTATAAGCCCTAAATCCCAAACCCTAGACTCATGACCTTGGGTGTGCCCTTACATCCTAGACCCTAAAGTGTAGATCTTGGACCCTAAAACCTAGAGCCTAGGCCTTAGGCTCTAAACCTTAAACCCTAGACCATAGATCCTAAACCCTAACTAAATCCTAAATTACAATCAATAATTTATAAAATATATGTGGGAACAAGTTGCGTGCACCCCCAACCTATTGCATGTGCAACAAGTTGAGTGTACCCCTAACCTGTTGCATGTGCAACAGGTTGGGGGTGCATATAACCTATCGCACAAATCAAGAAAATTTGATGATTTGTGCAACAAGTTGTGTGCACCCGCAACTTGTTGCATGTGCAATAAATTGAGTGGACCCCCAACCTATTGCATGTGCAACAGGTTGGGGTTACACAACCTATTGCACAAATCAAGAAAATTTAATGATTTGTGCAACAAGTTATGTGCACCCCCAACCTGTTGCATGTGAATTAGGTTGATGTACCCCCAACTTGTTGCATGTGCAACAAGTTCGGGGTACAGATAACCTGTTGTACAAATCAAGAAATTTTGATGATTTGTGCAACAGGTTGTGTACACCCCCAACCTGTTGCATGTGCAATAGGTTGAGTGTACCCCCAACATGTTGCATGTGCAACAGGTCGGGGGTGCATATAACCTTTTGCACAAATTAAATTTTTTTGATGATTTGTGCAATAGCATGTGTGCACCCCCAACCTGTTGCATGTGTAATAGGTTGAGTGTAACCCCAACCTATTGCATGTGCAACAGGTTGGGGGTGTATAACATGTTGCATAAATCAGATGATTTGTGCAACAGGTTGTATTATACACATGCAACAATTTGGAGGTGAATACAACCTGTTGCACAAACCATCTGATTTATGCAACATGTTATACACCTCCAACCTGTTGCATGTGCAACAGGTTGGGGGTGCACCAATCTTGTTGCACAAACGTTCCCCCCCTCCCCCATACTACCTCCCTCCTGTCCTCCCCTCGTCCCTCCTCCTCCACCACCTCCCTCCCTCCTCCCCCCTTCCACCGCCTCTCCCTAAATTTACCCATAATGATGTATTGAGTGCAAGTCACCACTTACAACTTTGGGGAATTTTGAGCTTTATTAGGCCATATTTGTGTCGAGGTGACCCATTTAGTGCTCCCTAAAACCCAGTTTTGGAGTTCACCAAGTTATATTGAGTGGAGATGACCAGTTCTAGAAAGTCCAATTTTTTTGAATAGTATGTTAACATTTTGTAATTGAGCTAGACCTCAAGAGAGAGCAACCATCTAATTATCTTGCCTCATCCCAACATAATTGGATGATTGTAGGTGTGGTAATGTACCTATTGAAATATGCATGGGATGGCAAGTTACCTTTTTCCGACATCCCTTCCTTTCTCAATTGTATGCTTGCCCCATGACACTCTCGCTTGGATGCGCATGATGACTCAAAGTCTCGTCTTTTCTAGTTAGATACATCCTTTGCCTTGAAACTATGCACCTCTCATTGTCGAACACTCATCTAGACTTAGGATAGCATGGCCTCCATCTTGTGTATCACTCTTAATCAAAGGCACGTTGGAACTTAGGGCTTGAGGACCGATGTGATCCTGGGATGCCGTGCTCGTGTAGGCCATGCAAATAAGAGCGCTTGGTGTCCAATATATAAGCAATGTTTTATCCCCCTCCCTTGGATAAAGGTGATCAAAGTAAGATTCTAATTTACAATTCCTTAATGAAAACTTGGCAATATGGGGGGCTTGCAAGGTCCTAGAATGTCCTAGAGAAAGTATGAATTCTAGATTACAAATAAAGGATGATCTCGAACAAAATCTATCAAAGTCAATTTAACCTTAATCTTATCACTCTATGGAAACATTGCTATATCGACATCAAAATCCTTTGAAAGAAAGTTTGAAGTTGGATGCAAGAAAAGGCTGAGAACATTAGGTTCAATTATATATAAGTTGGATGGAGATTGAAGTTAAGATTGCGGTTGGACGCAGATTGAAACCGAGAGCCTTTGGATGCTCCCAAATGGCTCATAGGGTGTAGATGATATCCTACCAGATGGCGACGAGGGTGGCCGTTTGGAGGGAATCTGATGGCCTCCCATCACTAAACTACAGTAGATAACCCAAATGTTCCAAGTAGTGATTGCACTTGGACTTGGAATGACTCTTTCTGGCGCAATTGTTGAACTATATTTCATTGGTAGTGGGTGTTCAAGCTCTCTCCAGTTGGGCAATCAAGGCCTCTTTTGAAGATGAGCTTGCCTATTCCTCCTCATCACTATACCACGTTTTCTTCTCTGCTTTTGGGTTAGCTAGATTGCTTTTCTCCAAAGCAATAGCTCATTAAGCAACTGGTCATATGTCCGGGTGGGATTCAAGATCTCCATCGACTAGAGGTTTGTCAATGTGCCACTCAATAGCCACGTCCCCACCGTCTTGTCATCAAGAATGCTGTTCACTAGTAGATGAGGGCTTGCATCCTTTACACAAAGTCTTGAATGGAGTCGATTTTCTTCTACTTCAAGCTACTGAGCTTGGTGCAAACCTCTTTGTCATTGACCTCTTGGCAAAACTATCGAAGGAATGCACCCTTCATTTGCTACAAATCCCGAAAGTAGCCTATTTAGAACTGGTTGAGCCGGCGCTAATCTAAGGAAAGAAGCATGCCACTAACTTCAATCAGAACCTCTTCATAAAGATTGATTTAGATAACTCCTATGACATAGTAAAAGGAACTTAATAAAAAGGTTAGTTAGAGTCTATAAATGATGAGATTCAGTTCATGGAGCCTTTTTGCTTCTATTGGCAAAGTCCTCAGCTGCTACCTGGCGAACAGAATAATGTTTGAATTTAAGTTTTGCTTGAAGGGCTCAATTTGTCAAGGGTGCTCAGTTTTCCCTTTGATCTATGCAGTTGTAGCTGACATGTTGGGGTGGCTTTTACAAAGTGTAGTTGACGAGGAATTGATACATGCCATCGATATGTGTTAAGCCCATGCTGTATGTCAACATTCTCCGTGATGACACAGATCTTACTCTTCACAATGATAACTATTCATTGGGATGAAATGGATGTTGAACGAGGTATTAGTAGGCCTACCATGATGCAACTGTTAGTCTCGAGCCAGATTGGAAGTGTCTTGGTAAGGCGCTTTTTAAAGGATGACTTGGTACGCAAAGTTTCTCTTCATTACATTGCTTGATGAGACCTTGGGTACATAGGACTCCCAAGACCACTATGTGCACGAATTTTTGCCAGGCAACCAGCAGATTGGGGCATCTGAAATCGCCATTGTGATTGCATCTCAATCCCGAAGATGATGTTGAGATCCACTCCACTGCATCATATATTCCTTTATCTCCTCTTGTACAAGCATATTTATTGTCTATGAATTTTGAGGAACCAAAATTACAATCATATGAACTACATGTTGTTTCTTTGCAAAGTTGTAATGAATCTGTAAGGGCATGGAGCTGGCATGAGCATAATTCTATGGAGGTGCAGCAGCAGGCATCGTGGTATATCTGGGAACTGTACGCTCTCTTGTTCATCCACATCTTTCCCAACCTACCTTTCTTGCTTTCTCTATTGTAGAAGCATCATCCCATCTGCAAGCACTTGTGAAGGTATTTGCCATGAGCACATACGAAGCAGCAGATTCAGGACATATCTGGACAAGCTGCTGAAAGCATCTGAGTCCAAGTTCTGCTTCCCCATGAACTTTGCAAGCACTGAGCAAAGCTGTCCACGGTCCTTCAGTTGTAGGACACCACAAAGCTTCAAGCAGTCCTTCCGCCTCGTACAAATGCCCTGACCTTGCAAGAACATCGACCATGCAGGTATAGTGCTCTATTGTCGGTACAATGCCATAATCTTGTCTCATCATCTCAAAATTCTCCTGTCCCTTGAATTCCAGGTTGGTATGGCTGCACGCAATAAGAAGAGATGAGAATGTAACAGCACTGGGCCTCACTCCCTGCCCTTGCATGTCCTCAAAACATTGTACAGCCATGTAACCCTCTCGATTCAATGCAAACCCTTTCACCAAAGTATTCCACGCTGCAATGTTTCGAGCTGGCAGCTTGTCAAAGACTTCCTGTGCCTCTGAAAGTAAGCCATTTTTTGCATACATGTCAACCAAAATGCTGCTGACAAAGGGCTCTCTCTCAAATCCCCTTCGTCTAATCTCAGCGTGTATTTCTCGACCCTTGCCTATGGCTCCCATGCTGCCACAAGCTTTCAGGATACAACTGAGTGTTACAGCATTTGGAGAGACGCCCTCCTCCATCTGCATCTGATCAAAGCATTTCAGCGCTTCCTGACTTGGTCCATGATCAGCATACCCTGCAATTAGTGCAGTCCATGACACCACATCTCGAGCTGGTAGATTGTCAAAGACTTGCCGTGCCTCTGAAATTGAGCCACACTCCAGGACACAATGTTTCGAACTGCCAGCTTGTCAAAAACTTCCTGTGCCTCTGAAAGTGAGCCACATTTGGCATACATGTAGACCAAAGTGCTGCCAACAAAAAGCTCCCTTTCAAGCCCCTTTCTTTTGAGCTGAGCATGTATTTCTCGTCCCTTGTCAATGGCTTTTAAGCTGCCACAAGCTTTTAGAACACAAGCAAATGTGATAGCATCTGGAGAAACTTCTTCGAGCTGCATCTGTTCAAAACATGCCAAGGCTTCCTGGCCAGGCCCATGTTCGGCATATCCTGCAATTAGTGTGCTCCATGACACAACATTTCGAACTGGCAACTTATCAAAGACTTCTCGTGCCTCTGAAAGTGAGCCACATTTGCAATACATGTCAACTAAAGCGCTGCCAACAAAATGCTCTCTTGCAAATCCTCTTTGTGCAATCTCCGCATGTATTTCTCGGCCTCGTTCCACATCTTTCAGCCTAATACAAGCTTTTAGTAAAGCCATAAGCGTATAGCTACTAGGCTGTACACTATCTTCTTGCATTTTCTGGTATAGGTCAAAAGCATGTTGCACTTGCCCAAACTGGATGTACCCTAATATGAGAGAGGTCCATGAATGCTCACTGTGGTGAAGTACCCTCTCAAAAATTTGCTCAGCATCGGACAAACTGCCACATTCAACAAACATTGGCACGATGTGGTTCAAAAAAGCTTTTAGAGCTTCCAGTCCATTGTTGCAAATGTGCGCTTGCACACGCTTTGCAAGCACTAGATTTTTTTTCCTCCTGCACTTCTGCGGGATGCAGATAAGATTTTCAACTGAAGGCAGCTCGCTTATTCGGTCCAAAAGATTGAGCGTCTCCTCTAAGCTTAGAGTTTCCCACGTGCTGCCCTCTGCAGCTGGTGGCACATCTTAATGGAATCCAGAGCTAATGCTGGCATTGCACATTGGGCCAGACAGTGCTAACTCCTCCGTCATACCAGGGTATCCAGAGTTTGAGTATGCATGTACTTGCTTTGCATGCTGATCAGATGCTTTGCCGCCCTTGATTCCCTGGCCCCCCTCATTCTGATTCTGGGATTTCACTTTCTCAAGCTTATCATTAACCCAAGCTGGTTTGTACAGGCCGTCTATGCACAGCGCCTCATTCATGCGTTTGTCTCTGAAATCTGGAGCCTTTGGGTTTGTCTGTTACAACACTCTACGTGCTTGTCCCATGATCATCAGATTTTTCAGGAGCTTCAACTGAGCAAAACAGTTCGGTCTTGATCCATTGATCACTTACTTCGTATTTCTGTTCTCACACCACTGAGAGGGCAATCCATATCTGCCAACAAAAACACAATGAAAACCTGCTTGAGACTAAAATGGAAAAAAAACAAAAGGCCTATCCAGCAAATCTGAAATCGAAACACTTCAATTATTCATAGATGCAAGAGGAATTTTTGAAACACGTCTATGTGTACTAGAACTAAGATCTGGAGCATGGATAATCGAAAATGGAAAATTAAAATGAGTGAGGGCTTTTGTATGTACAACAGCGAGAGTCTAGAGGCTTAAAAAAAGTATACAGTGATTACAGGAAAATCTTTCCGCAATCGTAGTAGCTGAATCAAGTTTAAATTCCTTGCAATCGAAGAGCTAGAGCAAACGACAATAGCTGTGAATGTGAAGTACTTACCAAAAGAGACCTTGCGGGAGAGTGTTTGCCTTGGTTTGCAAGCATAGCCCGAAGACATTTTTTGTGTTTCTCCGAAAGCTCAGAAAGTGAAATGTACCCTTCTTGAAAACAAAATTGTCTTTTTCTCGGAATGGGTTAGAGCATTTGGTACTCGGCTGAGGTAATCTGGGAAAGCAATCAAGGTGAAAGTTCTTTGTTGGAAAGGCAAAACGAAAGGGAAAGAGCGCCAGAGATGAAAAGTTCCACCAGAGGCCAACAAAGGAGGAGCAAAAGGAACCCATCACGCAGGTTGGCAAGTTTGATGGAAGAATTGATGAAGCAAAGCTCACTGCTGCTCGATCTGTCCGGTTGGCGACCGCTGCCTTGAATTTTGAAAACATTGGAGCTTCATCTAACGTTGGCTGCATGCAGGATATGCCGGCAACAACATAGAAATGGGAACCCATCACGCAGATGGAAGAATTGATGAAGCAAACGCTTACTGCTGCTGGATCTGTCCGGTGGTTTTTGGATGCTACTCCGGCTTGTTGGGTAACAATTTCTTCTCCAACGGCCTTTTACACAAGCTGAGCTCCTGTGTATGGTTCAACAATGGATTCCATACCCTCTTTCATTTCTTATCCATACTACTACTACTCTTTGATTTCTTATCCATACTACTACTATTTGATTTTAGTAGTACTACCATTTGATTTCTTATCCATACTAGGACTCCTAGTAGTAGTAGTAGTAGTAGTACTACTACTACTACTACTTCTACTACTACTTAAATGGGAGTAGGAATCGGAGTGGGGTGGGCATGAGGGACTGGAAACCTGCAAAACCTTATCAGGTCGGGATCTGGTTTCGTCGTTTTTAGCCTCATAATGCCCACCCCACTTCCCTCAGTCTACTACTGTTGGAATAAAGGCCAAGTGGCCTTGGCGTGATCTCGTGGGTGCTAAGGATTCATATGGTTCGTAGGGCACGAAGACACGTAGAATCTGAAGGGATAATAATCCCATATGCAAAAGTGGTATGTGAATTACCTTGGATATAAAAGATTGATGAAAGACACGTAGGATATGAAGGGATAATAATCCCATATGCAAAAGTGGTATGTGAATTACCTTGGATATAAAAGATTGATGAAGGCCCTCCTCATATCCCTGGGACTTTTTGGGAAATGAGGAGATTGATTGCGTGGCTAGGAGGCAGGGTGGACCCCCGTACTCGACAACGCATGTTGGGCTACCATGTAGCAACATCTGCAGTGGTGGCCAGTTTTTAAACATCTACTGACATGAAAGATTGGCCATCAATGGCTCAAGGGAGGCGGCTCGACACGTGTTGCAAATTTCGACGCTTGGATGTAGATCTAATGGTACACGAAAAGTGCCATCCCTCGACCATATAATCTCAATCGTAGACTCGACACGATAAGATCTGACGGCGTAAGATTCGTGGCGTTTTAATTAGTTCACGTCATACCCGATCAAACATGACTTGTCATGTGGAAAAGAGCTGATTTCTATCCACATCGCAGATTCTAGTTTAAGAAGATTTGAAATCCAATGGCTGAGATTGACGCTCCGTCAACCCTAGCCATTGAGAGGGAGAAAACCGGCTTAGGCCAAAAGTCGATTGAGCCGGTCTCCGACCTCCAATCTCTGATACTTGGTCGGGGAGGTGGTGGTCGCCACGTGTCATGCATCAAACGATGCATGTGAGTTAGAGACCGATTTTGGGACGTCCATTCCACGAGTGCCGGTAGCCACAAGATTGAAACCTAGATGGTAGGGCACGCGTGGATCACCTCTTTTCAACCATAGAATCGTGATTTGAACACGTGGATCGAGTTTTTTCAACCAAATTGTGATCTAATGGTTGCCATCTCTATAAGTTTTCTACCACCATGTCTGCTAGTTATGTGCCAGTGGACCTTGTCAGTCTTTATATAGGCAGTGAAAGTTGACTAGATAATTCGAATTCTTGGAAAATAGTCGCTTTCAAATTTTCCCATGCTGCAAAGATCTTGATCAAATAGCGAGGAACTTTGCTCCACTGACCCCCACCATTGACAGCTCTTATTGCTCTTCTCAACCATTGTTGCACTTTTAGGCAACTCGAAAATTCGATCGATCGTGCGGGTAGTGGTGACAAGACACCTCATTGGCCTTAAAGCAATGGCATTGTTGAGACTCTAGCTGACTCTTGGTCAGCGACTCGGCTAAATGAAGCTTTAAAGTTATGGTCTTGTTGAGATTTAAGTTCATTTCTTAACGTGTGTTCAATCACCAATTAGGGACCGTGTTGCTGGACAGGGTGCCTACTGGTCTAGGGTACCTAGCCCCTCGATAGGACCAGTGCCTACTGGTCCGGGGCAGCGAGCGTCTCGATAGGACCGGGGGTAGTGAGCCCCTTGATAGGACTAGGTGGTTGAGTGGAGGAGGGTTTTTTTAATATAAAGTTCATTCTTCCTAAAAATGTTCATTTCCACCAATACATGGATGCAATATACATGAGGTTGTTTACATATCAAATGGCGCCCAAGGCGAGGCAGCCACTTGAACCAGTCAAAGGCCAATTTTTTTCACAATGGGAGGGGCATTTTGTTACACACACGTGCACACACGCGCGCACACACACCCCCACCATCCAATGTCCAAACCTTCCAGTCCTACCTGGATTACCAATCCTACCCTCTCCAAGCCCTTGTATGAGCAGCCAAGCTTGGTTCCCCAGCAATGGGCACCCTTCAAATCCGCCAATCACCTATGTTTTCAAGGTCCCACAAATCATTTGCGGTTTTTAGCTAATTACAAAAAATTATTCATAGTAATTGGGCAATGTGTAAAGGGGGAGCCCATGTGTGGACACTCAATTTTTCAAACCCATGATGGGGAGCCCATGTGTAATCGAGTGTGCCCATTCCAGATTGCCCAAGAATTTTATTGGCACCCACACACTCTATTTGGGCACCCTTTAGCAATGCATAAAGAGCATGAGGCTATCCTCAACATGCTGTAAGAAAATAATACAACGTCTGTGCTCAACAAATAACAGGATCTCGTACGCAAGAGAGAAAACAAGATAGTATGGAGAATAAAAAATTTGATTACTGTAGAATTGATACAATAGATGGCGCTGCCTCCTAGCCATGCACTTCTGTGAAAGAAGCCTCGATGGCATGTTGGAAACAATAGAAGACGGAGGTTGAATGCTAAGGAATCAAGGTTGCTGTAGCCAGTGATGAAATGGGCTTCACGGGCTTGCTCTTATATAGCCACCAGTCGTAGTCGGTTAGGCTCAATTGGGTGGCCGACCCAGTCCGCCCAAAACAGTCGACTGGGGGTCGGTCCCGAAATAGGCCACCGACCATACGATAGAACCGGTGTGCAAAACAGAGCAACTGACCTACGATTTCCGTTCGACCCATAGCCATCCGGGATCATCTGAGGCTCCAAACGGGCCCCGCAACCCGAGAGTGGGCTGCCCCGGGAAATGCTCCGTCTACCCTCAGTGCGGTCAGTCAAAGGATGCCTTCCCGCACTTGCATGTAGCCTAGTTGGCAGTGAGCCAACTCTATCTGAAGTCGTCCAGCCATCAGGCCACACATGGCCCCCATCTGGTGTCCAAACCAGGACCTACTGGATAACCGAGCTACTCAAATGCCTTCTCCTCATATGGGGGGCTTACAAGTAGAGTTAGCTGGTTCCCGTGTAGTTACATGAGAGTGGAGCATTGATATCTAACACATGCTCCTAGCAAATTGATTTTGCAACCATCTAGAATTAACAGTTTCTGCTCACCTCGACCTAGAGAAGGCCCAGACTTGTGTTAGGTAGTCCTTTATGCTGAAGGTGATGGTGATGGTGAAGCTTGAGGTTTTTGTAGAATGATTGAAACATTGTTCTCCAATGCAGCTATGACAACTTCCCCTTATAGCAATCAACTCGTCAAGGATACCCATCAACCCCATTGCTCTTCGCCATTGTTATTGAGATGCTTTTATGGAAACTTAACCTGCATATGCAACGAGTCTCTTTACATGGTCTCACCCTCTGTGACCAATCTCAATTTGCTTCTCAATTCTTCTCTATGGATGATAATACTAATATCTTGGTAGGTGACCGAGATAATCTAGATACACTCATGGAAATATATTCATCTTTTGTTGAAGTTTCAAATTCACGGGTTAATGTCTCTAAGACCACATTGCTGTGGTTGGAGGATTGGGGAGCCCCACCAGACCAAATATCGGCCTATGGTTTCAAAATCATCTCGTCCAGAAACATGTTTAAATACTCGGGCTACCTACTTAGATTTGGAATGAAACAAAGACTAGAATGGTGTCTACAAAAGAAATCTAGAGGAAGTTTCATAAGCGGAGGGACAAGCAATTGTCTTTGCTTGGCAAATTAACTATTCTTTAAACATATCCTTGTGCCCACTTTGGTGTAGTTTCCATTGTATTGTCGTTTTCACATAGCACTCTCTCAACATTTGATAAATTATCCAAATGATTTCTTGTGGAGGGACCAATGGCACTCCTTTCCATGGGAGTATGTCTCTACACTGATGAAGGATGCGGGTGGCCTTGGTTTGGAGTCCCTCAAAGCAAAATGTGATCGGTTCTACAGTAATAGGTGAGGTACTACAAAATGGCAAGAGATCCTCCTTTCACCCTTGCCTATCAAGATCCATTGTTCTGATCTCCTGACCAGGCTGATAAGCATGTGGAGAAAGAGTCTTGGTGATTGTCAATGGGTAGGAACCACACATCTCAGGTGGAGATGGGATCATTGGGATTGAGTATATGGCTTAATAGGGGCCCTTTTAGTAACCATGTCTCTCTTGTATAGATCAGCCCAAAACGTGCTAGGTGCCTCAATGACAAAGCTTTATGCTCATGGTGCTACCCATGGGATCAATAGAGAAGCTGTTAATTAAGCTTCAATGACTCACCTGCTCGGTTTCAATTGTCTCTACTAAAAAATTGCAGTTCGATCAACTCTATCATGCCTCAGGTCTCACTGGCCAACCAATTCAATATTGGCTTAACCATTTGACTTAAAAGGCTGGGTCACTGCATGGGGGAAAGGATTGCATCGCCTTACACTTCCGGCACTAGTTCGGTGTCTATACCTCGTAATGTTCAGCAAGTGTGGAAGAAATGATCTCTTTCGACTCCATGAGATTTGGGAAGCTTGAATTTAGAGAATATGGTTGCAACTCCCTCTCATCGTTTGGATTTTTGTCTTTGGAGGCTCTTGACTTGTAAATACTCTAGATCGAATAACCAAATGGAAGCAAGTTTCGTCACTTTGCTCTTTCTGCAACATCTGCGTGGAGACTCACTTCCACCTATTTTGGGGGTGCATTGTAACCCGTTCCTTATGGAGATTCATTCTCAAATGGCTCACTATAGCATGGATCATCGTCCTATGTTAGTGGAAGATAACCGTTCTTCTATACTTAATTATTTTGAAGAATCCACCTGCTCTTCAAAGGCTATGCCACGTGCCCCTCAAAGGGGAGTCCTCTTCTCTTATGTTCCTTACGGGGGAGATTACCAAACTTGGCACATGGAAGCATTTCTAGAGGCTCGAGGGAGGAGGAGGGAGGTTCGGGGGAGGAGGGAGGAGGGAGGTTTGGGGGAGGTTCAAGGAGAGAAGGAGGCTCGCTGAGGGAGAGAGGAGAGCACAAAAATGCCACATGGCACGAGGAGGCGGCTCGGAGGGAGTTGAAGGACTGGAGGCTACGCAGACTGTGGGTGATGTGGCACTGGACAAAGTCTGTGGGTGATGTGGCACTAGGCAGAGCCACAGAGACAAGGCGATGGATTAAGGGAGCTGTGCATACTCCATGCGGGAGACCAGCGTAGTGGGTCAGAGACCCAGAGACTAGTGCAGTGGGTCAGAGAAGGCACCATGTGGCGGGTCAGAGAAGGAGCCATGTGGCGGGTCAGAGAAGGCAAGTGGCGGGTCAAAGAAGGCGCAGTGGTGGCGGGGACAACGGAGGGCGTGATGTGGCAGGTCAATAGAGGTCGCGATGTGGCGAGGACAGCAGAGGCACAGTGGCAACGACAACAGAGGGCGATGCCATGTGGCATGACAACAAACGACAGTGTGAGAGCAGAACGTACATGAAGCGACCATGTGGCATCGCAACAATAATAGAGACAGAGAGAGATAAAGAGTCGAGAGAGAGAGAGAGAGAGAGAGAGAGAGAGAGAGAGAGAGAGAGAGAGAGAGAGAAGAGGTTTTTATATATTTATAAATAAGTATATTTATATATATGTATATTTATTTTAAAATACAAAAAAATATATATTTATATTTATTTATTTATTTATTTATTTATGAAAGAGAGAGAGAGAGAGAGAGAGCAAGGGGGCGAGCGAGCGAGAATGAGAGAGAGAGAGAGAGAGAGAGGGGCAGGGGGGAGATGAGAGAGAGAGAGAGAGAGAGAGAGAGAGAGACACACACACACACACACAAAGAAAGAGAGAGAGAGAGAGAGAGAGAGAGAGAATATATATAATATAAAATATATTGTATAATAGTATATTATATAAAATATAGTTATAATTGTGTGTGTGTGTGTGTGTAGAGAGAGAGCGAGAGCAAGAGATAAGAGAGAGAGTGAGTGAGTGAGATGAGAGAGAGAGAGAGAGAGCGAGGGAGCGAGCAAGACGAGCGAGAATGAGAGGGGGGAGAGAGAGAGAGAGAGAGAGAGAGAGAGAGAGAGAGAGGAGGGGAAGAGAGAGAGAGAGAGAGAGAGAGAGAGAGAGACAAGAGAGAGAGAGACATAAGAGCGACAGAGAGAGAGAGAGAGACATAAGAGCGACAGAGGGAGAAAGAGAGAGAGACATAAGAGCAACGGAGGGAGTAGAGAGACAAGAAAGAGAGTGTATGAGAGCGGAGGGAGAGGAGGGAGAGAGAGCGAGAGATAAGAGAAAGAGTTAGAGAGAGAGAGAAGTAATATATTTATATTTTATATATATATATATATATATATATATACATGTATATGATATTTATACATATATAATTAGAGTATATTATATAGTTTATATTATAGATAATATATGGTATATTACATTTAATATACTATATTTATACAAACACACTTCTTTTTTGTTATTTATTTATATATCTCTTTGTATATTTTTCATTATATATATATATAGGAGAGAGAGAAAATAAAGAGAGAGAGAGAGAGAGAGATGAGAGAGAGAGAGAGAGAGAGTGAGATGATATATATATATATATATATAGAGAGAGAGAGAGGCAATATATTTATATTATATTATATATATATATATATTTACATGTATATGATATTTATACATATATAATTAGAGTATCTTATATATTTTATATTATAGATAATATATGGTATATTATATTTAATATACCATATATATTTATTATTTATTTATACACTTTTTTGTGTTATTTATTTATATATCTCTCTCTATACTTATTATTATATATATATAGGAGAGAAAACAAAGATAGAGACGAGAGAGAGACAAGAGAGAGAGATAGAGAGAGAAAAGAGAGAGAGAGAGAGAGAGAGAGAGACGATACACACACACACACACACACACACACAGAGGAAGACAGAGATAGAGATAGAGAGGGGGGAGATGAGAGAGAAAGAGAGAGAGAGGCAATATATATATATATATATATATATGTACATATATATCATATTTATACATATATAATTAGAGTATATCATATATTTTATATTATATATAATATATGGTATATTATATTTAATATACCATATATATATATATATATATATATATATATAAAATCTACTTTTTGTGTTATTTATTTATATATCTCTGTATATTTTTCATTCTGTATATAGGCAAGAATAAAGAGAGAGAAAGAGAAACGAGAAAACAAAAAGAGAGAGAGAGAGAGAGAGAGCGAGAGACTCACAAAGAGAGAGAGAGAGAGAGAGGGGTAAGCAAGTAAGAGAGAGAGAGAGAGAGAGAGGACATAAAAATAGATTTATACTTTTATTTATTTAAACATATATATATATATATATGAACATATAAATATAAATATTTCTATATCTATATCTATATATAAATATGTACTATATATATATATATATATATCTACTCTAGACATGCTTGATTCCTTTAGCAATAGGGTTTTGGAGGTCAAGTTAGCTTTGACATCTTTTTTTTTTGCTTATTTAAAAAAATATGTAAGATAGGAATAGGGTTTGACATAGCCAACATATTTGTATATTTTAAAAAACGATTTGCCATCTTTAAAGGGTCTATAATGGATGGATGTGTGTCCTCAATCAAAAAAGGTCATCATAATTATAGCGAAGGGAAAACATAAAGGAATTGATCGCTTGCATTAGTCAGTTGAAGGCGCACAAATCAAAACAATTCATTCCTACAAGATGAACAAGGCAAGTGGTAGCTCAAGAGCATAGAATCAAGACCGAAGATGGAGATGAACTTGAAACTGGGAATGGATGACAGGAGGAAAAGGGTGGAATTCAACAACCAAAATCATGAGGCATTAGAAGACTTATTCGAGCTAGAAGAGATGCATCATTAGAGTACTACATCGATTTTGATAAGAGGTCAATGAGAAAGATGTTCTCACCAAGCTCAATGATTTAAAACAAAAGAATAGGGAGGAAAACTTTGTGCTTCACATGAAGGCGCGACCTTCACTCTTCTCCAAGGTGATGGCTCGATTTAAGAGTTCCTCATAAGTTCTAGTTGGGTTGACTAAATTCTCATATTTTATTATAGTTTCCATACTTTAGATGTAGAAATGGAAATCAATGACACGCTTTTGCATCTAATATATGCTATGCATGGAATATGAAGGACAAAGAGACATCTCTAACGACTTTGAGAAGATTGAAGTCATTATTGAAAAAGATGGGAGTTTATGGTACAAAGACTTATGTTTTTTCGATCCATGAAATAATGTTGTCTGTAATTATCATGAGAAAGATGTGAATGGGAAGAACATTTGTTCCAAGTTTCAGCTTGCAAATAAATTTTACTCAATCATTTCTGAGGTCCTCACAATTTAGTCTCTTCATGGTACATCACTCCATGACTTTAATTTTGGAAGTTGACAGTAAGATGTAATCAAAGGAAATAATTTTATTGGATCTAGTCTTGTCACGGGCATTCTCAGCCCGTGGCATGCTGGGCTGCCCAGTCAGCAAGCAGCCACGTGGACTGCCACGCAGGCAGCCATGTCAGCCGGCTGCCACGTGGACTCCCACGCAGGCAATAGCCAGCACAGCGCAATCAGCAAAGGCACCACATCAGCAAGGGACAAGCAGCACTAGAGTAGGGGGTTCTTGTAGTAAGCTTGTACTTAGAGAGGCTCCTTGCCAAGACAAAGCTAGAGATTCTCATGCTTTCTGGGTTTTTTTCTCCCTCTATAAAGGTGGGATCTATTGAGTGGACGTGACCTTCAACCCAAACCACTGACAAAACCGTGCAATTCTTTCAGACACGAGTTCTTATAAAAAAGGCTGTTGCCTTGTTGCTTACAAAACATAAGCAATAACACCTTTACACATTTCAACTACAGGCCTTCACCTGAGTTGAAACCATAAAGGGATGTGTGTCCTCAATCAAAAAAGGTCATCATAATTATAGCGAAGGGAAAACATAAAGGAATTGATCGCTTGCATTAGTCAGTTGGAGGCGCACAAATCAAAACAATTCATTCCTACAAGATGAACAAGGCAAGTGGTAGCTCAAGAGCATAGAATCAAGACCGAAGATGGAGATGAACTTGAAACTGGGAATGGATGACAGGAGGAAAAGAACGGGAGTAGAGGGTGGAATTCAACAACCAAAATCATGAGGCATTAGAAGACTTAGCCGAGCTAGAAGAGATGCATCATTAGAGTACTACATCGATTTTGATAAGAGGTCAATGAGAAAGATGTTCTCACCAAGCTCAATGATTTAAAACAAAAGAATAGGGAGGAAAACTTTGTGCTTCACATGAGGGCGCGACCTTCACTCTTCTCCAAGGTGATGGCTCGATTTAAGAGTTCCTCATAAGTTCTAGTCGGGTTGACTAAATTCTCATATTTTATTATAGTTTCCATACTTTAGATGTAGAAATGGAAATCAATGACACGCTTTTGCATCTAATATATGCTATGCATGGAATATGAAAGACAAAGAGACATCTCTAACGACTTTGAGAAGATTAAAGTCATTATTGAAAAAGATGGGAGTTTATGGTACAAAGACTTATGTTTGTTCGATCCATGAAATAATGTTGTCTGTAATTATCATGAGAAAGATGTGAATGGGAAGAACATTTGTTCCAAGTTTCAGCTTGCAAATAAATTTTACTCAATCATTTCTGAGGTCCTCACAATTTAGTCTCTTCATGGTACATCACTCCATGACTTTAATTTTGGAAGTTGACAGTAAGATGTAATCAAAGGAAATAATTTTATTGGATCTAGTCTTGTCACGGGCATTCTCAGCCCGTGGCATGCTGGGCTGCCCAGTCAGCAAGCAGCCACGTGGACTGCCACGCAGGCAGCCATGTCAGCCGGCTGCCACGTGGACTCCCACGCAGGCAATAGCCAGCACAGCGCAATCAGCAAAGGCACCACATCAGCAAGGGACAAGCAGCACTAGAGTAGGGGGTTCTTGTAGTAAGCTTGTACTTAGAGAGGCTCCTTGCCAAGACAAAGCTAGAGATTCTCATGCTTCCTGGGTTTTTCTCTCCCTCTATAAAGGTGGGATCTATTGAGTGGACGTGACCTTCAACCCAAACCACTGACAAAACCGTGCAATTCTTTCAGACACGAGTTCTTATAAAAAAGGCTGTTGCCTTGTTGCTTACAAAACATAAGCAATAAGACCTTTACATATTTCAACTACAGGCCTTCACCTGAGTTGAAACCCGAGCAATACCATAGCAATTGAAATCAACCTTAACGAGAAAATGATTAGCCCAGCAAACAATCCAAAACTGTTCTGAAACAAAATTGAAAGGCTGAATGTCTTGGGGAAAAGAATGTAGGGCTTGATTGCAATTCTAACACCAGGAAAAGAAAAACATTTGCATGGAATCATATCACAAGAAAGCTGACAAATCAACTGCAGATGAAACCAATTTTAATCCCCAGCACTACACCTGTCTGTATTCCTTCGAGGGCAGACTGCTCATCTGTTTACAAGTACCCCAGCCACTCCATGCCAGGCACATTCCAGGTAGTATTTGACAATGTAACGACTTTCAGAAATGTGATACTTGCCAACTGCAGATGCTGAGCCAGAATATCTATACTCGGTGCCATGTGGACATAGGAACTGGACACAAAATAAAAGCTATCGTGGACCCATGGACCACGCACAGGTACTGCTTTAGCTACAGAACAGAGGGAACTGCAGCCTCAACAGAAGCAATCCAATCAGCTGCCCTGCCAGATGACTCTGGTTCCAAATGAGTTAGTAATCCCAATGGTGTTATAGTTACCTGTGAATCACATCAATATTTTAGTTCTTGTCTACCATCCTAAAGGAAATTATAACATGGACAGAACTTCTCACTACGCTTACTATGCAGCCAACCATCCTAAAGGAAATTATAACATGGACACAACTTCTCACTACGCTTACTATGCAGCCAACCTCCGTAACATAAAGTCGGAAACTCATCCCTCACAGAACAAAAGTACATGCACCACATTAAAGTAGGAAACACATCCCTCACAGAAAAAGAAACTTACATAGCCTTCTTGTAGGGCTCCAAAGTCATCGTCAATATCCGTATCACCTACCTCAAGTTCAGAAACCTATATCATAACCATGGAAACTAATGACAGCCAATCCTTATGCCCAGACTTCATGTGTTACAACAAAGAAACTCAGAGTTGAGAACCAAAAGAATGCACTCACAAAGCATTAAACCATAATCTCACCATGCATGGTGTCAACTAGATGTTGTTTCATTCCTACTTACATAGTTACGAAATGCAAGCAAGCCAAACAAAGCTCCTAACATTTCATTCCATTTATTGCTAGTTCATCTACAACATTAGCACTCATTTTGGGCAGCTTGAAGAACACATTCATCATCATAATTTCTGTTTGATTTAAGGACGGCTTTGGGCTATTTTGGACACCTTGTTTGTGAGTACTACGCATCATTAAATTTTAAACCCCAAGCACTTCCCAACACCCAACTTTGGAAAAGAGGGACAGGCAGTACAAACCATCCATGATCAAAGTGAAGAATTTAATGGTTTCTTCAGTGGTTATGGACATGACAACAGGTGCAAGGACCATCACAAATGCAGATTGACGTGAGGTTTAGAAGTGGAAAGAGAGACTGATGCTTACACAGTCTTGATTCAAAACCACCTTCAATGATAGATACAAGACCATCAACCTCACAAGGACCTTCGTTCTTCATAATCAATCAAACTCACCCAAGATGGGCAAGACATGCATATGAAGGACTTTCTAACCGCTCATAGGAAACAAACTTGCTCGTTGGTAAGCAATTTAACATGAAGGCTCCTGCATTCATGGTGCTTAATCAGATTCCTCAGAAATCTAAGGGATTTGTGACAGCACTAAATGATGGGGCAGCAAAGCAATCTGCCCACACTCGACGAGTCAAGGGAAACGTTGCTACAAAAGGCAAGTACATAGCAAAAAACAAAAAAACATTATCCCGTATAACGACTTATTAGCAGTAACAAATGAAACAAAGCATAGGACACTGCTACAAGCAAGGTGGAACAAGCAAGTCGATATTCTGGGATGGACCCAGGGAAAGGGGGGAAGACGGGGTTGGCACGCAGCAGGGCGGGGGGGGCTCCCTCTGGGACAAGACAAGGCACTGTGCCAAGGATTGGAAGAGACTAGAATTCCAAAGCTAATGTGGCACCGGTCAGCGAGCTCTTCTTTGTCAAGTACAACTTGGATGAAGAGTAGGCCAAGCTAGTGCAAACATTGCCGCAAGGCTATGGGAGCTTTGAAAATGTTCGACACAAGCCCACATAGACATATGCCATGGCCATCAACATAGCAAGCCATGTCTAGGAGGAGATTTTGAGACGAAGATTATTGGAGTATTAAGGATGATGATACAATCACAATGCTAGATCTGCTTACGAAGATTTTGGAGTTCAGCAATCTCAGTTCCAAAAGCACTTTGTTCTAGCAACGACATGATATGATTTGGATGGAGGCTGATCGCTTCAATAAGCTCACTACAAGAAGTCCCTTAAGTCTATACCCAAGCTGCCCGCTTATTCATCAAATGGAATTTGGCACGTCAATCAAGACAACAAATTAAGGATCAACTCTTGATGAGCTTTGTTCAACAATTTGGGAGCTTCACTTAGGAACCTCTTTGCTTCATTAAGCTATCAACAAAACTCTTTGGAAACAATCAATCTTCTCTTAACTGAATCATAAAGACAGTATACCTTGGATTCTTCACTATATCCTATGAAAACACACTTCATTGACTTGATATTGAGTTTGATTCTAAGTTCATTTCAAACACGGCAGAAGCCAAAAAGCAAAATAATCTCACAAAGCTTCTTCTCGTGTAATATTTTGCAAAAATGGAAGTAGGACTTCTGTCCATCAAATATATTGTTCTTGCACAGGCTTCAATCCTAACGAGTCTTAAACCTATCTCTCCGTCAAGCATGCATCTCGCAAATTCTGCAATGATTCTATTCTTTCTTTCTGGTGTCAAAATGAAGGATGCAATTATTGAATATATATTCCACTCTCACAATGTCATGCACAAAGATAAGGGTCCATTGTACTGGAATATGATCACAAGCAAAGGATGCAAAATCACTTAGGCAGTCAATTAGGGTCTTCAACTTCAATGCCTAAATAGCCTGATTGTGCTGAAGCAGGGGTATAGCCTGCTTGGGTCAAGGATTAGAGACATTGAAATACAAAGGATACAGATTTCTCAAAACAATTCTGCATAGCAAAGAGAGTGAGGCCAAACTACTTTCTCCTCATCAATATCCAGAGCAGTAGACGCTTCAACTCCTATCAAATTAGAAGACCTTTTTTACAAGAATGACAGATCAAGAGGTGAGAATAATAGCCATTCAGCAAGATTCAAAATCCTGAATTTTCAATACTTACATCATTCAGATAATACTGTTTCTTCTGAGAATTGGAGGGTGGAGAAACATTGTCAGGACCAGCCACTGACTCAATCTCTGTGTTCTTTAAACAAGAATTTTTGCGACGAGCTGCCCCCTGCCAGCACACAAATTGCCACGATATGTGAATGAAATTGAAAGAGCAAGAAGAAGACCACTGTTGGCTTGTGGACATAGAAGTATACATATTTTGTGATTAAAAAGAGAGTTATGGTGGTCTGGATACTAAGAGTCCACTACAGGCAAAAAGAAAATCTACTTAAAGATTCCATGGAAGGAAACGAATTATAATAATAGAATGTAAGCTCAAGCGCGAATGTGCACAAAGAGTTTGGTTGGAACTCAATTAAAACTCACCACCTCCTCTATTGCTCTAGTCCTCATGTAAGATTAAATAAGTCTCATGCTTGAATGTGAACGAAAATTGGTTCGGACTCAATTAAAACGACCAAGGGTTCTAGTGGTAAACCCTTAAGTTCATCAGCCCTGGTTTGGCAAATTAGGATTCCTGTGGGCGTATTGCATGCATGTGTGTGTGCACACACGTGTGCATGATTCAGCCCAGGTTTGGACATTGGAGCACATGCATGTGCACGTGGCATGAACATGTGCATGTGCATGTGCATAGGACATACATACATATAAACATGTATACAGGTCTGATAGCCAGTACCATAATCAGTACAAGTTGGCCCTATTGTCATACCTCTACTCTACTTTTGGATTCATCACTGTGCATCTCTAGACGATAAATCTCTAATCGCTGTCCGGCTTCATGCAAGCTGGATATTGATCTTGTCAATCTGCTGAAAATCAGAAAATGCTCTAGCTTAAAGTCGTAACACATTCTCACTACAAAAGTGCAGAAGGACTAAAACAGAGACCAAGTCTGCCTTGGATAGCTTTATCTTTATCTAACATAGCTGAGAATCCATCCTTTTCCCATCCTTCAACAGAAGGATGTTTGATTCTTTTTATATAAGGCCGTACGAATCTATAATTGTGTGGTGAGTGTTGTGTGCTTGCTTCTGCTTGAATCATCACCCATGCCACATACACATCCAACTTGGTGGCTTTGAGGCATTCCTTCCCCCTGACACATCCATATCGAACTTCGGTTTGAGACATTCCTCCAACCTTGATACCATCTCATCCTACTGGCACAAAGAAAAGAATGTAATATTGCAACATCCAAGCTTCCAAGCTATTGAAGCTCTTGGCTACACTTTCTAACACTAGCTTTTGGTGTTAAAAGTCAAGAGCAAGAAACATACCATAGCAGAAGCAGCTAATCCCAGTTGTGCAAGACGAACCCCAATAGCATTCTCCTTGCACAAACCAGCCCCAGATATGCACCTTTGGGACGTGACAATGCGCCACCTTGCTGAGGACCGTGTTGTTCCCTGCCTTGTAACTCTGAAACCCTGAACTCATTTGCATCCACCACAATGGCATCTAAGCAATTATAGGGTGATCCGAATTTGGTATAATGGTTAAGATGAGAAATCACACACGGTGATCTTTGATGACAAGTTACAACGAGATTTTATATATCAAAATGAAAATCAAAAGGTACGAGACATCCAAACTTCCTAAAGAGAAGGCAAGCCCCCTAATAATTAAAAGAAAAACAAACATGAATAACCTTATGTTGTGAAGGATTTGTTGGAACGTTGATGTTGGAAAAAAAGCCAGTGGGGTACAGTCCTTTTTTTAAGTCACAAAGTGCAGCACGTATTAAAGGTAGGAAAACTGCAGCTGCTACTGCAAAGTCTCTCTCATTGCTTTCCCCGTTTTTCCTGGAGTTAGACAAAAAGTTCATATTACACTAAAAATACACCGAACTTCATAATCCGATCTTGCAAACAAGGCCACAGGCTATAATCTACTCTAAGAATATACCTTTTTTATGGAAAAGACCCATGCTAGTTTGGCCATTATGCATTTAAATGCTTTACCTACCTTCTGAACAAGAAAATCTTAAGCATAAAGCCTAGTTTGAGTCATGCAGTATTGTACCAGTTAAGTGAAAGTGCCATTGAGGGCACACCGCAGATGTATGCTTCACGAGCTCCTGCAACAGTTCCTGAGTAGAATCTGCAAAACGAAGATTTAATATCATAACATGTGCACCATCCTCCAACCATCTTCCCAATTGTTTCCCTCAATCACCATCACTCGAAATGTAGACCTGAACAATGAAAACCTCTTCAATGTGCATGCGCTTTCTCCATGAAAAAAGAGGAGAAATATGTGAAAATAGACTAGATTGCCATGAAGTATGAAATATCAAATAGAGAGCTTTCAAATGACATTAAATGGTAGGAAAACAAAAAGTACTTTTATGCCCCTCTTTATCAACCAACCACCCTTGCAACTAGCAGCATGAGAAGCAGAAATGGCCCTAGCAAAAAATGTATCTCGTAAGAGGTGCCACAGAGAAGCTCTCATCAATCTACTATCTGGTGCTCATTTAGACACATGCACACACACTTTTTTCTTGTAAGAACACACACGAACCCCCCCGCCCCCCCACACACACGCACACAGTTAGTAAAATCCAGATGTCATTATTACAAAGAACAGTCCCAAGAAAAGGGACAGCCAGTTACAAGCATCAGAAGATATGATCATATGACAAGAAGGCAGGATAATCTAGATCCCGCTAATGTAGACAATCATAAAATGATTGCCTTAGTGATGCCCGGAAGAAATGAAATTTAGCCAGAGAGGGATCGCCAAAGAAAAGGGACAACCAGTTACAAGCATCAGAAGATATGATCATATGACAAAAAGGCAGGATAATCTAGATCCCGCTAATGTAGACAATCATAAAACGATTGCCTTAGCGATGCCCGGAAGAAATGAAATTTAGCCAGGGAGGGATCGCCAAAGACTCGATGGTTACAGTCCTTCCATAGAGTCCATAGCGCCCAATAACGAACCCAATAAAAAACTAGATCATATCCCTGCCGAAAACCAAACGACCAGAATCGCTTGTCAAAGCAAGCACTAGGAAAGCAAGCGTATGCACGCACGCACACGCGCACACACACCACGTGTGTGCGCATGCGCACGCCTACACATGACAATTCGAGAAGGTGCTTCCTCATGAAAACTTCAAAGTGTGTGCGTGCACGCCTATGAACTTGTGCCATTCAGGGATTGATCAGTTACATGATCCCTCAGAGCATCACTCCAGGGAGGATTTGTAGACTTCTTGTCGTGGTCTGTCACACTGGCACTAAACTCAGAAAGCGAAGGGCAGGAGACCACCGAAAAAGCAAAAAGCAAGTAGTGACAGAACAAAGACGAAGTGACAAAGAACAAAGAAGCTGCAATACAGGGGACGGACAAGGAAGGCAAATCACAGTAAGCAACCACAAATACCATGACACTCAGCTCCGCACAACAGCCAGCCATAATCCAAGGCAGCCGGGAAAGAACAAACCACAGCTAACTAACTCCGAGCCAAGTGGGAAAAATCATAGAAACCTATGCTAACAAGCTATCTGCATGCAAGCGGGGAGGCAGAGATGAGAAAACAAATAAGCTCACCAACCCAGCAACCAGAAACCTCTTGACAATAGTAACAAACACAGAAAACTAGCAAGAACAAGGTGGTAAACCACTTAGCCCCTGCTAGGGAGAAGAAATCAAAGCAATGGAGGGGAGTCCGCCTGATCAAGGAAGGTAGAGTGAATAAAGAGGGGAAGGAGGGAAGGTGACGTGAATAGAGAGAGAAATTCAAAAATATAGGGACTTGACTTTCTCACAAAATGAAAAATGGGTGTTTAACGTAGAATATGATACCTTAGATCTAGCAGGGTCAACTGACTAGCACTCCAAGGAAACGAAGTGCTAGAACACAAAACCGCAGGGCTATCACTAATGCTTGCACAGATCAACACAACTGTTTTTTCAACCAGCATCCAGTACGCAGGTGCAAACTTTCACAGCACTCAAACACCCTAGAATGAAGCCACCTGATAGCATGAGCTAAAGCAACGAAAAAAATAGCCAGTTTCCATCCAAACTGCTAGCTTTAGCCAACCGATCAAAAGTAACCTGAAGCGAAAAAAACGTACAGAGCAACAGCGAGACAAAATGACAACACAATACACTAAAACAGCAAGCTACACAAAACTGCCAAAATTTCCCAATCTAGCAAAGCTCAGTTGGCAAGGTGAGCTTTGCTCAAGGAGAAGGTCTAAGGCTGAACAATGTGCATGGAGAAGCCAAGACTGCACGAGGTGAGGGTGGCAGCGAGAGGATTGTGAGGGCTCTCTCCACCCCTTCGTTCCACTTGAGCCTAGGTTGGGTATGCCCCTATGGCCAGTTTAAGTTCATTGTGAATGTGCAGTCATCTCTTACTCTGCTCGAGCCATCAAATCCAAGAGTTGTCCTCCTCCAATGTGAAGGACTCACACTATCGTGAGTGTAGAACGTGTGACTATAATGATAGAATAGCACAGAGGGATTAAAAAATGTAGTTTCACGGCTTTTTATTTGCACCATATCAATTTGACACTTTACCATAAAAGCTGGTGGCAAATGAAAATAAGGGCTTGTTAACATACATCTGATATCCACAATTCGATCCTTTGTTTATTCCACTTAAAACCTGCAGTCATACAAACCCCATATATTATATTATTATCTATTACATCTCTGAAGCAAAAAAGCAGTGTGTGCACAGGCTAAAAAGTGAAGGAAGGTGTGATGTCCCTTTCAGAGCAAACGGAGAGGGCTTCAAAACAAGCGTATGTGTCACCAAATACCAGCAATGGTTTCTTCTGTGAGAACAGAACACCTGATAAGCTTAGTGAAACGCAATCTGTCGGTGTTCCTGCAAACCGTATTCAGCATAGGGCACAATATTCAGCAACTCGAGCTCGTACCAGCTAATATCAATAAAAAATCCAAAAGAGCAGCTCATGTTACATAAGTCTCACACCTATAGATATTTAAAGCATGCCTGCAACAAAACAGAATAATGAGAAGGGAGACAAGAAAAAGGATGTTATCATCAGGGTAAGGCCTTGCTGCGTTACCTGACACTTCATAAGCAGTAACTCCTTCAATATCAACCGAACTCACTGCAAGGGTGTCTCGTGCTGTGAAAGAATGACCAATTCCAAACTTCTCACTACACAACAGATATACAGATGATCAATTTGGTGAAGATATGAGAGAAAAAATAAGTGCATCAATTTGGGCTTCAGAGTGTTGCCATAAATATATGTTATCGTATGGCATCGCATACAGGCATATTCGTAATCACACACTCACATACTATAACACAGGGCTAGTGCTACCATGCAGAGCTTGATTATCTTAAGCACAGCAACCAAGCTTATTCATGCGGACATGTTTTTCTTCGTATATCAGTGTACAGAAGTTCAGCTTAAAATTGCTCCCCGCAGAACCTTAAATTAAGAACTGTGACCACTATCTTAAGCCACATCCAACTATTCTATGCATTGCTCCTCAATATGTATGTCCTATATATGATCCTCTTCTAGCTAACGAACCTGAAACTGCTTGAGCCAAGGTAATGCCCTTCAAGTTGAGGCGTTAATTATTTTCGTCCAACCCCGCATCATACTAATATTAAAGAATGCAAGCGCACAACAAAGGGAAAGAGTATGCTTTCAAAGTTACAGGAATACAAGCGTCGGTCTCTCCCGCAGAGAAGCGGGGAATACTGAAAAGCTCGGGATTCCGGCAATTCAGGAATTTCCACATGTACTCTAAGCAGCAGGCCGAGATAACTGACAACGAAAAATTGGCAAGCGCAAAACCAAGTTCTATTGCGTCAGGCACTTCTCGAAACCATATCGCTGACTCTTCCACCCGGATCACATGGTTCAGCCATGAGAACAAGAATAAGAATCCCGCATCCACAATGGTGCACTCCCAACTGAGACCAGCCAACTTGAATATATGGAGAGGAAAAGCATCTGCAAGATTCTACTGCAAATTTTCCTATTCCCCTTTTTCTTTCGAGTTTGAAATAGGAACTTACGAATCGGGTGCACAGACGTAAACATCGCAGCAGCCGCCACGAACCAAGGCTTCCACCAACGCTCTTAATCCTGATGCTTGAATGCCATCCTCGTTTGTTACCAGCACGGCAGGCCGGTCATCTTCTTGGGCGAAGACACCGATGCTTTCAGGCTCCTCCGACTGCGGACGGTCTGTGGCGCCAAGGTGCTTTCTTTCTGCAGGAAGTGCGTGAGGCAGCTCACTCGTTGTTTGACCCTGGCGAGTTCTCAATACGTCCTTCAAACTAGAGATAAAATGAGGGGCATCCCCAGGTCCTTTCTCAACAGGAGCCATAAAGAACGCAATGGATTTGAAACTGAGAGCAGTGGTATCACCACATAGCTAAGGAAATGAAGGAGGGGAAGGATAAAGGCAATGTTTCAAGATAGCTGGAGAGATTGACGGAGCTGAGTAGCGATCGGTGATAGACGTTGTATTCCAATCTGAATGGAACTGCCGTCCTGACTGCATTTGTTTGCAATATTGCTTGCAAGATCCGATCAAGTGAGCTTTCCGGCGCTTTTCTTTCCCTGTTTCCGTTCCCCGTTTGCAATACCCTATCAAGCGAACGTTTTGCAGCTTCTTTTAGGTTCTGTAGCGATCTTCTAAAAAAGAACTATCAAGCTTCTTCTTTCCTCGCTTCCGTTCGCGTTTTGCCTGGAATCTTCAAATCGACAGGACACGGCTGCTGCGTCTACAGCCTGTATCGTACCTTTGATGTTTCTGTGGAGAACGCAATGAAGTCTTGGATCAAGCGTGGTAAAAATGGAGGGGGTCGAAAGGAGCGAGAAGCCGGGGAAAACCTCTCGATGAGCGAAGGGCGTGCATTAGAAAGAATCTGAAGACGGAAAAGATGGACAGGGAAGGGAGAGGGAAAAAAGAGGAGGAGGAAGATGGGAAAAGAGGAGATGGAACGGAAGTTTCAATCTTGCAATCGGGTTTCTGCTGCTGCTTCGTTCTTGTTTCTGTTGGTCGTCTTCTTCTTCTTCTGTGCTTCTGCTTTCTTCTTCCTTCGTAATTTTGCCACATGGATATATATTTTCTTAATTCCACGTCATCCTTCCACCTGGCACCCCCACGTTCCTTTGTCGTGGCCTCTCATCAATCCAACTTGCTTCCCTCTATCAATCACCCTCATCTTTCGGATTCCTCACTCGTTCAAACGGACTCCACACCCTAGTCAGTTCTCGCCTGATTACATGCCCCCTTAACTCCCCTAGGTTCCCGGCGGCAAACTTAGCTTGCATGTGCCCCTCATTCCGATAACTCCAGCCTTCACGGATTTCAATCGGAAACCTCTCATGTGCCCAATCTAGCCTGTCTCTGTTTTTTTTCCTGTCAAGGGTTTCCATCCCCCCCCCCATCCCAATTTTGCTTTATCTTTACTTAGGGCACACTTCTCAACTCAGACAGAGGGGTTCACTAAAAAGGGGGAATTCGTTCATCTAGTATAGCCCCACATATGCTAGTGGCTTGCCATCAATGGTTGACTTCTAAACTCCTTGCCGGATTCAGCATTTGCCTACTAGTTTAGCTTTGTGATAATCCCCAACCTTGGGTTGCTAGGTCACTCCAAACATGTTCGCATTTCAAGGGAGTCTTCCAACTTAGCAACCTGGAGCAAACCTTCAATAGCCAATGGTTTACCGTGTCAGAAGCCTTTAAGACTTGGTGTAGCTTGGACTAGAACCTTAGGAACAGACACAGTGGGACACAAAAAGACCTTGCCCAGTGGGCAAACCTCTGTCAACAGTGACGAGGGGAGGTCCTCTTAAGAGGAGGGGCTCTCTTGGAGAAGCAAGTTCTCTATGCATTAAATGCTCTTATAGCCAATAGGATGGCCTCTACAAGCTTGACACCTCCTTTACACACCACCAATGGGAGAAATTTGTTGCTTGCAATGCAAGTTGGATCTAACTTGGCCTGAATGTGACAATTAAAAGCAGTTTGCCGAAGTAGAGGTCATGTGTGACTGTGCCCTTAGCACCACCTCCTCAAAGGCTGAGCTTTCCACATCTCATGCCCCATCTCTCTGCTGAACAGGGGAAAACACACTGATTACAGACTCCCGATTACAGGGCGAAACACATTGATTATAGACTCCTAAGTCTGCAGCTCGTGTCAACCTGCAAGGAGGAGTGTGAATGGTTGGACAAGTTTCAAAGCATCAGGGACAACAATCAATCCGCTTAACAGCACCTCTTTTGCCATTTTAGTGGCAGCCCAACTAACTTCCTAAGAGCAGCCTATTTCTTTGGTTTTTCTCAATTTTCAATTGTGGATACTGGAGAGTTCAATCCTCCTCTGAATATCCATTTGTAAATATTATCTTTTAAATAAGGTTGCTTAGCTGAAAGGTTATGTCAAGCTAAACCATCAGCTCCACATAAGACTAAAGACTAGGAGGTTGTCCATTTTAGATAAGGTATGTACGATTCTCGAAAATGCCAACACACACTTGTGCACATTTATTTGTAACTGTGCACATTGGTTTTAAAAACTTACAGGTTGCAAATTTTGCAGGTTGAATACCAATCAGGGTCATCTATATTTTCTTACGTTATGCATTCAAGTTCATATGCTGCAAGACAAACTATGCTCACAATCATCAAAATTTGCAAAGTCCTATTACCACCATGACAACCATGCTTACGCATAGGTATGATGGGATCCCCATGCTCCAACCCAAGCACATCCATAAGGTTAAATATAAATAACCCAACTTAATGATGCCTTGACCACTTCTTCTCTTTCTATGAGCACTCCCATGTGCAACTCTTTGCCTCCTTAAATAATTTTGTGTTGCCTTCAATTACTCTCCTTAGGTTTTCCTATTTTGCACAATGAGAGTATGGAGCTCCTATTTTTACTATTAACTTTCAAAGCTAGGCTAAAAAATAAGGCCCTCACCCTCTCTAGGAGAGATCATACATTATCAACAAAGGTTTCACAACTTAAAACAGAAATTCATTTGGACAATATAGCTCTACACCTTTGGGATAAGCCAAAATGTGTGTTGTTCTCATGAAGGCTATGAATCTTCAACCTGAAAGATCTCTCACTTTGCAATTGGAGACACAAGAATGCACTCCCATTCTTGTATCCTCTATTAACTTTGGTGATTTCCCAACCCTTTGTTATGTTTCACAACAATATATTACAAATTCCAAATGTATTTGCTAGTTACCTTGGGTGTTGACTTTATTTAGTTTAACAAGTCTTGGTTTATTAGAGGTGATCCTTCACATGGTCTTGGTCCACAATGGAAAGCATCTACATTGTGGGGGCATCATGAATGCCAACATTGTGAGGGCACCATCACAATTGCAAGGGATGAATGCCAACAAGGTCACAACCCAAATTCCATAGGGTTAATACTTGCCTCCCATGCAAGATGAGGTCACCAGTGCAACCCAAGAGCATTCTCGGGGGCCACATTACTAGTGCATATGTTCATTCTTAGTGGGTAGGCCTATTGAGTATTGTCCAAATAGCTCTCTTAGGCATGCTTTGACTCCTAAATTAGGAGAGCCTACCAAGGTAATTTCTCCAAGATATGCATTTCATTTGGCATTTATTGTACTAAAATTGTCTTGAATATCATAATGTCCTGTTAAGGTCTTTTAACTGCTTGTTATGGCTTCCTCTAAATGAAATTCTTAAAACAAGAGAAATGGAAATTTCAACAAGATCTTCATTATAATCATTTTTTAGGATCAACATGATACTCAGTTGTTGAAAGATCTTGAATGAAGATCTTTTCCACTTATTAGGCTCATGAACATGGCTCATAAGATCTAGTTAAAAATGTTGGTAAAGTGAAAGCCCCACAAATGAATACCATATAAGTGAAATAAAATATAGAATCATAACGATTCGTAATGAAAACACTAACACACATCAAGAATGTGGGCATTTCAAGGCTTTGAAGTATCTTATCTTTAATATAATAGGTCTAACTCGTTTAGAATTCCCAATATTTGGTGTGAGAACTTCATCTTAAAAAAACTTGGTCAATAACATATTGGAATGCCAATGCAAATATAATTGCTTTATTAAGGTTAGTCTGATTGCAACTAAGCTCGTTATGTTAGCTATCTAACATCATATAGTGGTAAATACGTGAAACATGTCCTCGTAGTCACCTACCCTTGGAACATATTATGATGGCCCCAATTGTAGTTCTTATGTTTCCTACTCCCCAAAGCATTGTGGCCATTCCCATGTTTGCACTTCTAGTTCATGCATTCCTTCCCCCTCAATCATTGTGGGCTTTGTGCTCAAATACTTCATGTCAAAGGCTGGGGCCTAGGGGGCACAACCATCATGGGTCACATAGTAGATATCCTTAAGGCATGGGACAACCCTCCACATTCTTTAGATATGTTTGTTGGCCCTCTGTTAGTGGGCCTAGACTTTCAAATTTTCATGTGTAGGATGTGATAACCCATGTGTGCGCCTTTGCAAGTACACAAAAAAATGAATATAACCTTGTCTCCTCCTTTGTGTCATAAAACACATCCTTATGCTATCTTAGAATATACTTTGCTTTCCCTTGTCCAAATGCCAAGAACTAAGATTTTGGATAGCATGTCACCTCACTTGCTTTCTTCTCTCAAGTGTAGGGTCATCTTCATGGGGATAAAACCCCATCACGTACCCTCTATGTGCTAGCTTTGTGCACAATAATAAAATGCTTATCAGTGATCACTCCCATGCTTTCATAATAATATTAGCTTTTCGAGACTTTTCGTTTCCAAGCATGGCAACCCATAATTTTCTTCTAAGCATTGTACATCTCCATTGCTTTAGCCTCAACAAATGTTACCATGATGTTATTGTGGCAAGGCCAAGTTTACGGCCTATTTTGGAGCCTTTCGAACTTTTTAGTATCCTTTCAAGCCATACATGGTTGTTTCTTTACTACACTGCATGATGTAGTACTATGCATAAAATATACCCTCACATATAAGAGGCCCCCGCGAGTACAACAACTGAAACTTTTGTTAGGTATAGCCAGCTTTGCTTTCTCCCAAAAGTTACCCCATAAAGAATTAACCATTATTGATTCAAAACCATATTCACTTTTCCAAGGTGAAGTGAAGATACCATTATATATAAATGTATATAGATGCGATGTTGTTTTGAATCCATGACGAATGAATGGAATATAAACGATTCTAATGTCTTTTTTGTCATCTTTGGTGATTAAATAATGTGGCTCCCTCAAGTGTATCCTATAACCGAATAATATTAAGTTGCTAGATGGTTCGATTCAAGATCAAAACAATCATATAGCCATGGATTAATAAATGTGTTGTAGATAAGTTGAGAGTTATACATAATCTAATGTGTTGTACATAAATTGCGAGCTATACATTATCTAATGCATGGTTTGCAATATATGCTATATTATAATTATTGAAAACCTAAGCAACAAAATAAATAATAAGGAAGATTGTCGCACTTAGGCCACACTCTAGATCAAGGAAGGGCTAGATTTGCAATGTTAAAATGGTAATCATGAAATAATATATGCACATATTCTCTTCATAAAACAATATGTGATTGAGAAACCTTTAATGGCAATGGGATTACCTACAGCAAGAGCAAATGAAAAACTTTAATTATCATCGCTCCACAATGCCTCTATTAGTAAGTCTTTCATATTCGGACCTTAATATTTTGGCCTGTCCATTCTAGCACTGCTGCACCACTGAATTTCATTGGTAACTAGTCAACACTTCGCAGCTCACTGATGTAGATTGTGCAGAGGGGAGGTAGAGGGGACGCCAAACATTTATAGAACAACAGCAAAATTGGTGAACCTTATCATCTTAGACTTTTGTAATTTAGGGGTCCTCAAATAATTTCCAGGGCACTACTGGTGCATAGACCAACCGCGCTCGAATGAGCCCTGTGCACAGATCTTAACCAACCTAATGCCGATTAGAGGCCGTTCGCATAGACCCCCTAGACCAGCTTCTCAAGCTGGTCTCAACATAATGGGGGTCGTCCCCATAGAGCCATGGACGCATCCTCTCTATTTGAAGCACCATCTTCCTACGATGGTCTGGGGGGTGCCCAGGGGTACCCCCAAACCTCCTACATTCAGTCATTTAATTCGCATGTTTGAATTTTCGACCTTGCTTGCAGCAACTTAGGTGTTTAGAGGCCTTTTGCAGAAGCCTCAGACCGACGTGTCCATCCCTCGCAACTCAATCATTTAGTTTCGTTCAAGGGTGTTGCCGTAGGAGATTGCAGAGGTTTTAGAGGCTTGTATGGGGACGGAGTCAAGCTTTTAGAGGCCCGTTCAAGAGCCCCTTGCAAAGAGGACCTGCATCGTAGCTAGCAATGGTATAGGGACGGCCTCTTACACATCTAAACCCCGCCTTCTCGGGGCCTTCCCGAGGCAAGCAGGTAGCTTGGGGGGGCCACCAAGGTGTGAATTATGTGGGAAGACGTTGCCGGTTCTCATGAATTTTGGGAGTGAAGAAAACCCTTGCCCAAGCGCTTGGATGTTGGAGCGATGCTTTTTGTGCGACCAATCACAAGAGACAAGTGGGGTTAAAAAATCTGCAAATGGAATGTTTGTGCAAGGCAGAACTGTTTTGTAAATTTGTATACAGAAAAGTGCGGGGTGGCTGGATGCTGCTCCCACTGCTCCTTTTCTGGGAGACATGCACCATCCAACTTTTCTTTGCCGGTTGGCACCTCTCTAGGATCTATGTATGATCTATCCCTGGCGTTTTTCGTCAACAGCGATCAGGATTCAGGATTCTGAGCCTTCAGGAATTGCATTTCGCCTGCGGCCTCTCTGATTTTTTGTCTACACCTAGCGTCGCTCAGAGAGAAAGGAGGTCAGGTCCCCGGCCTTGAAATCTTCAACGACCCACTACCCACCACCCACGACCTCAGTCCTCACGCTCCTGCTCCTTTGCTTTTCCTCATGCGTTGCCTCTCCGGATCAGCCATGGATTCAGCATCAACCGCCTTCCCAACCACCCCCCGGTCCAAATTCCAATCCACTACGATTTGCCAACCGCCAAAATCCACAGAATGTAAATAATCGCAAAGGTTGTCCGTTGAGAATATATTATCAATTTATGAACTCGTAAAGCCATCCACATCGTCGTCGCTGTAACGGAAAAGTGTTGATAACAGAAGTCCGATTCGTTGCCATCTGCGCAGACTTCCAAAAGTGCTGGCCCGGGTCCTGCCAACGCCCATGCCTGAGGCCTCCAACCCGCAAAAAGCCCGTCCATCATAGCCAGACTGGACGGCCCAAAAGAGCCTCACGAATGAGTCACGATTCACCCACTTCAAACTCCACTCTTTTTGTTGGAACTTCGGAGTTCCAACTTTTTTAAGAGCAGAATCCAGATCATGGACTGGCGCGGCTGGTCCCAGCGTCGCCAACTTCAATCTGCGTTCTTGCTGCTGCAGCTTGCACCATTTTATCTTTTAGTTATCTGTAGTGCTGAATATCCTGAGCTCCGTGACTGTCAGGCCGAGTCGAGTCGTGAGTCGTGACTCCAACGAAAGCAGAGAGCCTCCTCATCAGTGCTCAGTCCTCGTCCGCCGCAGCCGAAAGGTCCCATCCATCCGTTCTTCGACACAGTGCTAATAAAAGGAGGCTACTAGCAGCGGAATGCAGATCAACCCTGTCGATCGAGCATTGCACGGCCACTGCATGGACTGTATCCTTTATAGCCCCTTGCAGCTCGGCGTGCCTGCATAAATGATGGCGTCACTGGTGATTGCTCCCAGAAGCACGAGCACCGCTAGCCCTTCTGTTTTTTTTTTTGGGAAACCTTCGAGTGTTTCACCCACGCGATTCAAAGGACATTCCCATCTATATCTATATCTATACTATATATACTTTATATTACTGGTCCAACCACATCATCGCTTCCATTATCTTTTAGTTCTTCCGTCTCAATAATATAATCATCTACAAACTTAATTCATTTCTGTCCACCATTATGGACATTATATTTTCCCTCTCTCTCTCTCTCTCTCTCTCTCGCCTCCAGTATCTACAAACTATAAGATCATAATGGTTTGGATGATTTTAAAAATGTAGCTTGTCTTAAACGATGCAAACATATGGAGAGATAAATCCGTCAATACTCTCTCTCTCTCTCTCTCTCTCTCTCTCTCTCTCTCGCCTCCATTACCTTTTTGAAAAAACATGGTTCTTAGTTCAGTTTTTCCCTCCCAAGAATCTAAGCGTCCACGAATTATAAGATCAGAATGGTTTCAATGAATGTAGCTTGTCTTAAACGATGCAAACTCACACACACACACAATGTGTCCTAAGGAAGCAAAGAATTCATGAATTATCAGATCGGAATGGTTTCAATGATTTTGAAAATGTAGCTTGTCTTAAACGATGCAAACACACACACACACACACACACACACACAACGTGTCCTAAGGAAGCAAAGAATTCCAAATAGAAAGCAAAGTCAATTGAAAAGCAAGGCTAGCTTCTCAAAATGAAGGTTAGATTAGATCACTTAGGGTAGACAGTGCAAGCTTATCTCTAGACATATTGCCAGGTCATCAAGATGCCCCTACGAAAGATACAATTACATTTAATGATTACTGGTCCAACCCCATCATCGCCTTGTCTCTAACTAATACACTAACTTAATTCACTTCTGTCCACTATTATATTTTCCCTCTCTCTCTCTCTCTCTCCCTCTCTCACTCTCTCTCTCGCCTCCATTATCTTTTAGTTCTTCCGTCTCAATAATATAATCATCTAGAAACTATAAGATCATAATGGTTTGGATGATTTTAAAAATGTAGCTTCTAAATCTCTCTCTCTCTCTCTCTCTCTCTCTCTCGCTCTCTTTCTCTCTCGCTCTCTCTCTCTCTCGCCTCCATTACCTTTTTGAAAAAAGATGGTTCATAGTTTAGTTTTCCCCTCCTAAGAATCTAAGCGTCCACGAATTACGATCAGAATGGTTTCATGAATGTAATAGAGAATTCATGAATTATCAGATCGGAATGGTTTCAATGATTTTGAAAATGTTTAAGATGCAAACACACACACACACACACACACAATGTCAATTGGAAAAAAAGTGATCACCTACCTGGATAAACAAAAGTTGTGGAGAGAAGCTAGTGCTAGTCTAACAATAAAATGAAGCACCTGCAAACAACCCAAAAAAAACGTAAAGCTAAGCGAACTGTACATCTCTCTCTCTCTCTCTCTCTCTCTCTCTCTCTCTCTCTCTCTCTCTTAGAAATACGTAATGACATACACCCCCACGTATAAATTAAGCTAATGCCTTACACCTTTATCCCCCCCTCCCCATTTCCTTTATATTTGATTTAATCCATATTCTTTTGTTTTCGGCGCATGCAATGAAATAGTCATTGCACCCCTTCGGCTCACTACATGGGCCCTCCATGGTCTAGATTCCATAAACTGAATCACACTCCCTCACCTTTTTCTTTATGCCGCAAACCTCCGATTTTTGTTATGTGTTGGAGGAGCATGGGATGAGGCAAGGAAGGGAAGGCAATAGATAGAAGATAGATGCTCAAGGGCGCTCGTATAACTGTACATCTCTCTCTCTCTCTCTCTCTCTCTCTCTCTCTCTCTCTCTCATAGAAATAGGTAATGACATACACCCCCACGTATAAATTAAGCTAATGCCTTACATCTTTATCCCCCCCTCCCCATTTCCTTTATATTTGATTTAATCCATATTCTTTTGTTTTCGGCGCATGTAATGAAATAGTTATTGAACTGAATCACACTCCCTCACCTTTATGTCTGCACTCTGCATGCCTTTGCCCCCTCGAGATTTGCATTCGGGTCCTCACACCGTCTCGCTCTCTCTCTCTGACCTTGCTCACACACACACCGTCTCGCTCTCTCTCTCTTTTGTTTTCGGCGCATGCAATGAAATAGTCATTGATTTTTGTTATGTGCTGGAGGAGCATGGGATGAGGCAAGGAAGGAAAGGCAATAGATAGAAGATAGATGCTCAAGGGCACTCGTATAACTGTACATCTCTCTCTCTCTCTCTCTCTCTCATAGAAATACGTAATGATATACACCCCCACGTATAAATTAAGCTAATGCCTTACACCTTTATCTCCCCCTCCCCATTTCCTTTATATTTGATTAATCCATATTCTTTTGTTTTCGGCGCATGTAATGAAATAGTCATTGAACTGAATCACACTCCCTCACCTTTATGTCTGCACTCTGCATGCCTTTGCCCCCTCGAGATTTGCATTCGGGTCCTCACACACACACCGTCTCGCTCTCTCTCTCTGACCTTGCTTACACACACACCATCTCGCTCTCTCTCTCTTTTGTTTTCGGCGCATGCAATGAAATAGTCATTGATTTTTGTTATGTGCTGGAGGAGCATGGGATGAGGCAAGGAAGGGAAGGCAATAGATAGAAGATAGATGCTCAAGGGCACTCGTATAACTGTACATCTCTCTCTCTCTCTCTCTCTCTCTCTCTCTCTCTCTCTCATAGAAATACGTAATGACATACACCCCCACGTATAAATTAAGCTAATGCCTTACACCTTTATCCCCCCCTCCCCATTTCCTTTATATTTTTGATTTAATCTATATTCTGTTGTTTTCGGCGCATGCAATGAAATAGTCATTGAACTGAATCACACTCCCTTTTATGTCTGCACTGTGCATGCCTTTGCCCCCTGGAGATTTGCATTCGGGTCCTCACACTGTCTCGCTCTCTCTCTCTGACCTTGCTCACACACACACCGTCTCGCTCTCTCTCTCTTTTGTTTTCGGCGCATGCAATGAAATAGTCATTGATTTTTGTTATGTGCTGGAGGAGCATGGGATGAGACAAGGAAGGGAAGGCAATAGATAGAAGATAGATGCTCAAGGGCGCTCGTATAACTGTACATCTCTCTCTCTCTCTCTCACATAGAAATACGTAATGATATACACCCCCACGTATAAATTAAGCTAATGCCTTACACCTTTATCCCCCCCTCCCCATTTCCTTTATATTTGATTTAATCCATATTCTTTTGTTTTCGGCGCATGTAATGAAATAATCATTGAACTGAATCACACTCCCTCACCTTTATGTCTGCACTCTGCATGCCTTTGCCCCCTCGAGATTTGCATTCGGGTCCTCACACACACACCGTCTCGCTCTCTCTCTCTGACCTAGCTCACACACACACCGTCTCGCTCTCTCTCTCTCTTTTGTTTTTGGCGCATGCAATGAAATAGTCATTGATTTTTGTTATGTGCTGGAGGAGCATGGGATGAGGCAAGGAAGGGAAGGCAATAGATAGAAGATAGATGCTCAAGGGCACTCGTATAACTGTACATCTCTCTCTCTCTGTCTCATAGAAATACGTAATGACATACACCCCCACGTATGAATTAAGCTAATGCCTTACACCTTTATCCCCCCTCCCCATTTCCTTTATATTTGATTTAATCCATATTCTTTTATTTTCGGCGCATGCAATGAAATAGTCGTTGAACTGAATCACACTCCCTCACCTTTATGTCTGCACTTTGCATGCCTTTGCCCCCTCGAGATTTGCACTTGATTTGTGTTGTGGTTAGAGAGAGAGTTTCAATCGAAGGATCCACGGAATTCATCTATCTTCTATCTTCTATCTATTCTATTAAGGAGGGAGGAGGAGGGAGGATGGAGATCTCTGACCTTGCTCGGCTCCCTTTGCTGCAGACCGTAGTAGCAAGCTGCAAAGGCAAGGAGTAGGCAGAGGGCAAGGCACTGAGAGAAGGAGGGTGGTGGAGCTGAAGGAGACGAAGGGTGGTGGAGGTGTAGGAGATGGAGCTCGAGCAACGGAGGGTGGTGGAGCTGCAGGAGACGAAGGGTGGTGGAGGTGCAAGAGATGGAGGTCGGTCGATGACGAAGAGTTGCAGGAGACGGAGGTCGAGCGATGAGAGCTGCAGGAGACGGAGGTCCAGCGATGGTGACGGCGAAGCGTAGGGTGGTGGAGCTATAGGAGACGGAGGGTGGCGTCGAAGGAGCGAGCTGCAGGAGACGGAGGGTGGCGTGGAAGGAGCTGGAGGTCGAGCGACGGCGATGACGAAGGGTGAGGTGCAACGGTGGAAGGTGGCCGAGGTGCAGGAGTTGGAGGGACGTCGACGACGATGTGATTCCTATATATTAAGGAGGGAGAGCCTTCAATTGCCACGTGTCATTCAGGGGCCATGTGTCATTCAGGGAGAGCCTTCAACTGCCATGTGTCATTCAGGGGCCAAATGCCTTGCCCACCACGCTCCCTCTAGAATTTGAATTTGAGTTTGCCGCCCAAGTCTCAGCTTGCCAGAGATGTCACCGTGAAGGACCTCCTCCACTCTGCAAGATGTGTATGTGAGTCACAATTTTGGGTTCCATTCTTCCCCGACATAGTTCACTTCTTAGCTCCATCGTCCTCTGCTTTTCCCCACTCTAGCCCACCATCAATCGACCTATTTTGCTGCTCTCCAATGTGCCAATTTCACCCTCCACATCAGTCTAAAAAGCTGGTGGAGAGGCTGGAGACAAACGAAGGGTGCAAGTCGCCATTGCCAGAGCTGCTGCTACAGAGGTAGGGCTCGAGATGGTATTAGCCTCTATCGAGCATGAGACGAGCGAGGTATGCAAATGGTGGGCTGTGGAGGAAGGGTGCTATGCACTATCAAGCAATAAGGGTCACTCTGCATGGTGAGTTTATTTTCCCATTTCATCGCCTCCCTAACTTACAGTCTGTGTTTTTCTAAAGGTTCCTTCAAGTCGATGCGAATCGGCATTCTGTGCTTGATGGTGGTAATTGCAGGCCCTATTACAAGGAATGTTCCAAGAGCCTCAAAAGGCTCCAAAGTTACAGATTTTTTGAATGCGATCCTCCAATGCAAGCTTAAGAAGCATGAGGCCCTAGGGGCACAAGTTCACTAAAATCTTAGCTCTTCATCACAAGCCCGTGTTGCTCAGTATGCCAGGCCCTGAGAGAGAATAATTCAACAACAATTCCTTAGCAATCCTTTATGTCCCTTGCATCGTATTTACCTGCCATCCTCCCAATAATCAAGGAGACAAAGCATTTGCGATTTCAATTCTGGTAGTGCGGATCCAAGGCATGTGTGTTTTGAAGCTTTTGAGAAGGGACTTGAGAGAAAACCATGATGAAGCTTCCTGGGATGGTTTGGAGAGGTGATTGCTAACTCAAAAAAGACTATCAGCTCGACAAGCAAGCCCAATTTGTAGCAACTACCCTTCTTCCCTTCAATCTTGCCGTCTACTTCATCTCTCTGTTCCTATCCCCCTCGCAGCTTTACATGAGAACTCTCCATTACGGAATGATGCCAGGGATTTGCTCTACAGATAAGCCGTTCCTTGCATCCTACTATAGGGACAAGGCTTCTCTAGCCCTGTTGAGTCAAAGCGGTAGCAACAAGGCATAAGATGAGGAGCATAGCATCGGAGACCATATTTGCTTTTCTTTTTTGTCCCCGTTGGCCCGTTATGATTTCTTTCGGTAAGAAATGTAAACCTATGTCTTGCTAAATTGCATACTTAATTAGCATTCCGCTATAGAACAAGCTATTACTGTGCATCTTGCTGGAGATGCACGGTTGCAAGCTGCCATGCTCACACCTCTAACTATGGTTTAGTGTGTCCTAAAATGTGGTGAGATGTGCATTTCGGGAGACATTGGCATTAGTCCTAAGTGTTGCAATATGTATCATCGTCTCAGAGATCCTACTGGTGTGCCTCAAAGATGCTACTGGTGTGATTCAGATCCAAGAAGTCAAGTTGCATGTTGGCACAGGAAAACATCAGTTTTCAAGAGCTTGATGGACTGGTGAGGGTAAGAGTACCGCAGCATAGGCAAGGTCTCCGAGGTTGAAAGTGTCGTCTCTGATGTTGCACCCTGAGCAGAGTGCGATGTTCGTTAAGCTCTCTCGAACCGACTTGAAGTGCCCAAAATGTGTAATGTGTGCACTAGAAGATTTTTTGCACCCAGTTATGAAAAGGTCTAGACTTGGCTTCACTACCTAAAGTTTGTGTGATCATGGCAGGATCTTTTATGTTACTGTAGTGTCGTCTCTGATGTTGCACCCTGAGCCAAGTGGCTCATGTTCGTTAGGCTCTCTCGAACCGACTCAGAGTGCCCAAAATGTGGAACGTGTGCACTATAAGATTTCTTGCAACCAAGCTAGACTACGTAAAGTTTGTGTGATCATGGCGAGATCTTTTACGTTATTGCTTTTCTTTCAAAGCTGTGGCTACATATGATATCCATTTTAGCTATTATCAGCAGCACATTGTTTTTGGCTGCAAGATCACTCTTTGAATATTGTTGAATCATGTATCATGTTGTGGGTGTAAATTGGAGCGAGAGGAATGTTAGACTTTAGCGTAGAAAAGTTAAATGTACAGGAACAGGGAAAAGGCTAGCAAGCAAGCTCTAATTCTGGTTCTTTTGGCTATCATGGACGTGGTGGTGGTGGAGGATGGCGCCAAGGAAGGCTATGGCAACAACTATGGTGGACATGCGAGCAGCGGGCATTCAAGCAAGGGAGTTGGAAAATCATAGGGGGTGAAGGCTTCTTCTGCACCAACCAAAACAACCGAGTTGGAATGAAAAGCAAAGAGGAGGCGGAGCTTGAAAGTGGGGTCATTGGGACACATAGAGATATTCCTCCGAGCAGGCTTCTATATATATCTATATCTATACTATATATTAAGGAGGGAGGGAGGCAATAGTCTGCCATGTGTCATTCAGGGAGACGTGTTGCGTGGGTGAGACTGGAGGGCACCACGTGTCACATGGTTAACAGGAGGAGAGCTTGCAGGAGGGACACTGACAGGGAGTGGAAGGGAGTGCGAATTTGAATTCTGGAGACTCTAATGGGGAGTGGAGGGAAGGCATCAAAGGGAGTGTGAATTTGAATTCTGGAGAGTCTTTCTCCAAGGTTTGCCAAGAAACACTCTACTGTTGGAGAGCCGTCTCTATGGTCATCAGGGAAGAGATGGAGTGGGGTGCAAAGGAGAAGCGATGGAACCCCTCCCTGAACACTTGCTGTCTTCCCCGTTGCCTCTTCCCTTTCTCATCCCTTCACTCAGCACCTTGAGCCCAAGAGAGAGAGGGAGAGAGAGTTCTCCTCCCCGTTGCCTCTCTTGCCCCACTGCTCAGCCCCTCGAGCCCGCCTCTCCCTCTCTTCCCGAACACTTGTTGTCTTCCCCTTTGCCTCTCCCCTTTCTCATCCCTCCACTCAGGACTTGAGCCCAAGAGAGAGAGAGAGGGAGAGAGAGAGCTCCTCCCCGTTGCCTCTCTTGCCACTGCTCAGCCCCTCGAGCTTGCCTCACCCCTTTCTCCTACCTTCATTTAGCCCCTCGATCCCGAGAGAGAGAGAGAGATAGAGAGAGAGATCATTGTTGTTTGTGCTTGATGGTGATGGCTATAAAATGGGGAGATCAAATGGTGTCGTGGTGGCAAACTACGAGCCTGGAATCAACAGCAAATGCAGCGAAGGAAAAGGTAGCCGAGAGTAGAGTAGACAGGGAAGCATCCTCACTTCACAAGAGATTGGGAGCCAGGAGACCCATTCATGATTGTGAAGTACACATAAGTAAATAAGTTTTGGATTCCGTAGTTAAACACTTTTGTGTGTAATTCTTGGGACACACTATTAGCCTTCACTATGGGATACCCTTTGTGGGGGCCATTTCTAACAGACGACCTTGATTCAAAGTTCGGGGGAATCTACTTGGATGTTTGGAGGATTGTACCCTTGCGGGAAAGAGTATGTTCAGGTTGAGATAGGTGTATGAGAATTGTTATTTGGTTGTAAACCTTGCCAGATGGAGGAGGGGCTCAGGTTGGATTGCTTGAGGTCAAATGCAGGTACGTGATTGAAGTTGGTGGGGCCATCAGGTGCTACCATGGATGGACCTATGTACTAGGGAGTTTTTCTTGGATGGGACTAGACCTGGCGGAGTGGGAGCCCTTGGATGAAAAGCTAGGAATCAAGACCCACACCAAATTCTACAAGATTGTTTCAAGAGGGAAGCCAATGGAGCTTCTTCATTGATGATTTGGGATCGAAATGAGATGTCTCTGTGAGAGGGATTGGAGGTCACCTCCTCATCTATAAGCCCCCATATGATGAGTGCATGGACTTTGGGCTAGGGTTGTCACATGGGCAACACTTTGGTTTCCATGTGGACTTCAAACCTAGAAGGAGGGGGTTGCCACATGGGCAACACCTAGGCTGCCATGTGGGCAACAACCATTTAGAGAAAGCCATAGAGAAGGGGCTGCCACATGGGCAGCAAACACGCTACCAAGTGGGAAAACATAATGAAGGAAATACCTGGCATGTCAGGCTCTTTGGAGGACTCTATCAGCATAGATCAGAGGCAAAATGATTGCAGGACACATACGATTGTTTGTAGCAGATAAAAGACTAGCTCCGAGACTAAAAGTAGTCCGAGGGCAAGGTAGGCTTGGGGTCTTACAAATGGAGAGGATGTTCACTTCGGGCTAGGGTTGTCACATTGTCACATTGGCAAGAATTTGGTAGATGGGTAGCACCTAGGCTACCATGTAGGCAGCAAGCTTTTAGACAGAGCTAGAATGATTGCAAGACACATGGGCTGTCACATGGGTAGCACCTAGGATGCCATGTTGGCAGTAAGATTTTAGAGAGGACCATAGAGAAGGGGTTGCAAATGGGCTACAAACAAGCTGCCATGTAGGCAACACAATAAAGGACATACTTGGCATGTTAAAGGCTCTTTGGAGGGATAGATCAACATAGATCGGAGGTAAAATGATTGCAAGACACATGCAACCCTTCGCAGCAAGTAAAGGACCAGATTTGCGATTGAGAGTGGACCAAACAGAGTGCAAGATAGGTAGGTAATTTATGCACTATCTACACAAGGTGTATGGAGCGGTTGGATGCTGAAAGGCCCAAGAAACAATAAGAACAAGGGCAGATTGGCCAAGCTGAAAAGCAACACAAGGTTTAGGGTTAGAGTATGCCCTAGAAAAATGTAAACGAGTTTTAGGATATGGCGCACTAGATTTGGGCCAAGAAGAGCCTCATATACTTGCCTATCTAGCTGAGGTTGGCCTGGGAGAGTTTTGTATTGTTCTGAGGTACACCATGAAGGCTTGCTTATAGGCCAGGTAGAGCCAGTTGACCAGGACAACTTGCATGTCCACTGGTAGGGACTATGCTGATCACGGCCATGCCCCAGCGACTTTCAAGGCAACATAGGTTAGCTCACTAGGGCTGTTGGGTTGGCCACCTTTGGAGGGGGATCTTTGCTATATAAAGGGGCCTTTTGGGGCCTCACTACTCACGAGGAGTCCATCTGAGGGGCAGATTGGAGCTGCACGGAGCCTCCCTCAAGGACCAATACATGGTCAAAGAAGGTGGCCATGAGACCTGCAGACAAAGTGCTCATAAGGATCAACACCCTTCAGTTTCCTCGAGGGCAGCAAGGAGGGCATCAGGAGAGCCATTTCAGCCATCTAGTGTGGAAGCTTCGATTGAGTAGTATATAGTCTACTAGAAGGGCTTCCACAAGACCAAGGGATGTGGCAAGGACATGAAGGCAACACTTTGCCATATGGGCAGCAAACCCAGGAGGAAGAGCATGAAGAGGGAGTTGGCAATACCTAGGTTGCCATGTGGGCAGCAAGCTCTCATAAAAACCCATAGAGAAGGGGCTGCCCATGGCAGCCAATAGGCTACCATGCAGCCATCACAATGAAGGACATAATTGGCATGGAAAAGGATATCTAGATGACTGGACCAGCGTGGATCAAAGTCAAATTGATTGGAGGACACATGCGGTTGTTTGAAGTAGGTTAAGGACTAGATTCGAGATTGAGAGTAGTCGAAAAGAGGGTTGGACATGTGGGTATTATATGGGCTATCTTCATAAGGTGTACAGAGCTGTTGGAGGCTGAAAAGGCTAGGGAAATAGTTAGAACAGGAGTGGATTGGCCAAGGTAGATGTGTGTCACCATGGAGCAAAAGGTTGACTAGATTCAGAAATAGAATATGCTCTAGAAGAAGGTGACTAGGCTGCAAGGTAAGGTGTGCTAGATTTGGGCTAGGAAAGGCCTCATATATAGGCGTGGCCAAGCATGGCCATGAACACTTTCTTATAGGCTAGGCGGAGGCAGCCAACTAGGCCAACTTGCATGTTAGATGGTAGGGGCTTTGCTGACCAGTTGGTTTTTAGGGTTGGACCCGGGTCAGTTTTGGATAGCATATGTCAGCCCACTAGGGCTGTTGGGTTGGCTACCTTTGGATAGGGATTTGCCCTATATAAAGGGGCCTTTGGGGCCTCACTACTCACTCACCTAAGGAGTAGATTGAAGCTACAGGTAGCCTGCATAAAGGACCAAGACATGCACAAAGGAGGTGGCCATCAGCAGCAAACAAAGAGCTCATGAGGATCAAGACCCTTTGCTATGCTCAAGGGCAGCAACGAGACTGGGAGTTAGGAGACCCATTCATGACTGTGAAGTACACATAAGTAAATAAGTTTTTGATTCCGTAGTTAAACACTTTCGTGTGTAATTCTTGGGACACACTATTAGCCTTCGTTGTGGGATACCCTCTATAAGCCCCCATATGAGGAGTGTGGGGAGGCGGAGTTCAGCTTAGGGTTGTCACATGGCAACAAGCTCTGAGAGAAAGTCATAGAGAAGGGCTTCCACATGGGCAACAAATAGGCTGCCATGTGGGCAACACAATGAAGGACATATCTGGCATGTTAGAGGCTCTTTGGAGAACTGGATTATCATAGATTAGAGGCAAAATGCTTGCAAGACAAATGTGACTGCTTGCAGCAGCAGATAACCGACTAGATTTGAGACTGAGAGTAGTCTAAACAGTGAGCAAGACAGGCAGGTATTTATCAAGCTATCTACACAAGGTGTATGGAGCTATTGGATGCTAGAAAGTATCGAGAAATAGTCAAAACAAGGGCAGATTGGCACATCCATTAGGCAAAAGGCGGATCAATTTAGAGCTGGAATATGACCTAGAAGAAGGCGAATACGTTGCAAGATATGGCACACTAGATTTGGCCATGAAAGTGTCTCATATACGTGTATATTTGGCTAAGGCAGGTGTAGGCCAATGGAAGCTAGCCATGTGGCCAGGAAATGCCATGAAGGCTTGCTTATAGGCCAGGTAGAGGCAGCCAACCAACCCGAGTTGCACATCGGCAGGTAGGAACTGTGCCTCTGCTTTCAATGATTGTCTCTTCCCCTCCCTGCTTCCCAGGAGCTGCACTTCTTCAATAGAGGATTTGCTTAAGAATATTAGGGGATGTTGCTACCATAGAATGATCATTAGGGTATTGTATGGCTATAGCTCTATGTCTGTAATGATTTAACATCCTCTCTCTTCTATTTGCATGTAGCATGTTTGGTGTTGTTTTGTTCAAGCATGGGAGGAACGAAAGCTAGCTACAACGTGGTGCACTCAATCTCAAATGAGTGAAGAAGTGTTAGTGCGTGGGAAGGCATGCATTCCACTTCTATGTGGATGGAGCTTCTATCCTAACATTTTTTGACAAGCACGGACAATAATTGGTAGTCATCATCTTGAACCACCACTGCTCAAGGCAAGGACCAGAAATACAACTACCACGGCCATAGGTCCGAGCAAGAACCACAACCAAACACAAGATGAAGGTAGGTCTGTATACTCTTCTAACTCTTCTATATAATCAAAGCCAGAATGCAATCGATAACGGTAGGAGGTTTTGAAATTTGGTTTCAAAGCTAGACTGCGATTGATAAAAGTCAGAGATTTTGAAATTTTCTGGCAAAGCGGTCAATAAAAGTAGAAGATGTATGGTCTCCTATTGTTGAAGGAGCAGTATGGCTCTTGCTAAGATTTTGCAAATGGAAGGAAGATCAGGGACCTCTGAAGCAAGAGCCAGTGATGTTATTACAAAGAAAACTGAGCAATATGTATTGATGAGTTAAATACGACTAGGAGGTACTGAGGCATTGCTGATCATGGATTGCATTAAGTTGATTATCTCATGGATTCCATTATGTTTGCTATCTCATACTTTTAGAGTCCATGACATGGAATGAATAGGTTGAGAACTTTAGATGGGATAGATAATAGAGTGAATTTTGAGGAGATGTTCAAACCACTATATCAAACTTTGGGTGGGCTGTTAAATTATGGATGGAATGTTTATGAAAAAAGTGGAGTAAGGGGGAGGTGAAGAGAATGAATTTTAATGCGGATTTTTGCTATTTATGAGGGAGAGGAGCCCTTCTCTCTTATTTATAATTATATGGATTAAAAGCACCTTTACCTAGGTTTTAGAGTGAGTTTTTATTTCTGGATATGCACTTTTTCCATCTCTCCTTGGCAAGCCAGACTTTAGTTTCTTTAGGAAGTTGTGCCCTATAGTTTGATTTACTGCATTCATTCTTAACATCTAAGCATTAATATAGGTTATAATATTGCTTGACAAATTGATGATGGCTCTCATATTCAAAGACTCAATTAATTTACTACTTTATCTTTGTGTGTTTGAAGATATCACTCAGATTTTGACATTCATTTGTAAAGGTTAAGAGGAACGTGCAAATATAATGGCTCGGCCTCTAAGATTTTGGAAGAGTTCTTTCCAAAATGTTTTTTGCCGGTTTTGGGAATGGCTTAACAAAGTTTTTGGGATGTATGCTTTATGTTTTGAGGTTTATCAATACTTTTTAGTTGTGTATTAAAGGAAAAGTGGATCAATAGCACTCTCCTAAACTTAGTCCATCATGTTCAGTCCTACTTCTTTGAAGTTTTACTCAATAAATATGAAGTGTTAGCCTTAGTGCACACTTTATTAAAAATCATTGGAACCATTCTCATCTTATTTTTTGAAGTAAAATATAAATAGCTCCTAAAATTGTCGTGTATTTCACCTTTACATGTTGTGTGAAAGCATTCACACAAAACATTTAAGTGATGGTCAATATAGAACCCATCTTTTCTTGAGCTTTTCCTTAAGTCGAACCTTTGGACTTTGCACCTGGGGTTACTTCATTGTTGACTTCATATTCATGATGATGCTAATGCCTTTGGAGCGGGGCTTCTATATTTAGTTCTAAATCTATCTAGATTTGTGTCACTATATATCTATTTCTATTCTATTTCTTAAGGAGGAGTTGTGCCACGTGTCATGAGGAGCTCAAGTGGAGGGAGAGTTGGGAGATGTGACACGTGGTGCTTTCTCAATGTCTCCTTGACAAGCCCTTTCCAACCTCACCCTTTCAACATGATGCCTTGCTGCCCACACTTCAGCTTTCAAAATTCCCAGTTTGAGTGGTCTAATTGGCCTTGGCATGAAGTCGATCTTGCTCTGCTTTGCCGTTGCCTTCTCTCTCTCTCTCGCCTCCTGACCAAATCCAACCCTCCACTACCTCTACTTTCAATGATCGTCCCTCCTACTCCCTTCTTCCCAAGAGTTTTGCTTCTTTAGTAGAGGATCTCGTAAAGAATATTCCCGCTTCCAAGGCGATGTTGTTGCCACAAAATGATCATTAGGGTATTGCATGTTTGTAGCTCTATGTCTGCAATGATTTAGCATCCTCTCTCTTTGATTTGCATGTAGCATATTTGGTGTTGCTTTCTTCAAGCAAGGGAGCAATAGAAGCCAGCTATAGAGTGGTACACTCAAGCTCAAATAAGTGAAGAAGAAACGAAGCAAGCTATTGGCTTGCTACTAGGGAAACGACACTTAGAACACCTCTATGTGCACTTGCTAGGCTTAAGCCTATACTTTTTTATGGAGGAAGCTCTGAAGCAAAGATGTGGCGATGGAGGGAGGTCTGTGGTGAAGGATGGACCCCAAGGGAAGTCTCAAAAATTTCACTTTCTCTAACTGCACATGAATGAGGTGATTTCTCCTATGCTTGATGAAGTGGTGATTTCTCCTATGCTTGATGGACAATAGTAGCATGGGCATGATGCTATGCAGGTAGGATTCATAAAAGCATTTGACAGATTTGTGGGCATTTGCCACTACCATTGCCATGCTCTCTCACCATAGTCTTCTCCTATGGGCTTTCGCCCTTGAATCTCAACCGAAATCCTAGAATTCGTGCCTAGATCTCTCATAATTGAAGCTTTCCACTTCATCCTATTGCGCGAGCATCGCTTATGGTGACTTGGGCATTTTGATTATCCGTTGCACATGTTTGCTTCCAAGGTGCAAATCAATGCAAGAGGAGCTTCTTCTAATGAAGGGTGCTAGAGGGAAGGATGCTAGCTTTCCCTCTCTAATGACCCACATCAATGTGCAAGTTCACTACTCGGAGAATCCTTAAGCATTTTGAGTTGTAACAAGCGAAGATGGAGAGACACAATGCAACAAAGAGAATGTTGTAAGAATGTTAGTACTCTAGGCGTGATGTAGTGTGGGTACTCTTTAGAGTGAAGCTACATGTAGCTCGAGGTATTGCACATCGCCAAAACAGTAGGTCACTTATGAGCACTTTTGAGGGATAACATAGGCTATATATAGTTCATACTTAGCTCTTAAGATCTTCGGATGTTATAGTCTTTTCATGTTTCATGAGGGGACCTTCCATACATTCTTAAATCATCCACTTGACCTTTCTCTATTTGAGCCACTATTCCTACTCGAGCAGAGCATTCATGCGATGCTTTTATTAGGTAGCCTAGCAGCCTAACGGTTGTCTTATTATATTGCTATGGGCTCCATCGAGTTGAGAAACATAGAATTGCTATTTCTCTTTTTGGTTGTCATTCCTTTTGCGTTAATCGTTATTATGTTCTAAGATAGTGCATGGATTATTGCCAACATAGAACTCTTATTTTCCTTTAACAAACTGAGATGTTGCTTGCTTTGACCGAGAATTCTAGCAAACTTACAATGGAGATATATATATATATATAGAGAGAGAGAGAGAGAGAGACAGATTAGTGCATGTGCGTGTGCATCATGAGGGACACAATCAAAGGAAGAGAGAGAGAGAGAGAGAGAGAGAGAGAGAGAGAGAGAGAGAGAGCATTTGTGTGTGTGCAAGAAGGGGGGTGGGTGTTGTGCGAATGCTTTGCCTCTCCATCAACATCACATGGTCGCTCTTCTAACTGAATAGTTTAGTAAAACTAAGCATAGAGCCAAGCCAAGTGGTGCCTATGGTGGAGGATTTTGAAACTTGAAATTCTATTGCTAGAAATTACAAACATTTTAAGATCTCACTTTGAGACCCTTTAACTCGTCGTAGATGGGTCATGCTACTCGTGTACCTTATGTAAGAAGCAAAATGAGGAATTTTCATTTTGTGGAAGTCCATAATTTTATCACCATCTACATAGTCAATGACTCCATACTCTATGCATGGGGAGTGTGGGTTGCTATTTCTTTACCGTCAAATCCTCCACACCTCTCTCTCTCTCTCTCTCTCTCTCTCTCTCTCTTTCTCCACCTTTAACTTCATTATCTCCACACACTTTTTCCATTATATTCTTTCCCCCTTTTTTTATCTTGGGCAGGCCTTATGAATGATTAAATATCATTCACCTTGTTTTGTCTTTCCATTTGGTTTTCTAGAAAGTCCTCCCGAAATGGGGAGGAAATAAACATGAAGATAGCAGTCCATACTTTTTGTCCATAATTCACAATTGAACCCTTAAATGTAGCTACAGTCGTCATAAATTTCGTAGAGCATACAAAACATATCGTTCTCAGGTAGGTGCCGACTTTGAAGGCTGAAGAATATGTAGTGTTGAGTGTATCATTGTAGGAATGTCCCCTAAGAGCAAGTTCCTAGGTGCTTTTTTTGGTTGAAGCGTTATATAAGTTGTGACATCCCGATAGTATGGGACCTTGCCTACCGTGTTCGAATATCCTGTTTAGGTGCAGGGAGGCCCAAGATAAGGTGCCAAATAGGGGTGTGTGAGTATTAATATTATTATGTTTTAAAAAAAGGAGTAAACCGCTTAAAAATGAATGTGGAGCATTAGATTGTGAGCAATGGTTCCCACACAATGCCAACTTTGTCCTCCTCCACCTATTTGCTAAAAAGGAAAGACCTATAAGACTATTGTTTGAAAGAGGTTGATACTAACAAGGGCCCCCAAACCTTTTGTTGCGGGGTGGTCAATTGCCAACTTGATAGTCAAGGCCTCTCATGGGAACATTGCAAGCCCACAAAAATAATGCTGCTTTGTGGCATTTACGCTAGACAGGTGAGCTAAGTCAGAAGAACCTCTAAAATGTCTACAGTAGTCCCCTTATTGGGTGGGGGTGAGTCAGGTTACAAAACTATCACATTGGGGGAGGCTGATGCAATAAAAGAGGGCACTTCGCAAGCACAAGGCCAAATTTGCGACATCTGTAGCATGCACCTACAAATACTACCATTTGAGCTCAAAAGATTCATCTCCCATATTCATGTTGTAAACCTCATATAGCAATAGTAGGGTATAGTAGGCTTAGTCCCACAAAATGTAAAATCTATTCTGACATCTTGTTGGACGAGGAGGGAAAACCACTTTACCAAGGGTGGTATCACTGAAAGGAAGATCTTTCAGAATGTATTCAGGGAGGTTAACCACCTCCACCCTCACTAGGCAACTATGTCGTATAAGACCTTGATAATCTTTGGTAGGGCAACCATAGTAAAACATGTACCATCTACGTGCCAAACATCAAAAGGTGATGCCTCAAGTAAGACATTTTAAATTTTGGCTCAGTGAGTAGCGCTTCATAAAATTCGGGTGCACACTATTAGTAACATGTCCCCCTACAATAGAACTTTTATACATTTGGCAACATCATTTGCTAAAGGCATCTTTCCTAGGAAGAATATGATAATTGCATTCTCTGAACACTTTCGAACTGGTGAAACAATAGAGGGCAAATCAATTTTGTAGGTCAAAGCCGGTATTGGCTTGTCCCAACTCAAAAGACTTTGCTAAAAAACTTCATGTAGTACATCATAAACATATTGCGCATCTGTACTTGCAGGAGAAGAAGGATTCTCAATTTCCATATGCACAAATTGTCACTCAAAACATCAATATGGCGACATTTGGGGTCCTAAGAAGTCTCATGTCGAGAAGTAGAAGATGACATAGCTTCTCGTTGATAAAGGAATATACCACTGCAGATTCAAAAGGCAGCAAGACAAAGTGCAAGTCAAGAAGAACCCCAAAGAAAAGAGGAGGAAAACACAACATGAGGGCTTTGTATAAACTGTAGGGTAGAGGACCCTAAAAACCTTAGAATGAATTAACCTTGGGGATGGATATCAAAACCTTGCATGAAATGAAACAGAAGGGACGCTAGAGAATTAGACGAAACTAGGCGCTCGATGAAAAATTGGCTTGGACCTGCCATGAGTGCAAAACACACACACACACACACACACACACAAAATTTGTAGACCATGAGGTAGTTCCTATGAGCATTTATGCCTAGCTAGAAATCTAAAATTTAAATTCACATAATACTTTAAGAATTTTCACATAAAGTTGAAGATTTTAATTAGGATGGCACAAAGTTTGGATGCTTTATGGCTATAAATAAGATCTACTACGTGAATTCACATTAAAATCACATTTTCATAACCATCGATTGCCTTGTACTAAACCTTACTTGTAATATCATCTTGCCTAGCATGCTCGTTTACATGCGATGAACAAGGCACTCCATGTTTTGGTTGGACAATAGTGGTAGGGTCAACATCTCTTACCATGCAACATGGTAGATTACCAAGGCCTAAGGTAGAATTATAACCCAAATACCACAACTAATTAGCCTCTCAAATAAGAAAAACCCAATCGCCATATGCCCTCATATAAATCTTGAATGTGGACTTGTGCATCACAAAAACGATCACCAAGTCATATTAGTTGTCACCTTCGTTGGAGAACTAAATACAAGAACATGGTCATACTTTATGCCCGTAAGGTGAGTTGTAGTGTCATGCTCTCATAAACATGATAGTTCTTCTTCACTTGCACGCTGGTGAAAGCACTGAATCACACTAGCATGTTAGAGGTCATTCATATTAGTTGTCACCTTCCTTGGAGAACTAAATACGAGAACATGGTCATAATTTATGCCCGTAAGGTGAGTTGTAGTGTCATGTTCTCATAAACATGATAGTTCATTCTTCACTTGCACGACGCTGGTGAAAGCATTAAGGATATGTTGATCCAACTAAGAGCGAAACAATTCCTTGTAGCAAGTAGATGATCTCTTCTAAGCAAAACGATTCATTGTAGTAGGAAGATGATCTCTTCCTCCTTTTTAAGGCCAATTGCTCTTTGAACAGACCATTCACTAGATAGCCTAGCTTTGGGATGTTATACTTCTCCACCTGTAGACTCTGCTTTTATTAGCAATGAACTCCTTCTCCATAGGCTCACAAGATAGCTTTGATACCAATGTTAAAATCACTAACTGAAGAGGGTTGCTAGTTCATGTTCCACCCAGCCCCATGGATGCTGTCAATAGCTCCCCGTTCTTGCTCTCTTTTCCTAAGACCTCTTTTTCATGTGACCTCTTTTTGATAATGGAGCTCCCCCTCTAGAATCCTCTCCCAAGCCTAATGCATGCCATGTGGAGCTCCTGGAATGCCAAATGTCCATCAAAGGACCTTAGTCTTTTAACCCTTCTTGACACCCCAGGCCTACATATTCCTAGACATTAGTTCTTGTGTCCACCATTGCATTGTCAAGCCCCACACCATAAACATGCCATAGACTCCCGTGATTATGGTCGACGTAACACTAACTCTCAAGAGAAATGGGTGGTAAATCCCTCTCCATCATCCCACAAATGGCCAAGGTACAAATAATACCATTGTGGAAGTTGTCTTTGATAACTAGAAAAATAAAAGAGGACACAAGAAGCTCCATTGCAATAGGAAAAAGGGCTAGACAGGGAGACAAAGGATAGGAAGGGAGAAGGAAGGGATTAAAAAAGGGAAAGGTAGGGAGACAAAGGATGACAAGGAAGGGATTAAAAGTGATGGGGAAATGGAATCTTAGAGCGGATGGAATTATGGAGAGAGTGAATGGGAATATCAGAGTGAAATAGGAGGGGGAAAGGGAAATATAATTTTAGAAGGCCAAAACAAATGATTTCAGAAGGGAATATGGATAGGGAAATGTATGGGAGGCTAAAATTTAGAGGGAGAGAGGGGAAGGAATTTTAGAGTAGGATGGGAAGGGAGAGGGAAAGGGAATTTTAGAAGGGAAGAGAAAAAGAGAATTGGAATCTAGTGGTCAGAAGGGAAAGGGGAAGATGGATTCCAAAGGGAGGTGAAAAGGAATCCAAAGGTGCCATGATTAGAAGTTATGAGGTATACTCCATGGATTCAAAATGATCAAAATTGCTACAACATAGGGAGAATCTCTTCATTTTAGTCTAACTTTCTTGTTGATTGCTAGCCTCCTTGTAGATAAAAACAAGATTAGAAATAACAAAGAGGAATATATATTATTAATTAACAAGAAGTCTAGCAACAACAAGGAGGTTAGCTTAAAAGTTAAAAATCAAGAAGACAAATAAGGACTCGTACATCTGCAAGGAGGAATAAGAACAAGGGCTTAACAAGGTTAAGGGTATCCAAGAAAAAGGTCTACCTTGTATTTGCACAAGGACAAAGAAGAAATAGGGCTTAACAAGGTTAAGTAGGTAAAATAAGAAAAAGGTTAGAGCCACGAGGGGGGAAGGCAATTTCAAAGGGGAGATGGAGATGGAGAGGAGAGGGAGAGGGAGAGGGTGAGAGTGAGAGTGAGGGAAAATAGGAATATCGAGAGGGGAAAAGTGAAGACTGAGAGGACTGAAAGGGATATGGAAAGGGGAAAGTGAAGAGGGAAATGGAGATGCAGATAAAGACAAAGAGGAGAAAGGGGAGATAGAGAGGGAGAAAGGGGAATAAGAGAAATGGAAGAGTGAGATAGAGAGATAGAGAGGGGATAGAGAGGGAGAGGTGAAGGGGGAGCGGTAGAGAGGGAGGGAAAGAGAATTTTAACTGGGGAAAATGTGAGGAGATGTAGAGGGAGAGAGGAGGGAGAAGGAGAGGGAGAGGGATAGATACAGAAAGAAGGGTGAAGGAAAGGGAACTTTAGAGGGAAATGTGAGGGGGAGAGGGAAAGGGAAATGTTAGCTTATAAGGGAAAAGCAACATAGTTTTGTTTTGCGGTAGGGAGGAAAGGGAATTCTAGAAGGGGCAGGGAGAGGGAGAGAGATGGGAAAGTTTAGGAGGGCAAGGGGGGAGAGGCTTCTAGAAGGGGATGGGAGAAGGAGAGAGAGGAGAATTTTAAAGGGAATGGAGAGGAAGAGGAAGAAAGGATCGATGTGGAGAGGGAGAGGAAGAAAGATAGAATAAGGAAAATTGAGAGCAAAAGAGGGATGTAAGAGAGGGAGAGGGAATGGTGCAATTTAGAAGGAAATGGAAATTTTAGATAGATGATTTTGGATGGATAAGGAAGGGGGGAATAGATTAAGGGAATTAAAGGGAAAAGGGAGAGGGAGAGGGAAATGAAGGAAGGAGAGAGACAGAGAGGGGGAGATAGAGGCAGAGGCAGGGGGAAATGGGAGATGGAAAAGGGAGGGGGAAATAATAGAGAGCAAGAGGAAAGAGAAATGAGAGAGGGAGAGGGAAATGCGAGATAGGGATAGGGGAAATGGAATTTTAGAATGGGATAGGAATTTTAGAATAGGATAGGAATTTTAACAGGAGAGGTAGAGGAAAAAACAGAGACATATAAGGGAATTTTAGATACAGAATGGGAGAGTGAGAGGGAAAGGAAATGACAGAGGAATAGGAAGAGGGAGAGTGCACATTCTAAAAACCAAGCCGCATTTCAAAATACCAAAGCCAAGCAGGAAAGGGAGTGGGAGAAGGACAAAGAGGGTAAGAGATGGTGAGAGTGAGAAAGAGAATATTTGTGAGGGAGAAGGGGAGAGCAAGAGGGAGAGTGACATATCATTTTCCTAAATTGTTCAGTAGAGAGGGCCTCCTCCTTGTCAGTCTAGTGGAGATGATGATGAACACCTCAGTGCCCATGTGGACTATCATTTTGAGAAATCCAATTTAATGAAACTTGGTGGTTTTGATGTTGTGCTTATGCAAACTCTTTTGAGGGATATTGTGTGGGTATGGAAACCTTCTTGGCACTTGACTCTTGTGTATTCCTACTAGCTTTATTTAGCATGGCAATATCTTGTGTGTTTTTAATGATACACAATAGCCCTAGAAGTTTGTTCATTCTTACCAAGATATCAAGTGATATTAATTTGAATTTTGCACTTGCCTGTGTGGGCAAATTCCAGTTTGCTACAAGGATGTGTGTTAAGGAGAACTAGTCATGAGCATTTCTTCGCATAAACTATTCACTAGTTCATTTAAAGCAAATAATAATGTGTTAGATTTGTAGACAATTCTAAGCATCAAAAGCATATATCACCCTCAATAGCCCACATTTTGAGTAGTATGTTGTGACTTACTCCTCACCACCCTCTTGAAGAGAGGCAATGATCAATTGAGTGATTCCATGCTTATTGTGGATTCCCATAGTTTCTTGATGGTGCACTATAAAAGATATCAACATTTGGTAATCACCATATTAGGATGCCACATTAGGAACTTAAAGATCAAAGCATATGATGCTTCCAAGACTAGGAGTACTACAAATCCTTGAAATTGTGAGATATTTTTATCTAAAGTACTATTAACAATTGAGTAATTAACTCATTATGTGAAGGGAAATGCATATTGGATTGTTGATTTATGAACAATGCATCAAGGAACTAACAAATTAGCTCATTTATGATCAATGACAGTGGTAGGAAAGAAAACTTATATGCATTGCTTGATGTGCCACACTTTTGAGCCATGGCCAAGAAGCCATGGAGCTTCTATCTCAGATGTAGTATGAACTAACTAGAGACCCATCAAGAATGAGTGGAAGATGATGAAATCCCTCTAGAAGAGAGCAAGAGAAGGCCTTAGTAGAAGAAGTAGGTGGCCAAAGCATCTCCACAAGTCCTTGCCTAGTCATTTAATGGCCATTGACTCAAGGTTAAAGCTCATTGAGGACGCTAGCACCTCATGAAGAATGATTGAGCAAATACTCTAAAGGATCCCATGAACAAGCTAGAGTTATAAGGCGAAGGTCAAGAAGCTTGGACCCTTAGTCTACCCATGATGATGCCAAAGTTGTGATCCAAAGGTAAAGAAGCCTGGCTCCTAATAAATATACTAATGTAGAAAAATATATTGGATTAAAACCTACCCCCAATAGGTTTTAATCTTGGATTAAAACCTACTCAATAGGGAATAAAAGCAAGGGCAAAGACCCTAGAAGACCATCTAAGCATGAAAAGGAATATCTAGTGGGAAAAATTGACCTTGAATAGGCATGAGCACTCATACAGAAGGGAGTAAAGGGGTAGGATCCCCAAGAAAGTGTTTCTTACAATGTGATCGAGAAGAGTTCACAAACTGTGATAATGAGCTCCGATGAGAGTTAAGGTCTACTCCCAAGTATATCAATATGTCAAATAGCAGAATAAAGATGCATGTTACCCCCAAAGATTTAGTTGACAATCGAGAATGAGGCGACGTAGAAAGCATCTGCATGTTGTGTTGTGTGAATGGGTGCAATGGTGACAGAATATATGAATCATTTTCTATGTACCTTGTGTAGGTACCCAACTTGCAAGGGTATAGCTACTACCTAGTAATTTAACAACCAAATGTCATCTACTAGATAGCCCAAGTAGCAATGGCTTAGCTCTACTACCTACTAGTAATTTCCTTTAGTAACTAGGATCAAATGAAAGTTACCTTGCCCACAAGAAGGATTTTAAGGAAGAGGATGTGTTAACAAATTGGTTAACAATATGCCACCGTTGTGGTTAAGTGATGTGATTTGATTAGACAGTGGCAAGTCCATAGAGCCAGGACTATGTCTTGGAGCTAGATGGGCCTAGGAGGATGGTAAAAGAATGAGAAGAACGAGTGGTATAAAGAGATTAGGGTTGGCCCTCCCTTCAAAAGTTGACTTGTATAAAAGGCCAAATGGTTGACTTTGGTCTTCATTGTTGTATGCACAAGCTCCCTCTTCTCTTCAAGAGTGTCTTTGGGTGTTCTCTTGTTTCCTTTGTAGTGCCTTTGTGTTTGCCACTCCATCCCCCTTTACTCTCCTCTTCCCTCCTCCTTCTCCCTCCCTTCTCCCCTTCTCCCCCTTCCCTCTTTCTCTCGTGGAAATACATTGCGACACAATCCAAGAGTCGCTTGAGTGACACATGCAGATGGCTCGTGCCTTGCATTGTCACAAGGAGTAGCTTGTAGTGGAGGCTCCATCGGCATTCCTTTAAGATCCCCACAACACGTGAGTCACCATCGAGACTACATATTTTTGGCACCACTGCTGGAGAAGTTCAAGGTATGAATTTGCATTGCACTTGCCTTCTCTCGTCATCTACCCGCCATTGCTCATTGTTTCAAGCTTAACTTGGACCTTTGATAGTGGAGTTGTAGGAGAGGAAAGAGTGAAAAAGTTTATGTTTGGATGGAAAAAAGAAGCTCTCATTTTCTGTTGGAAAGCACTTTTGATCATGTGAAGCTTGTTTTTTATGTTTTTTAGTATTTTGAGTTGGTAGGAAGATAGTTTGGAAGATTGCTAAGGAGTGTATGGTGTCAAAATTCACAAAAAAAAACCAAGAATGATGAATCAAGCTGAAAATCGAAGTGGTTTTGGGTGTTGACACATCTCCAAGAAATCTCTCATTTTGCATTCAAATGTTGTTTTTCTTTCTTCTTTTTTGCATTGGGTAGGTAGATTAAGTAGTTTAGCATCCTCCATCACAAAAAAACACGAACAGAAACTTCCAAATAATCAAGAATCATCAAAAACCAGTCGGCAAAATTGTGTGTTCCTATCCCCACCGGTCAAACTTGCATTGATCCTTCACCTTAGCGTTATCCCGTCGGTCAAACTTGCGTTGACTCATTGCCTTAGCGCTATCCCATCGATCAAACTTGCATTGACCTATTGCCTTAGCCCTATCCCCACAACTTGACACATGTCAGTACCTAACCTGCTACCATCATTAAATACCGTGAGTCAGCTATCCCATCGGTTAAACATGCATTGACCCGGTGCCATAAGGCTATTCCCACGGGTCTTCACCATAGACCTATCCCCCCACGGATCATTGCCATAGATCTATCCCACCAACAAAACATGCATTGACCCGGTGCCATAAGGCTATCCCCATGGGTCGTCGCAAACACAAAAATCAAGAAAAAGCACATGAAAATTGGGACCTCGAGCATGAGGAAAATGATGAAATTTGCATGCAAATTGCATTGAAATAAACCCCATTTTGAAATAAACTCCTTGACCCCACATCGAGGTGGACTCAACCTAGAATTGGGGCCTCCACTAAGCTAATGAGCACATGATTTTGAGATCAGGAAGAGTCCTAAGCTCATCTTGAGCCTAAAGATAGTACCTCAAATACCAACTTGTCGACCTCCATACCTAGCTTGGCATCCTCAGGGTCAGCAAGCTCAAAAGTCATTTCTCACTCATTGCGTGAATTATCCAGCTCGAAAGAGTCCCTGAGTTAGGATGAAGACATGGGTGAACCCTCTAATGTTAGAGCCTCGATGGCTCTAAACTCCATTCTGACATCTCCACTCTCCTACCCCATCTACAGTAGCAGCAGCTAGATTAAGGGAAACCTTTTCCAATATCATGGGAAGATTTGGATTGACAGACCCAGTAGAGTGGCTAAACCCATTTGTTGGACAGACTAGGGTAATGTTAGAGGCTCAAATGCTAGCCCAACCTCCGATGTTAGAAGAAATACTCAGGGAACCAAGTCCCACAATACCTAATGGCAATCAACCCTCGTTGTACCAATTCTTTGATGATAGATGATCTGATAGGGATGGATTTTGACCCAGATTCTCACAAGGGTCCCAAAATCTAGAGAAAACGGGGTAGTTGAGTAACCTTGATGGCTCACAATTAAGACCCTCCACCTCAGAATCCCTTATGATGCCTCCTTGGTAGCAAAGCATGGGACATATTCCCTACCCAACAAGTACCCCTTATAGGCCTATGCCTGTCAAGAACATACCACTCCATAGAGGACCTCTAGTCCAACCTGTTAGGCCCAACCCGACCCAAGTCACAATGCAAATGCCTAGTGGGCCTAGATACTCCCATCCCCTTAAACCTTGAGGAGAAAATAAATTGGGACACATTGCATAGATCTTTCATTGGGGAGTTTACCCCCAGTGGTCCCAAGTGGAACTCAATTAAATAGCTTTATGAGGTGAAGCAAAAGGACACTGAGTCCTTAAGAGACTACATCACCAGGATTAAACATCTAAACTCGTGATGTGATTCCCATGAGAGTATGAGTGATGTGCGGCTTCTGCCACGTTTCCTCATAGGGCTACAAAATGCGAAGCTGCATGATCATCTGTTTGCTATGAATCTCACATCATTTGAGCTATGCAGCAAGACGGTGATATGTTTAGGAGATAACATGAGGGAGAAGACCCAAAAGGATAAATGCTTAAAGTTCATCTGATATGTCTCAAATAGCACAGTCTTCAACCTCAGAAGCAACTAAGGATGCAAGCATGACGCCCAAGGTGCTCAACATGGAAGAGTTGGCCATAGATCTATTAAACAAGTTGAGCCAACAATGGAAGATAGAAGCACCAAAAGATGCCCCTAGCAACCCCCATCTATTTCCACAAAGAGATAACATATGGTGTGGGGTATGCACTAGAAATAATCCCACTAAGGAATGCCCTCATCTTAGAGCCAGGCCAACACTCTATTGTGCCCATTGTGTTCGTTGGGGAAATCATGACACATCCCAATGTCATTATCCTAGGGTGATTCCTCAACCCATGTATCAACAAAGGCCGCATCTACCATTTCTTGCACTGCCCAATCCATCTAATCAGGCACAATGGGCAATACAAGGAGCCACATTAGCCAATCAAGGCAATTTAGGGCTCAAAATATTCCATTACCCTGCCAGTACTGGGACCTCTTCCACCACCTCCACGAAATACTCTTCTGAATCAAGTATTGGTGGAAGAGCTACCTAGTGATTGGGGACACCCCAAACCTACCTTCAATGGAAATAAATATCCCCAAAATGGTGACAATGCAAATTGGTCCAACATTATAAGTCACTACATTATACAAGATGACCAATACATTTCAGTCTACCAAACGACACCGATTTCTTAAACAATGGGAAATGCCATATGTGTCAAGGGCCAACCTTCCAATGAGTATCCATATAAGGGGAAATATAATCAGCCAATCACATGTGCACCAGCGTCTAATATGCCACCACCATTGTGCACTGGGTGTGGTGTGGACCATCTATTTAAGGATTGCTCGATGAGAAGGCCATCTAAGTCCACAAGCCTTAACTTGTTAAGCATTGAGAGAGGCCAAGTGTCATCAGTATCCTTGAATGTAATCACGACATTACAAGCTAAAGCTCTTAATAAAGAGCTTTGCAAACAAGCCAAAAGGGATAAAACCAACACGTCGAAGCCTAGAGAGGCAATTGAATCAACACAAGTAAGCACCAAGGGTGCAACAAAGATTGGGAAGGAAAAAAATAAGGTCATCATCTGAAGATACAACCTCCCTAGCAACATCATCTTCCTCTGGTGATACTCTCTCAAAAGTACCAGCAACGACCACCTGCATGAGGCAAATGAGGCAACAATAACGGCTTCAACCCATGGCCAAGCCACAACACCTAAGGGTCATGGTGAATATCCCAACCCATGTGTGGGGAAACAAACCGAGGCATAAGTGCCAAGAGGAATGTGAAAAGACACTTAAGGCAACAAGCAAGAGTACTGATACAATTCATCCAAGACATGAGATAATCGCTTGAGCCTCAAAAGCCTTGCAAATACATGAAAGGGTAGAGGAAGAAGGTGTGTCATGCCCTTCAACAGAGGGATCCACCCTAATGCAACAGATGTTTGAAGAAGACCCCCCCTTGCAACAACTAAAGGAGGATGACAACATGTCTGTATATGGCTTAGAAGAGTCGAAATAAATAGGCAGGGAACCTATCATCGGTCCTTAAGACATCGTAGGATTAGCCTCATTCTTGTCCACTGAGATCAAGATGCCCGTCTATGGAGAGACCTCTCGGATTGGATGAATGGGCAAATACTGACACCCCAATCCACCAATCTTGAGAATATTGAATCTCCCAATCAAGCTCAAGACATTCCAAGGGTGCCAGTCAACAAACTAGGCCAATACTTTAAGAGTGATGACATAAATGCATTGTTACCCATCTCATTTTGTGATTAGAAAGCCATGGTAATCTTAGACGGAGGAGCAGCTGTTAACATCATCACAAAAGAATGCTGGGAAAAGTGGGGAAGTCCCGAGTGAGAGAGTACTTCCTTGGTAGTTAAATTAGCTGATGGAGGCACGGCTCATCCCATAGGAGTACTCAAGGACATTAAAATCAAAACCTTTGGTCTCACATATCAGGTGTGCCTTATTGTAATGGATTTCGAAAATAACCCTCGGTATGAGGCTATTCTAGGGAGACCTTTCTTGCATATGGCAAGATTGATCCATGATTGGCTCTCCAACAATATTTATCTAAGGAAAGATCAGCAAGTCATGAGGGTTGATCTCCAAACATGGAAGGCTCATACTAGGTCCAAAAATCTATTTGCCAGCTGAATTGGATACCATCGATAGGTCTGTGTTGGTAAAGCTGGTTAAAAAATATGAGAAAGAGGATAGTAAGAAGGGTCTTGATGAACCTTGGTGTGGCCTTTTACCAAAACTAGAAGACTCGCTTAATTGGATGCATACACTGGCAGAAATAGATCTACCAACTGCTGAGGGCACTCAGATGATGCACCTTGATGATGAACAACTTAACTCCATTACACCTTTTTACACCATAAGAGTAGTACTACAAATTGAACTAGGAATTGACAATGCCATTGATCCTAATGAGATAGATATGACACCGACTCAACTTTGGGTAGAGCTAACATCAGTAGGTGCAACATGCCAAATACAAGCCATGGTAGATTGGCGAGCAAGCAAAAACCTCATCTCCTGGGAGACATTAAAGCATCTCGGCTAGGTACACCTTCAAGTACATGATTCTAAAATTGAGTCCATAGAGGGTACCTCTATCAAGGATATTGGTTCTTTAATATTGAATGTCTCCTTGGACAATTACATTGTACCTTGCAAGTTTTTTGTAGCTCCTGCAGGTACCTTAATGGAAGCTGCCATTCTTGGTAAAAGCTGGATCCAAGACACTTACAAAGGATTATTTGGTGATGAGTCGACCCAACAAGATGTGCTAAGCACTACCCACTGGCCCAACATTCAAGCACCAATATCAACATCCACTTCCGCTTCTCAACCTCGGCAAGCACCTCACCAACAAAGAAGAAGAAGAAGAAGAGCAACCAAGAAAATATGGGGCCAAAAAGATCTATTGAAGGCTCAAGAAGGATACTTTGAAGGTGAATCATATTTTTGGATTCGAAAGAAACCTCAACATATAAAGCTAACCCTTCCTTTAAACATCAAGCCTCACCATCGCTAGCTAGCCCCTCATGTAAACAACAAACCTCAATGTCAAAGAAGACGATGCCATCCAACAAGGAAGGTACATTACCAATGGGTTCCCACAAGACTACTTGAGGCCCAGGGATATTACCTTGGGAACTCTTATATATGGGTACCCAAGCCTTGCCAGAGCAATCAATAGCCCATCCATGCTTTCCCTAAGCATAAATGTACACCAACTCCCTCACAAAAGTAGGAGTGAAGCCCCAAATCTATCAATACAAAAGCATCAACAAGTACAGATGCACTAGTAGTAGTCACACAAGAACCTACTCTGCAAAGATGCCAAGAATAGCAAGAACTTGCTTGCAAGGACAAGGGAAAAGCACCAATGTAGGAGCATCATATGCAAGGGATTTCATCTACCTCCTCTCAAGTAGTTATACAAGAACCTGTCTCAAAAAGGGAGACAATAACACAAGAATCTGCTCGACCGCAAGTCTATCAAAAAGCATGTCAATTTATTACATCATCTTCAAGGCAACACGTAGTAGTAACACAAGAACATGTCTTGAAAAAAGAGACAGTAACACAAGAACTTGCCAAGACAAAAGATGAATCCACATTGGGAGCCACACAAGAACCTTCCTTACTAAGAAATTTGGTATCTATCATTAGGGAAGCGACGCAAGAATCGGCCACACAAGTAAATCCCAACACAATGGAAGTCCCACATGAACCTTCCAAAGTGAACAATGAATTATCTTCATCCCTAACAACATTCTTAGCTAAAACTTGGGCTCAAAAAAAGCAAAATATCTTTAAGACATTGCAATCCTACTCACATTTAATAAATAGAATATATATCACTTTATTACAATGAGTATCATAGAAGTGGTACATGTGGGAGATCACAATCCTCAATGATGCTACACCGACAATAAGAAACATTCCAATAGTAGATCCACAAGAACCTAGTGCTACAATCAAGGACCTCAAAGAACCGCAAGCAACATTGCTCCCAACGGGATGACAACTACTCGCCAACAAAGATCTCCAGTGATGTCAATGGGATGACAACTGCTCGCCCAACAAAGATCTCCAATGACTCTGACTCTCCTTCAAAGTGATAATCAGATTTACATGAGGTCTTAAATATCTATACAATTCCTATTCCTTTGGTGGTCTACAAAATGATGTTCTTGCTAGGTCTGGTGGGTCACAATTGGTCAATATGTCACATGTGGAAGTCCTACATGAAAATAGGACTAGGTGAAAATAGGCAGGCAGTCCTCTTCAGGTCCTCAGTATGGCACACTCAGCAAATCACAACTACATCAGCCCAAGGGATCCTTAGTCAGGAAGATAAGCTACAAACACTATGGAAAGTCAATACACCAATCAGCATCAACAAGTCCCAACAGTAGAGCCAAAATAGAACAGGGCATTGACTTATGCCTAAGTCATTAGGGTCTTGAATATGAGTTCACACATGGAACGACAAGTGGTTCTCCACAAGCAACTTTCGGGGATGCCTTCAACTCGAGGGTGAAGATGATTACACCAATATGGGTTTAGATGAGTTTCTTGTGACCCTCAAAGTTTTTTTCACATTCCCTTACTAACATCACCATTAACATCTAACTTCTACTCATCATTTTTTCTTTATTTTTCTTTTCTTTCAGTTCTAGATTAGAAGCCTTAGAATCCTCCTTCTATAAACCTCTTCAGCCATAGTCCTCATTTTAGGGGTTTGTATGGTGTATTATGAGACTCCTCTCAATTTGATGACTCAGTCGAATAAATCTCTAGATGGTGCCACAACCTTATTGGGCTCAAATACTTCCAAGCAAACCCCTCAATGAAATGGATTTTAAAGGAACTTCAATGCAGAGAAGCAAGACAAAATGTCATGCACAACTCCGAATGTTCAAACATGGCATGACTAAGACATGGTCTGATGCGAATCCATTAAAAGTCCCACTCAAATCAAATATGGGACTTAAGAGGAGCATGAGAATGCACTTTACTTACTCTGCTAACTCTAACACCACTATGATCTTACATCAATCCCTACTAACATCTTCTTCCTAATAACTTACCTCTTAGATTTTTCTTTTTCTTTTTCTTGTTCATTCTTTGAATGGTTACAAGTACTCAAATTGGCTACTCAAATCCTAAAATGCTAGTTCCAAAAGAATCACTCATCCGTACTTCCAGCAAACATTCCATAACAAGGAGCCACTACATCCCTCTACTGCAATGGACCAAAAGCAGATTCAGCCCAGTGCACAAGAAAGACTACTTTGCATGATCTTCATTGACAACACTCCAAAAACCATGAACATTGCAAGATCTAGAGGACTGGATAGATATTAAGAAGGGCGGCATGTTAACAGATTGGTTAACAATATGCCACCATTGGTTAAGTGATGTGATTTGATTGGACAGTGGCAAGTCCATAGAGCCAGGATTGTGTCTTGGAGCTAGATGGGCCTAGGAGGATGGTAAAAGAATGAGAAGAAAGAGTGGTATAAATAGATTAGGGTTGGCTCTCCCTTCAAAAGGTGACTTGTATAAAAGGCCAAATGGTTGACTTTGGTCTTCATTGTTGTAAGCACAAGTTTGGAATACAAGCTCCCTCTTCTCTTCAAGAGTGTCTTTGGGTGTTCTATCGTTTCCTTTGTAGTGCCTTTGTGTTTGCCACTCCATCCCCCTTCACTCTCCTCTTCCCTCCTTCTTCTCACTTGCTTCTCCCCTTCTCCCCCTTCCCTCTTTCTCTTGTGGAAACACATTGCGACAATCCGGGAGTCGCTTGAGTGACACATGCGGATGGCTCGTGCCTTACATTTCTCTCACAAGGAGTAGCTTGGAGTGGAGGCTCCATTGGCATTCCTTCAAAATCCCCATGACACCTGAGTCATTGTTGAGACTACACAGGATGCTATATAAGTCATTTGATCAATTTGAAACAAATAAGAATGAGTTTGGGGAGGATTTTGTGCCATGAATGCCTAAAATATAATTTAAAGCTTGATGACACCATAATATGCATTCAAGAAAGGTAGTCCCAACATCAAGAAATGAAGTGACAAAGAAGCAAATGTAGATGCCTCACCCTGATCCAAGAATGCTTTGGCAACCTACAAATGGCTCTCACTAAATGTAGCATAAGAGAAGATCCAACTCTTAATGAGAAACAGGGCTCAAAATGATAAAATATACCAAAAGCAAAATCCCCAAATCAAGAGAAACATTGACACCAAGGACCAAGAAGACATTTAAGAAAAGAAAAGGGAGGAGAAACAACCATTAAGTGTTTCTTTTGTGACAATGATTGCCACATATGATATGAGTGCAAAATATGGATTAAGGAGATGAAGCTCTTATGTAGTAGAAATAAACAATTTAAAGTGATCTTGATGTACAATGTAGGTTAGTGCTCACCAAGATCAATGGACGCCAATCTGTACAAGTTAATGTGCTAGCTCAAGCCAAAGGATCGGCCATATAAGAACAATTGACATCCACTCGACTTGATTGCAAAAATCAATGGTAAGGCTAAAGAGGGAAGCCAAAGCCATCATGAAGGAGCTCAAATGTAAGGGACTAGTTGTTGATTTTCCAAGGCTCAACGAATTTGAGCCCGCATCTGAGCCAAGTAGCTTTGCAAAAGACTAAGTTTGAGATTCCATGACAAGGTAGGGCCAAGACAACAAGAAAATAATTCTACCTAGATATAGCCATTCAAGGTTTGAGAATAATGGTAAGACTCAGGCAAGGATACCAATAAGAGAATTCTACCTAGCCTAGTCATTCAAGGGCTACGAATAATGGGAAGACTCATGCAAGAATACCACCTTTTATAGGTGAGAATGAAATGGGAAACTAGGAAGCCTTAAAAGAGGATAAGTTGGTTCAAATAATATGGAAACAATTTACGTAGTTGAATAATCACTATAGGCATCAATTAGATACTAAAGATAGCCCCTACTTAATCACTTCTTCAAGGAGCAAATTTGACATAGGAAAATGGTAGGTAGCCTTGCTCAATGAAAAGTAGAAAATGCAACCACTAAAAGTGTTATCTATGTGATGAATTAGGAATCAACATCAATTTTATAAATTAAAGGTTTTTTAAAGATGTATGTTTATGTATTAGTAGTATTTACTTCATTTAATTTTAACCCTAGCCATTCCTAGTTGAAGAGGTCCAAAATAGTCCATGCCCAAAGAAATAAGGTGATGTCAATATTGACTAAGACCCAAGAGGTTCATATCATAGCGTGATTACCCAATAACCATCAACCTTGAGATGTCAAAGTTGAAGATCCAATTTCTAATTATATTGAGAGTAGACGGATGGAGCTCAATGTCTTCCCACTTGTATTAGTGCTTTGCCCTTGTCCTTATGAGCAAGTTCTTATGGTTCTACCTTTTTCAAGGTAGGTTCTTGTGGTTCTACCTTTTTCAAGGTAGGCTCTTGTGGTTCTGGTCTCCAATATTTGCCTTGATTTTTCATAATTGATAAGCTTAAATTTGGCTATTGTTTCTTATTTGTTAACAATGATGATGTTAGAGGCCTCCATTCTTTTTTTTTCTCTTTATTGAGCACCTTGTCATTGCTACTTGAAGATGATGGAGGTGGTCTTGTTATACATATTACCTTGGGTACCCAAATATAAGTGTTTCTAAGGTAATATCCTTGGGCCTCTAGTAGTCTTGTGGGAACCCAAGGGTATTGGACCTTCCTTGTTGGATTCATCATTTTGCTCTTTGATGTCGAGGTTTGTTGTTTACATGAATGGGTGGCTTTTGTTGTTGAGATTTTTTAAGAACCCAAATATATAATTCTCCTTCAAAGTACCCTTGGGCCTCTAGTGGATACTTTCAGACACACTTGTTTAGTTGCTATTCTTCTTTGTTGTCTTTACTAATGAGGGTCTTGTAGAGGTTGAGAGATGGAAGTAGATGTTGATGCAGATGCTTTAATGTTGGTCCATTTTTAAGCATCTTGGTGGGCTAACTCATCACCAAACAACCCTTTGTAAGTGTCTTGGATCCAACTTTTAGCAAGAATCACGGCTATTGTTAAGGTACCTATAGGTGTTATTAAACATTTGCAAGGCACAATGTGATCGTGCATGGAAATATTCAACATCAAAGAACCAAGAACTTTAATTGAGGCACCCCCTATCACAGACTTGAAGGAGTACCTGGCCGAGATGTTTAAATATTTCCCAAGATGTTGCTCACTCGACCATCTACCAAGGCCTATATTTGGCATGTTGCACCCACTGATGTTAGCTCTACCCAAAGTGGAGATCGAGTAATATCTATCTCCTTAGTATCAATGGCATGATCGATTTTAGGTTCAATTTTATTTGGTAGTACTACTCCAATGGTGTAAAAAGGTGTAATGGCGGTAGGTTGATCATTGTCAAGGTGCATAAATTGAGTTTCTTTAGTACTTGGCAGATTTATTGTGGGTAGTGTATGCATCCAATTTAGTGAGTCTTCTAACTTTGGTAAAGGAGCACACCAAGAGAATTCAAGACTCTTTCCATTGTCCTCTTCCTTGTAAGTGCTGAATAGATTTACCGATGTTGACTGGCCTTCCTTCCTAGTGCTTGCACTAGGATCCTCATTGCCTCATCTGTAAGTATGGTTTGTGGATTGGGTAGAACTTGAGGATGTGATGAACTTGTTCTACACATTGGAGGTCTTGGTGGAGGGCTCCATGTATTTGGTTGTTGTTGTACAAATGTAGTATTTGATGATCCTGACCCACTAAGAATTTGCATTGTGACTTGGGGTCAGTGCCACTGGGGCCTAACAGGATGTGCTAGGCATCTTGTAGGGAGCGGCATGCTCACCTCAGGCATAGGCCTATAAGGGTTGCTTGTTGGGTATGGCATACCTCCCATGTTTTGGGGACAAGTAGGAAATGCCGAAGTTCATTGGATGTAAGGGGTATTAGTTGTGGACTTTTTGGATTACTCCTTTGTCCACTTTTGAAACCTTGAGGGATTCTACGGACAAATTCACCCCTATAGGACTAACTTTCATCAAAGGATGGATATGGTGGTAGTTCATTGCCAGTAGATACAATGGGACTTGCTTTCCTAAATATTGCTTCCGACAACGATGGTTGGGATAACACCTAAGGTTCTACTGGCACTTTATTATGCCTATCAAATGGGTCCAGCATGTCTAGTGGTTTAGTTATTCCAAGCCTCCCCTTCATGTTGGAGAAGGTTTCCCTTAATCTAGTTATTGTAGAAGCGGTAGGAGACTGGGGATCATTAAAGTTAGAGCTTGGAGACACTGAGGCTCTAACATTGGAGGGTTCTCCCATGTCTCCATCCAGGATTATGGACTCTTTTGAGCTATACAAATCACCTTGTGGTGGGTCGTGCACAACGTAAGAACTATCTTTTGAGCTTACTGATCCTAAGGCTATAGAGCTAGGTGTATAGGTCAATAAGAGGGTATTTGAGGCACTATCCTTAGGCTCAATATCAGCTCTTAAGACTCTTCTTGATCTTAAGTGCATGTGTTCGTTAGCATAGTTGAGACTCTAATTCTAAGTTGATTTTGCTTTGATGCAGGGTCAAGGGGTGGCTTGTGGCATCTATTTCAGTGCAATTTGCATGCAAATTTCATCATTTTTATCTAGGTTTGCAACTGGCCAACCTTCAATTTTCAGGAGCTGATGCAACGTGGTCAAAGTTAATGCAGTGTGCGTGAGGTTAGTGGTTAATGCAATGTGCACTGTGTTATTGATGCAATGGGTTCACTAGGTTATTAGTGCAATGTGTTTGCTGGCTTACCAACCTGGCGTGCACTAGGTTAGAGTTGACCTCTATTTTGGCCAAGATTTTGTTCATTAATTATGCCAGTTGGTAGATCCAATTAGGTGTCATAGTCAGTATATGTCAGAGTGTCAGGTCAACTCTAACCCTAAGTGGTCAATGCTAACCCAATGTGGTCCCAATGCTAACCAGCATGCCAATTAATGGAGCATGCATGGGGTTATTAATGCAACGTGGTCGATGCTAACGTAGCATGGTCAATAGTTAATGTAGTGGATTACAAATTTTTAACCCATCGTGGTCAATGCTAACACAACATGGTCAACAGTTAATGCAGTTCCAATGATAACCCAACATGGTCAATAGTAATGCAACAGATTTTTAACCCACCGTGTGCTGGGTTAGTAACCCGATGCATTTATTGTGTTATAATGTAGCGTATTCATTGTATTAAGGTTAATGCAATGTCTCTCTCCCAGACTCTATTAATGATAGAAATTTTGAAGATTTTTGTGCTGGGACTACTTTTCTAACTACTCTACCTACTATACAACATGAAGCAACAAAAAAACAAGAAAGAAAAAATTTTGAAGGAAAAATGGGGTGTTTTGCAAAGAGTGATAATTTTTACCCTTTAAAGCACTTTGAAAATCACTCCTAGAATCATTTCTTAGTGTGTTTTTTGGGATTTGCTATCACACACACCTTAGCAATCATCTAAACTACCTTTCTACAAACTTTAAACACCAAAACGCCACAATGCAAGCTTTAGTCACTTGACCACTTAGCAATACTTCGAAGCAAAACTTTAACAACAACAATGAAGAGGCTAGAATTCCCCTGCTCAGTGGAAAAAATGATACACAATATGCCCACTGGACCGAAATGCCTTGGCATCCCTTTTGATATTTATTCAATGCTTCTGAATGGAAATGCTTTACGCCAGGGGTTCACCCTTGCGCTTCAAAATTACTCCAAATGACTTTCCACACCTCTCTTTCAATCACACCTTCCTAAACACCAAAAACCAACACTTTTTCACTAAGCCTACTCAGTGTTGGAAGATGGGTGGGTAACGATAAAAGTTGATGCAATGCAAAAGTGCACCTAGAACTCCTCATTAGTGGTGCCAAAAATGTGTAGTCTGGTGGTGGCTCACGTGCTGTGGGGATCTTGTTGGAACATCGACATGCCATCCACTAGTGTCACTCTAGCGACTCCTAGATTGTTGCAATCATGAATCCATAACGAGAAGAAGAGGTAGGTGGAGAAGGGAGAGGAGCAAAAGAAGAAGGAAAGAGGGGAAGAGAACATGGCATTCACAAAAGGCACTATGAGGTAACCAGAGACAACTCAAAAAAGGAGAAGGAGATCTCTCTCTCTCTCTCTCCTGCCCCTCCCCTTTAAGTGCTCTATGGCAATAAGCTCTCAATGAAATTTAAACTTACTCTCCATTCAAAGTGGAATGGCATTATTTTCTTCAAAATGCTCTCAAAAGTGCCCTCAATGGCGGTCTAGCATGACCCCTCACCCATTCAAGTTTTTTCTCAGTGTGTAGTTTTTAAAGTCTCACAAGACCTTCTCTCTCTCTCTCTCTCTCTCTCTCTCTCTCTCTCTCTCTCTCTCTCTCTCTCTCTCTTCTTTCCCCCTCCCTCTCTGCTCCATCCCCATTTTGTTCCACCCCTCTCACCTCTCTCTCTCTTCCTCCCCCTCTCACCTCTCCTTCCCCTCTCCACTCCACCCCCATTCCTCTCTCTCTCTCTCTCTCTCCTACCCCCCCCCCCCCTTTTAAGTGCTATATGGCAATAAGCTCTCAATGAAATTTAAACTTACTCTCCATTCAAAGTGAAATGGCATTATTTTCTTCAAGACGCTCTCAAAAGTATTCTCAATGGTGGTCCAGCACGACCTCTCAATATTATTTCTCAAAGAACTAGAGCTTTAGAATGGATCAAATCTTGACGCATCAAATGTCTCTTACTTGAGCAATTATACGATGTACATCTAGGTATCGGTATAGAAATTCAAATTGAAAGAAAAATAGGAACAATTTGAGAGTTAGTTCTATCATGTGTCATCCATGAGTAAATTTGAGCTCCATGCAGGCCTAGCTAGGGTACCCATAAGAGTCCTTTGGAAATCGAAACATGTCTATCACCCCCCTACTTTTCTTAGCGGGATAGAATTATGGGTGTCATCATGTATTCTAACATTGTGATGCAACAAGGATGTCCTAAATGGATCAAGAGCCCCTTGTGCATGTATCCAATCTCTTGATGTCTTGACAACCTCCAATCACTATAGGCTCCTCTCTTATGAGGAATTTTTTATATATTACTATTGATGCCCATGTCAAGTATCACAGTTCACAAGCCAGAGCTAGAATCTAGCAACCTCATGTACAATGAGTGTGCCACATCATTAGTCAAGATGGTCAAATAAAGAGAGAGAGAGAGAGAGAGACAGAGAGTTCATTAACATTGTTCAAAATACTGAAGGGCCTATAAGACTAATAGAACCTAAAATGGTGAGCAATTGGGTGGATCCTCTAAGTGGGCATCAACACCTACGATAAATACAACATAATCATAGAACAATAGTAAGAAAAAATATATGAGCCCATGGAGAGAATGGAAATAGTGATGTGGCATCATTGTGATCATCTTCTAGAAGCTACAAAGTGGTCAAGCCCAACTAGGACACCAATGGTGTACAAGGCTATGGTGGCATAAAACTTGTGATATAGCATTGGCCACGGTCAAGGTGTGTGATAAAATAATCTCCTAGATATGGCCCTACTTGGATAAGAGCCACTGTCATCCCCATCGGCAGGTTTTCGATGAACATGGAGGCAAGGTCCCCAAGACTCATCTATGCATAAACTCAATGGCGAGTCTATCATGTCTATCACTCTAAACTTGTGCTCTGCTGTCTCCCAAGGACCTACTAGTATGTGCTATCTAGCTAGAAAAACTCAATGATCATGCTCTAAGTGTAGTTTTGTTTGTGCACCCTGATCTCGCCTCCGTGTTATACTTTTTTTTTTGTGTCCAACTTTATAAATGGAATTTTCCAAGCATCTGTGATCTGGGTAAGACACAAAACTGGAGAGGAGTCCAAAAGTATCTTGAAGACAAATGGTAATGACCTCAGATCTCATAGAAGACAGAGCATACGAAAGTGGTGTGCTCCTCCCACTTGATCTCTTGTCGATCCAATAGAGTACAAATGCAACCCTCTCTAGGTATTTCCTTAGGCTGCCCACTCTCAATTCATGTCCCTTCAATGAGACATGTAACTACTCAATCAATATCCTCAACGAATGGGGGAGGTGAATCCATGTATCTTCTAGTGCTCAATGAAGCCCTCCTCTAAAATTTGTGCTCAATGAGGCCCTCCTAGTGCTCAATGCAGCACTCCTCTAAAATATTTGTATATCCTAGTGTGTATCCATGTATGTCCTGGTGGGTTGATGAATCCCTCCCCTGAAATCTGCGGGCAGTGGTCCATGTAGAAGTTGAGCTTTGGTGGGTGCCAACAAGACTTGAATGTGTGTAGCTATAAGAGATCCTCCCAAATAACCTAGTTTATCTCATTGCACGTGAGTGGAATAGAAGGGACCTCAATGCTATACTAGAAGGGGTAAATCTATCCATGCAAAGCCCAGGCTCTCAAACCATCTGCATGTATGTGCATATCAATGGTGGGGAGATTCAAACTTTGTACGTCGATCAAGTAGGGTGCCCTTTGGCCCCCTTGCTATTTGATTTATGCAATGTGCCTCTCATTGGGGTACATTTGGGTAAGCAATTCATGTGCCTCTCATTGGGGTACCTTTGGGTAAGCAGTTCATGTGCCTCTCATTGGGGTACCTTTGGGTAAGCAGTTCATGTGTGCACTTTTTTGCAGATGACTTAATGGCTTTTTATGTTGCTTTTAAGGAAAAAGTGGCAAATATGTTGGAAGTGCTTCTAAATTTTTGGGAGCATTTTAGCTGCAAGAACATTAGCATAGCAACCTTTGGAGAATGCTAATGGGAAATACCACTGAGGATAATGTTCTTTTTTTCTTAGCAATGTTAGCTTAAATAAAAGTTCTTTATATTGTTTGTATTTAACTCTTGACTATTCCAATTGGACATTTATTATCAATTTAATATGATGACCCTTCTATTATCATTAGGATTTCACTCTTATAATTTTTGGGTGATATAGACACTCTAGTAATAAAATTTAAGGTTTTCGGAGATATACTTAGTTTTGATGTTTATATATTTCTAATTGTAAGATATTTTCCCACAATATCATGAATCAATTTTAAAATTTAGCAATTTAGACAACTTAGTTATAGAGTAATGTTAGACCATACAAAATACCTCATCTAGTTGGTTGGACCATAGAGTAACAATTTTAAATTCTAATAATTTAGACAATAGAGCAATGTCAAACCATACAAAATACCTTATCTAGTTGCTTGGAACTCTTATTCTCTTTAGAAGAATTGCACAGTGACTCATAAAGTTTTGAATTGATTCCAAGAATTCAAAGACCATTCACTTGAAACTGCGACATATGTTATAGTCTTTTTAAGGCCACTAGAAAGTAATTGATGTAGCAATTAAAAGTCAACACTTACATATGTAGTAGCTACAAAGAACTTAAGCACTCAGCATACCAAAATAGAATATACTTGGTTTCCATATCCTATTTCTTGTATATGAGTCAAGAAAACCTTTGACAAGTAAATGGAAAAAGTCAACACTTACATATGTAGTAGCTACAAAGAACTTAAACACTTAGCATAGCAAAATATACTTGGTTTCCATATCAAATCCTATTTCTTGTATATAAGTCAAGAAAACCTTTGACAAGTAAATGGAAAGGGATGGATCTTTCATTGTACAATGATTGTTGCATCAATCATATTAAACATATGCACTAGGTATTCCTTTTGCAACCCACATCGTGAAGAAGAAAACCAAGGTATTCCACCAAGTTAAAGGTTTGCCAAGATGCTAGGGCAGAGCTCTATAAACTGACTCTTAGGCTTGGGCATTGCCTACCTCATGATGTGACATTCAGACGGGGTATATGTAGTGATAGAAAAATCATCTTTAAGTTGGGTTCCTTTTGATGATTCTTATTGATTGATTCTTGGGCATGAGACCTATAATTGGTTTTGGCATGAAGTTCTCTGCCACTTTCAAGAAATCGCACCCTCTATCACTCTTAAATGTAAGCTATGCATATAAATTAATTAGTGCATCACCAAATCTATTTTGTGAACATTATGAATAAAAACTAGCAAGCATATGATGATGAATCCAATGAGACTTAAAGGTCTCTTTGTGCATGTTTAGGGTGCACATTGCACAAGCTAGTCACATGTACAATTGGAGGGGGCAAAACACATCATTTTTTGCCAATGCTTGACATATCCCGCACTTACATTCAAAATTTCACTTCTCATGTGCTAACAAAATAAGTCACATCCCAATAATGGATCACTAGGTACGAAATCGCACTGATCTCCCTCATGCACAATTAGCACATGTGGACTTTTAGAGCCTTAGGTACTAGAAAAGACTGGTCTAGAGCACTCATGCAACATACATGGACTCATGCATGCAGCCATAAAGTACTCTTAATAAACTACAAGCAAGTCCAAATTTAATTATCATAGACACTTTTTAGATCAACTTACAACACATGCATGTAAATGAAAGGCCACACATGCATAGGACCAAAGCCCTTTCTAGCCACACAACCCCAAAAGTAAGTACACATGCATAGCCCCAAAGCCCTTTCTAATCACACAGCACCAAAAGTAAAAACATGCAACCATAAATTTTCATACATGGACCTCTATCCACATAGCACACTTGCCATATTGACTTGTCCTCACACTATAAAATGAAAAGGGTGTGTGTGTGTGTAAAAGAGAAAGAGAGAGAGAGAGAGAGAGAGAGAGAGAGAGAGAGAGAGAGAGAGAGAGAGAGGGGGGGGGGGGAGGGGGGGGAAGAGGCAGAGGGGGGAGAGGAGGAGGTCATGATGGTGCCATTTTGGAAATCAAACTTGAGAAAGGGTAAAGCAAGAGGCATCGATCATTAGAAGTATACAATTTTGAATTTCAAGGGCTGTGTGGGTGGTGCTTCCATAAATTTTGGAGAATGATGTGTGGCTAAGTAAAGATTTCTTGAGCATAGTCATAGTTTTGTGACTAGAACCAGCTTCTTGGAGAGTTCTCTCATGCTTTTGTCTCTTTCCCACAACCATTTGAGTATTGGAGATGATGCTATTTGACATGATCTGATCTTGACCTATGCATTAATGCTATGTGTTAGATAATCTCTCATATTTCAATTAGATATTGTAAAGATCACAAGTGTGTACCCACTGTGTATGGGTTTTTGGATTGAGTCCCTTGGATTCTTTGAGATTTTGGGCGTTCTCAAGGTACATAACCTCATAAGGTTGTATCTAAAAACTTTTCCTTTTTACAAGATTACTATTGTGAAAACAGAGCCCAACGTCTAATCAATCAAGTCCTCGGGCTTCCATGGTGTAGTGCCGAACTTATATTCCATGCGCCTAAAGGGGCTCTTAGAATATTGACTTTTGTAATTCTAGATCTAGGGTCGAGGCCCCTTTCTTTAGGCTTCACTCCTTACCTCTCATGGTTCATTAGACTGGTTCGCTCAAAGTATGCTAGTTTTGCCACCCTAAAGGAGGCCTATATTCATGGTGGTGGCCACATGATTCATCAAAGTAGTCTATTTCTAACAATAGTCTTCTAAGCCATATAGCCTCACATGCACCTATAGTGAGTGCCCTATATTCTACTCCAGTTGAAGACAAAGAAGCAACTGGCTATTTGTCGTTGGGCTGGAGCATGTTGGAGACTTAGGAGCTGAAAGCTTCGTAGCCCGTGGAGCTTGGAGCCATGCAAAAGCTGTAAAAGCTAGGCCGTCATGCACGCCAGTTGTCCAGTTTGTGTAGGAAGCCGAGTCATTGGAGCATCGCAGAGTAGATAGTATACTTGTGGCCTTTTGTTGCCAAAGTCGAGCCTCGCTTATAGAAGCGCATGTGTAGATAGGCTAGAATAGAAGTAGAGGACTCTCTCTATTCTATGGATGCACTCACAAAAGTCTCCAAGAGAAGGAAAGCTCTCAAAGACATCAAAACCATGAACATCTAAAAACATTATGAAATCTCTCTCAGACTTAATGGATTTCAACAAATTTCTCTCAATGAACTCACAAGAAATTTCTATCTCTCCCTCACAAAGAAACGGTCTCACTAACACTCAAAAATAGTGAACGAAATAAATTGAAAGTGAATGGAAATTTCTCTCAACACAATGAACAAAAATCTTCTCTCAACGGAAGTGAACTTGCTTGAAGAACACTCAAGAGAACCTCTCAATATCTCTCACAAGGACCTCAATGCCTCAACAGAAGACAAGGAAGCTCTAATACCATGACAGAATATGAAGAGGGGAGAGGAGAAGAGTGGATATGAGGAGAGCAAGCATAGCTAGAGAGCACACCACGAGTGACTAACTGTACATTAGATTTAGTTGAAAATGTAGAATAAATACAAACTCTTTTAAGGTTAGGGTTAGGGCATCTAACCCTTTCTTTTATAGCACTCTATATGTGTTAGTGCTATGAACATATCAAATACATGATGTTGAGCATGGTTTCTCAACATACCCTACCTTTGAAGTTGCTTTGGAAGTTGGGAGCTACTTCCCTTCCCTACGAAAAGATTCCAATCTCATAGCAGCTCGTGGCTACAAAACTTCATATATATAATGCATCGTTAATCCTAACAAATTCAATCGATTCAAAAATTATATCCTTAAATTGCAAAGTTGAGCCTCTTTTTGAATGTTGGGTTATGTGTTACAGTGCCATGGTGAAGTCAAAGTGGTGGTGTGGTGGTGCTCATCAGTGTGAATCAAAGTGGCATCCCTAATGTACATATTGTGCTTTTATGATCACTCTTTCATGTTATGAATCCTTAGTATGTTCTTGAGGTGATGTCTTTGTTGGTGTTGATTTGGTCACATGGGTCATTGGTTTGGTGCTTATTATTGTGAGTAGCGCATTAAGGTTGATCGATATAGAGGTATGTCATTCAACCCTACATCGCCATATGCGAAACCACCACGAAAAAACTCATTTCCTTTCAAGCATATAAGTCTATGGAAAGCACAATAACAATGGCAAGTCTTTGAAAGGATATTGCTACAAATGGAACAACCCATAAAAAATAAGCAAGTGAAATATTAGGCTTTACTAAAAAGAACATATATATTTACAAGTGCCATATTAGAGAAGAGCACATTGCAACAAATAGCAACAAGCACAATAAACACATTACATCATCTTCACCGACAAGAATATAAATAAGGCCAACCATGGTAATCTATGTTGGGCTAAGGTATAAGAGCCATAATCCTTGCCTCGTTTGAGGTACAAGATAATCTGGAATGTTGCATCAAGCTGTAGTGGGAATGCTTTGAACTCAGCCAAAACTATTTGTTATGGGATTAATGGATTACTGTGAATCATCCTAACAACCTCTCCACTTGGGCCCCAATTTGTTCCTGATAAGGCAAGCTCCCACAAGGGTTGCCATACATATCTATTGGGTGGACCAAGGAGTTGAAGAGAAGAGACTTGGTCCAAGGATCCTAAAAATGCGAGTGAAAGCACCATTGCTCAATTCTAAAGTGCAACGTAGGCCTCGCTCAATTGGCCCTACATCATTGGTTGTATTGTGAAAACCGAGATTTGGGTGCTAAAAAGCAATAGAGGAGAGAGATTTGGTTGCTAAAAAGCAGTAGGAGAGAAAATACTATCCACATTTCCAATGCTCACTAAAAACCTGTCACTATACAATATTTAATCTTGACTTCCAACCAATGTAAGCTCCTCATATGTTAACGTCAACTTTTCCTTAGCTACTCTTTAAACGTCTTCTTAGTAGTTTGCTTTCCATAATGTGCATTCATGCTAAAATAAAGAACAAAAAAATATATTTTCAATCATTACAATAGCGAACATCTTGTCTCTATGCATGCAACTCTCACAAAGATACTATTTTGGCACATATCCATAGTAGAAGTCCTAGGACTAATGCTCCCCGACTCCCTTGCTGCTCCATCTCAGCCTCTTCCTACCTCCCTCCCCGCCCCTCTCTCCTCCCTCCCTTCAGCCCCCTCCCTGCCTCACCTCTCCCTCCTCCCTCAACCCCTCCTTTCCTCCCTACCCTTGCCCCCTTCCTTGCACCTCAAACCCCCCCGCCCTATACCCTGCCCCCTACCCCCGCACCCTCAGCCCTCTCCATCGCCCTCTTCCCCTGCCCCCTCAGCCTCTACTCCTGCCCCCTACCTCTGCCTCCTCAACCCCTAACCCCTCCCCCCGCCTCCCTCACCTCCTCTCCCACCCCTTCAACCCCTCTGCCTCACCCCTCCCTCCCGCCCTCAGCCCCTCTCCTTTCAGCCCTCCCCCCCCCCCCCCCCTTTTTTCTTTTTCTCCTATCCCTCCCCCCCTTCCTAGCCTCTTCTAACCTCTCACCCTCTGCCTTCACACTCTTCCAACCTCTCTTTCAGACTCTCCTCTGCCTTCGCCCTCTTCTCTATCCGGACAGCCGTTTTAGTCGGACGAAGCTGAATAGTGTTGACTCATGGCTCTGCCTTCATCCAATCCTTGCCCACTTCCATCCGCCGCGAAAACCATCTCGAAAGATGCGTTGTAGCAATTCAAAGAAGATACAGAGCAGGAGAGCTTGACATTGCTCTTTGCTCACATCCATGGGTCCCACCCCTCCAAGTTACAGGCCAGGGACTGGATGCCTGCCGCTCTACCTAGAGACCTCGCAGGGCACCTCACAGATGTTCGTTTGCTTGGTCAAGGTTTCTTTCAGGTTGTTTTTGGTTCCCAAATGCAGCAGGTACAGTGCTTCAGGCCAGTCCTTTGGCATTGAGCTCCAGGAGGATTTTCTTGACACCCCTCTCATTGGGTTTTGACCCTGTGGAGGAGGATGGCCAGACATTTCACTCTTCCTCAGATTCCTCGGCCTCCCTTAGGTGTACCTTCAACTCTTATCTTCCATTGGAGCCGCTTTTGAGATGGTCACCAAGACCCCCCCCCTCCCTAGGATGCCTTCTTCGACAGCAGAGGCAGTCAGGTTGAATGGGGTACTACGTGTTAGGGTCATTGTCTCTAACCCTAACATCATGGATGATCACATCATGCTCTAGTGTCCAGATGGCTCATTCTTCAGGTAGAGAGTCGAAATTGCTAGGAGACAGGATCAGTGTAGGAATTGTAGAACCCCTGGGCACTTTGCCACAGATTGTGCCCAAAGAGGAGAGAAAATAAAAGACCTAAAAGGTCCACGGGTGTAGCGCCTCATAGCACCACCTCGGTTGGACCTACTTCACGTTCTACTTCACATCCTACCACTTCTCGCACTGTTGTACCTTCCACCTCTCATCCATGATCGTTGGCTACAACCTCTCATCCAGGACCTTTGTTTACAGCACGAATGGGACCTTCAGCACGTCCTGTTCTAATCATCTGCCGTTGGGTTCCAGTCATAGTTGTTGAGCTAGTTCCACCTCAAGAGGCTACTGATGGCGCGACGGACCCTTCCTTACAAGCAGGAGATATTATTGTTTTAGTTCCTTGTGGTGATGAGGTTGCTTCTGTCCCTTCAGATGTTCATGTGAAGGAGATTTCTCCAATGGAGCAAGCCATTGCTGAAGCTCGTGCCTTACTCCAGGCTAATGCTACTCTTCATCAGTGGCAGCAGCCGCCCCCTTTCTCTCTTGTTCTTAATTCTTCACCTCTTGACATGGGCAAGGGGACTATCGCTTCTACTCCTTCATCTGCAAGGATCCTCCGCACACCTGCGCCAGGAGCAGCATTTAGGAATTCTTTTGCAGTTCTGGTAGACATGGTAGAGTTTGAGTTAGAGGAGTTCTGGTAGACATGGCAGAGTTTGAGTTAGAGGAGGAGTTTGTACCCTCTACCCTTGGGGAGCACCTTGTTCAGAGCACCATGGATAGAGCTTCCCCTTCTGCAAGTGTGGGACTGCTTTCCCCAGTTGACTTCCCTCCTCTTGATAGGAGAAATTTTTCCCAGGAGAGGGATATCTCAACTACCAGGTCGGGTAGGGTTTTTCATCTGGCCTCTTCCTCTCAACGATGAGGAGTGTCGGTTGGAACGTTCGGGGCCTCGAAGGTGTACCTCACCGCTGCTACCATGGGCAACTAATTTGTAACCCTACTCGGGGCCCCATTGATGTTTTCATGATTCAAGAACACAAGCTGGATGTCAGGGATTGTGCTAAGTCGGATAAGCTTCTCTCAGGGCATACGTTTTGGTTACCTGCCTTGGGCACCAGGGGAGGTACTTATACTCTTGTTTCCTCTTCGAGGCTACCCTTGGTGATTGGACATGGGATCATAGAGCTCAGTGGATCATTCTTTTGATTGGTGGGCATAAGGTTGGTTTCTTAAACCTTTATGCCCCCAATTCAAGAGGGGATCGAGTCCTTTTTTGGAAGGAGCTGCTCTCTTGGTCATGCATTGCAAAGTCTTGGATCATTGGTGGGGGTGATTTCAACATGGTCGAAATGCCCACAAACAAAAGAGGAGGTAGGGAAGGTGGTATCCATTCCCTAGAGAGTGGAGCCAGGGATATGATAGTCTCACTTGATGCACCTTTCACCAACATAGAGTTCAAGACTGCTTTACTATGCCCTTCACAAGGGCAAGTGCCCTGGTTCAGATGGGCTTACACCCTCTTTCTTTATTTCATTTTGGGATCAGATTGGGGATCACATTACCTCAGCCTTGCAGGGCGTTTGGAACTAAGGTGAGATGCCAGACTCACTTATGAAGGGCCCCATTCATCTTATGCTAAAAAGGGGATGCAGGAATTTAGTGTCTTAGTGGGACTAATAACTCTGTCGGGTACTTTGTACAAAATCTTAGCAAAAGCAATCAGCCCACGTCTGCAGGCCTTTCTTCCATATCTTATACATGATACACACACGATTTGTGCATGGCATGAGCATCTTTGATAACATCTTCTCATCTCGCTTGCTTTGGATTCACAAATGCATGGATCAAAGGGGTGTCAGCTCTTTATAAATCAACCCACAGATTCTCATTCGTGGAGTCAAGGGAGACATGTTTTACATTATCAGATCGGTCCGTTAGGGATGCCCTTTAGCCCCCTTCCTTTAGCCCCCTTACTCTTTTTATTTGTGCGTGAAGCTATGAGCTATTACCTTAGAGCTCAAGCTGATACTATAACGCTGAGTCTTCCGCTGAGGAAGGAGGATGAGCTATTGGATTGTGAGTTGATAGATGATATGGCTGTCTTTTTTAATGCCACACCACAGACACTCACCTCGTTCAGGACAGCCTTGGATTTGTTTTGCACTGCAACAAGGACTCATATCAATTGAAACAAATCCAATGGCTTTTGGATTAGTGATGAAGACACTCTAGATTGGGGGATTGACATAGGATTCACTTAGATTCAAGGGGGTGTTTCCATCAGGTACCTAGGATGCCAGGTTGGGGTGGGCATCTCTCCAGCACATCAGTTTGCTCCCGTGCTAGAGAGCATTAGGAGGAAACTCATTTTTTGGAGTTCTACCAGACTTGACCTCACATCCAGAGTAGTGGTTGTGAACCATGTATTATTGGCTACTGCTTGGTTCGTTTACTCATGTTGGTGCAGATCTAGAGGAGGTATATCTCATCGCATGCGACCTATCAGGAACTTCCTTTGGAATGGGTTAGATGGCACCTTAGATGTTGTAGCCAGGGTGGCTTGGGAGAGCCTCATTCTTCCCATAGGAGAAAGAGGTCTTAATATTATTGACCCGAACTTGCAGTGTATGGCCTTGCTCTACAAGTTTGTAGTGAGAGAATTGATGCCTGAACAGGAGCCTTGGAAAGATTATTTCTTGCACAGCATTCAATCTTGTGCACCCTCTCACGGGGGAGATTGGATTGACAACTCAAGATGGAATTTTACTTTAGCCCATCTTAGATCTCTCTCTCTTCTCCTCTCATGGTTGCCATTCTGAAAGCTTAGAGCAGCTTCAGAGGCACTCTTTGTAGAGTTCCACCCTCCTCTCACGAAGAAATAGACAGACAGTCAGTCATATAGGATGACTCTATTTTAAATGTGCATGGCAGATCACTAGGAGTGTCACGGTATATGTAGTGGTCTAGATGGGAGAGAGGACTTGCTTCCACAGTAGGTGTCTGGAAGGCTTTTAGGAAGCTTTTAGAGGATCAAAGACTCTTATCACCTGGCCACATAAGAGAGTACAGTCAGGATGCAGCAGATAGATGTAACCATACCATCAAAGTGGATAAATACTGATGACATGTCTATCACATAGTCCACGTGGTTGGGAGGTTTTAAAAGGACAGGTATTCCTTTACAAGTTATTGCCTTGCGGGATGCACTTAGAGGAGACCCTTGTCTTTGATGTTCAGTCGAGAGACATACTTCTTAGATCTTCAGATGATATTCTTTTAGAGGTTGCCTTCCACCTTGTTAGGATTGCAAGTTACATGGAGTGGGGCAAGGACTCTCAGTGGTATCTTGATCTTGACCATGCTCTCCTAGCACTTGAGTCTTGGAGACTTTGGTTATATGACGGTTCCCTCATTAGGTTCTTGCAGTGGGCCCCAAGGGAGTGGGAGTGGATTGATAAAGGGCACCAAGAGAAAAGCATCCCCTTCTTTCGTTACATAGTCAAAAATGCTACGAGATTTCAACTTAGTAGTAGAGGTTGGAGGCCCTCTAGAGCTCCTCATTAGGATAGTTTTCAAATTTCTGCAAAAGTGCAAAAAAACTTTTAAAGAAGACTCTGAAAATCCCTCAAGAATAGAAAGATTACTCTCTTCTTTTGACTTTCTATGCATGGAGGGATTGCAATGAATTTGTCGAGATCCATATTCGGGGTTAACCCTACTTATCCTCGATGCTATGTACCAATTGAGTCAGTTCAGCATTGCCTCTAGAAGTGCAGACAAGCGAGGACGATTTGGAAGAGTGATCCTAGGACTTTTAACATCTTTCATAGAGCACTCTTCTTTATGGGAATCAATGGCAGTGGTATGGTTTTCTCTTACTGGCTCTCAGTTGTTTTTCAAGGAACATGATTCAGACTCGGCCTTAATTATATGACACTCTGTGGAGTCTTGTTCTCTCCAGGATGTTCCCTTCACTCCTTTCGGAGTTGAAAGATTCTGGCTAGCATTGCAGCTTAGCATATTTGGAGAGCCAGATGTACATAAGCGATGTAGGGTTCTCAAGTTCACCTCTCCCAATCTATGGCTAGTATATGGATGAATATTGTACACACCTTGGTGGCCATCTAGGAGAGCATGCCAGAGAAACTACTGCCAAGAGAGGTACTTTTTTCAAAGTTGGAGAGGATCTCCTTTCTTCTCTGAGTCTCCTTCAAGGGTGAGGTGGCACTTCTAACCTCCACCTTTGATTTTTGTTAGCTTGTTTTGACTTGGTTTTTTTCTCATGCATGACATGATGTACTCCTGCATTTGAGCTTGCTCTTGTGGTTTTCATTCATACTTAATGAAGTAATCTTTTTGAGAAAAAAAAAAAAGAAGTCGACTCAAAGGAATGACAAGGTAAACCTGGAAACTCTTCCAATCCAATCCTCGAGGGATGTTCTGAACATATTTTCATGGATAGATTTTGAAATAGCAAAATCATGGTATACTTCCAAGTCCCTCTTGATAACATTACTCCAATGACTTCAAACCACCACATGGTTCCTCCATGTGCTTCATCATTACTAACCATCAACCGCTCTGGTTGATGTTGAAGATTTGAAGATTACATAGCCTCATGCTAAGAAGGGCAATGATCAACGGAGACTTCTCAAATCTACATTCATCTTGTTGGACTTTCTGCACCTTGATATCAAGTCTCTTAGGCCATCAACCTTATTTTTCTTAGAAGCAGAGAAACAGTAAATAACTAAATAAAAGTGAACATGTCATCCATCCTAAAGCAATCCAAGTGTCTTTGAGATGCCGTTCATCTTTTTGAATGTCTCTTTGGTGGAATGCCCAGCAAGGACAGTTCTATTCAGATTTAGAACTTTGTTAGCAATTTGTTCCTTAATAGAAATATGCCATTGATAAATCTTGACAGCTTCTACAAGAAAAACTGCTTTCAAATACTCGTTCAACATGGCACACTTTTTATTGAAAAAAACATGGCTGACGCTTGAAAAGTCCACTCAAATATTACCTGCACATAGCATCCCCCATCGATAGAAATGCATCTAATTCTAATCTTCAACTTCAATGTGATAACATTTCTTTTCTTCTCAAATACAAGCTGATTATTCTTTGATTCTAGAAGTCCCTTTGTTTGGCAATTATTAGATGTCCTTCAGGATATGGATATGCATTAACCAATACAAAATTGTGTTTCCCACAGGTTGGGCTCACAGTTATGGCACTGTACATACAATACAGAATCTCCAAATTGAAATTGTCGACCCCATTTGGATCCTTAAAGCTGCCCTCATGAAGATTACAAAATGAGAATTTTACCATCCAGAACTTTTTGGAGGCAAGATAAACCTCTGCATAAGATCCTGTGTTTCTATGACATGTTCACAAAAACGTTGCTTGTTGATCTTAATGGTTACATGCCACGCTACCTGAGATGGACACATGTTTAACAGACAAGACAGTAGCAATTCAGCTAACCTGAACTTATCAGGTCTGCCTCTGTGACCAGGATATCCTCAATGAGATGGCCTTCATTTTTGTCAGCTCAGTCTCTTCTTCCCTTCCCCTTGCCTTTCCCACCTTTGTGCATTTTTGGTTTCTTCTTTGTTCCTGACATTTTCAATCCTAGAGCATTTGATGAACTCATACCCTTCATCTTCCTGGTTACATTCAGAACACTTGCAAGACCTTTTCTGGCGACTGCTTTCTTGCCCTCTCGTCTGTTGAGCATTTTTGGGTCAAGGGGCCAGTATGCATATGGATCCAGTTTTCCTTGCCGTTTGACATCACCTCGACTCGCTCCTTTCTTACTGCCATACTCTTGTCCAGTGTATGCCCAGCCAGTATCCGTTCTTCTTTTCTTATTGGTTGATCCTTTTAATTTTGCACCCTTCTGTGTGTCCATGATATTCAAGCTTCTCATGCTGCAAGAATCGATCTCTCTCCCACCACGATCAACAAATGATTGCTTCCCCTTTGACATAGTATCATTTGGCACTATCAAACGACCATCTGGATCAATCTCCAAATCATTATCATCATCATCATCAAAGCTTTTCCTCTTCAACTTCTTCGCAGACAGGGCAGATCGAGTCCTTCGTGCATCTAGAAGATCAAGTGGTTCACTCTCACCACCATTCTGATCCTCTGGGAGCATCTTGTTAAACTTTCGTAGTTTGCCGCTTGACCTGCATGCCCATAAAAAATCTGTAAATTATAATTTACCTCTCTCTCTCTCTCTCTCTCTCTCTCTCTCTCTCTCAACCCCTCCCCACATCCACACTGCCGAACAACAAGATTCCATTAGAAGATGAAGTACGCAAAGCAAGCAGTAGAAACTAAATGCCAGGGAGAATTTTAGGAAAATCTCTTCAAACTTCTACTGCAAACAGTTCCGTCCCATCGTTAGTTTCGAGGCATACAATTAATTCAACACCGTTGTCATTGTTATTGTCATCATCATCACCACACCAATACCCTCTCTCTCTCTCTCTCTCTCTCTCTCTCTCTCCTTCCCGAGGAGCCTACTGTTATCATCTTCAATAGTTCCGAAGCAGCCATGTATAGAGAGCAGTTCACCTTTGATGGATCGCCGGTTGAGATTTTTTTCGTCTTACACATAACTAGGGGTTCTCTTTTCTGGCCCTATTTTTACGATGAGACCGGCAATGCAGGCTCGTCTGGACCAAGACCTCTTATTTGGTATGGACTCTGAACAGCTGGGTAAAGCGTCTCCAGATTATCGTGTTATCACGGATGATTTGGAGTATCCCCCACCGAGTTTGGATCATCTCCACTACAGATTGATGCAACATTCAAGGTCATAATATATCTATATCCTGTGAAGGGTACGGAGACTGCACTTCAGGAAGTTGATGGGCTTTTTTTGTGCGACCAATACCTTTTTGTAAAGGATGAAAATGCCATGTAAATCACATATAGGAGCACTAGTGTGTAGGTGATACTAGCACTGATAGGCACATATGTAAGCTAGCATAAACAGGAAAGGACGTGATAGCTAGGGAGTAGCATCAATGACCTTATTGATTTTGATGATCATGTTTTGTATGAACTATGTTCTCAAAATAAATGTTTTCTTGCATGACAACCCTGATTGCAGGAAATGATGACATGAACTATGTTGCCATTTTGATGATTGGATGACCATTGGGAGCTCAGATGCAGACCTTGGGATCTTGGCATCAGTGAACAGAGTAGATGATGAAATAAGTCAGGACCGCCATGGCAAAGTGTGCTTATAGGGGGTTAGCAATAAAGAAATGGCAGTAATGGCATAAGAGGAGTGGCCACACGAGACAACCAAAGGGGGCCAATGCTTTTACTACAAAGCCATGATAAAGAATGGCGTGGAGTCCTCTTTAGAAGAACGACTACATGTTCTAAAACAAGGGAATGGCCATCTTTTTCTTTAAAAAGGAGGAATGGAGAGGGGGTTAAAATGCAAAAATATGATTGGATAACAAAAAGGAAGGGTGGACAATTAACGTGGGCATAAAAAATGCCTTTGATAGGTGGATGAAATGAACCAATCAATGGAAAAAGGCTTTGCATGGAATTGGGAAGGTTAGGACGTGAATTGTGGAGAAGGGATCATAAGACAAGCCACATGTGTGCCATCTTGAGGAGTAGTCACCGTTTTGCTTCACGGGCCTTTCACTTGCTTCCGTGGTGGTCACAGGGATTCTCAAAGATCTGTCTTTCGTTTCTCACAGATGTGGTTTTGGGTCATCTGTCTTTCATGGCGCAGTATCTTGAGTAAGAGGTAAGTAATTCTCATAAGGTGTATGATTGCCGAACAGGTTCAGCCTGTTTCCATGTACAGAAGAAAGCCCCAGCTCGATAGGAGCTTTGAGAAGGCGACCAGCAGTAGTGCTGGATGACAGCTACAAGACAAGCAGCTTCGCGGAGGTGTAGCGTTGAGATACATAGGTTTGGCATGTTGGGTGAGGCAACAACAAGAGGAAGGAGTTGGCACTTTGTAGTGACACACTTCAGTTGTTAGTGGAAGCCCAAATTGTGTACCAGTTCAAAGCACAAAGCTGAGCGCACATGTACCAGAGTCTTTGGATGTGTTGTGTAAGGTGGACAAATAGAGGTTGTTTGGGACGAGCACGGATGGCCACGTGCAGGAATTCATGGCGACGGTTTTGTCAACAAAGAATCATGGCTTCGCTCCGATAGGCACATTGATCAGCAGCAGCGATTGCACTATGGGCAGTAGATGATTTTGATCGTAGGCTGTAAAGGTGTCGAATGTGTATGGATAGAAGGACTGGAGATAGTATAGGAGATGCCCACCGCTCTGCTATGGAGAACAAGAAGGAATGTCATGAATACAAAGAAATGACGTGTGTGATCACGATAATCTGCAGTTCAAAGACGGCTCGATATAGTTGTGCTCACAGGCTGTGGCGAAATTGTTCAAGATATACATAGCTAACTGTGTTGCTGATTTTGTGAAAGTGGACATCTTTTGAGTCGTGAGGAATACTTTGGATAACTACATACAACTCAAAGGTTGGAAGAGGGGGACAGTTGTGGATAAAGTAAAGAAAGACAGGTTCTCTTTCGTATTTTAAAGGCTTTTAGTCCGAGGAGGAAAATCATAAGCCCAAGTGAAGGAGTTATTGCATGCAGGGTCATCCAATTAATCTCTTTGGCAGCAAGTTCTCTTCTGGTCCTATAGGGGCTTCTCATGCAAGCTCGTAATTGTTGTATTTATTGTATTTTAGGAGGGTGTATTTAGTGGATTGGAAGTTAAAAGTTCCATGGTGTGATCTCGGTTGTAGTGGTTCCAGTTGTTGTCGGGGTTGTGTTCTGTTTTGGCTCAGTGTAAACTTGACATGTTCATGTGGCTATAAAGGCATTTGGGTGTTTGCTCTACCGACTCATCAACGTCGCAGGCTGCAATGGCTAGCATTGTCCTCCTTTATAGCCTTAGCAGCTCAGGGTGACCAGAGATGCTGGTATGCACACACAACAGGTGGTTCGAGAGATTGGGGCTCCATATGGATAGACTTCCCCCTTCCAGTACAGCATTGGCACGCCATTTCTCCCACTTAGGTATCATGAGGTCAACCAGATCATACATGAGGACCTCCTACAGCTACAGAAATTCCGGACCTGGTTGAAACCTAGTGAGCTTCCAGTAAAGCCTAGCTTCTATAGAGATCTGTAACCGGCCTTTGACTGACGAAGGGCAGTAGGTCTTACTTTACTTGCTCACAGCATCAAAATACAGCCATCATATTCCATTGCCATTGCCAAATACAATACTGAAAGCATACAATTCCACAGCATAGCATCACTGAATCACGGAAACAAGGGAGGCTAGAATGCCCCTACTCAATAAGCATACGCAGTGACACCTGTTGGCCCCAACACTTGGCACCCCTTGTGGTATTTCTTTATTTACTGGTTAGTTCAATTACAAGGGACTCCCTTAATGAAATCACCCGCAGGTGCAACCCAGTACAATGCCAACCAGTGGCTATGCAAGTGACCAACACCCAGTGCTATTACTTGGTTCCCTTCAATAACAAAGCATACCACAAACGGAACGATCCAACATCATACCAAGCGATGCATCCTCACAAATCAATGCCATCACTGAGTCCAAGGCTTGCCACCGCTCTCGCAGGAAGAGAGTAGCACAACCAGTGACCCAATCCTCTCCCAAGCTAATGGCAAGGCAACCAACCTTCAGAACTCAGCAAAAACAGTAAATGCACACACCAGTAGGGTCAAGTAAGAGTTCAGCCAGCAATTGGAGCCTGTTTCCAGCTTGAAACAGGACCAGAAGATGGTCGACCAGCAGTCAGCAGATTCTGGCAGGAGGAGGCTGTCCCTGAATGCCTTCTAGCACCAGAATGAATCATAAAAAGAGTCAACCAGCAATCAGCAACCAACCAGCCATGAAGTCGCCCACCCAACTGATGATTTCAGCCAATAGCAACCTCTGATTTCAGAATGCACAGCACCAGACGGGATCCAGAAGATAGGCGACCAGCATTATGGCTTCAGACAGTGAAAATGTAGCAATCTGTTGCAGAGAATGTCAAGAAAACCATCAGAAAAGGCCCAGCAACAGGAGACACGAGTAGAAGATATGTCGTGGAGGAATCAGCAGAAATGCATTCAACCAGCAACAGGGAGCTCCACGAATCCGCGCGCCCACAAGAAGAGACTATTTGGTAGGGATGAAGACCCAGAACAGCAAGATAGGATAGGATAAGGTTCCAAGATCTTCCAAATGCTTCCAGATGAGACACACGGGTGCCACAAGTCAGCCGTACAGCTCAAACACACACATGGTAAAGTTTGATGCAAGGTGGACCGAGGCATTTAATGGCTCTAGGGGGTCACGTTTTAAGACATGAACCTAGTGAATGGAACCTCTAGGGGGTCACTTTTTAAGACATGACCCTAGTGAATGGAACCAAGTTAATAGCACTTGTATTTATTATAGGTACCCTTTGGACATTAATTAATGCCCCTGGCCCGGCACCCCTAGGCCAAGTTCAGTGGCAGTTAGTTTAATCACGTCCTCGTGACAAGATCACTGCCTACATTTTGTTTAAAGTCAGAATCAGCATCAACATTATCCTCAACAACATCAAAATCAACAAAGAGGAAATCATTCCAACCAAGGAAGATTCCAAGGATGAGGAAATACATCCACCAACGTGTCAAACATTTAGTGCAACTATTGTCATAAGTTTGGATACTATGAAAGAGATTGCCGCAAGAAGCAGTACGACCAAGGCGATTAATTCAACAACGATGCGCGGAAGAGGAAATCATCGTGGTGGACATTCTAGTCACAGTCATTATGCAAATGAACACTGGAATATGTTCTTTGCAAACGAGGAAATACAGAAGACCGATCAAAAAGGATTTCAATTATCAAGTCGACCAAGCAGATCAGGCTCCTTGGTACATCGACAACGGTGCATCATCTCATATGACAAAGCATCCGGAATGGTTTGCAGAGATGAAACCATTAGAAGGTCAGAAGAATGTCATCTACACGACAGATAATATACCGAATTCAATTCAAGGGACCGGCATTGTCCCTATGAACAATTTCACTGGTACGAAAGGATTGGTGAAAGATGTACTCTATGTTTCGAAGCTCAGCAAGAACCTCTTGTCAGTAGGTCAAATGACGGAACACAACTACCGAGTCATCTTCAATGCAAATGAATACACTATCAGAGACAAATCCAGAGGATTTCAGTTAGTAGGAAAAGGTGTCAAGGAACAACGCTTATTCAGAATGCTAGCTACAGTACCAGATTTACATGTCATGTAAGCTCGACCGCAATAGATGCCACTATCCACAAAATGGAACAAGAGATATGGTCATGTCAATTTCAAGAGCTTGATAGATCTCAGAAACCAGAATATGGAATTGGAATTCCTAAGCTAGGTGTCTTGGAAAAGTTTGTGAAGCATGTTGCTTCGGTAAACAAAAGCGAACCAACTTTAGCAGAAGTACCTCTCGAGCACAAGGTATTCTTGATTTGATACACACAAATGTATGGGATTATGCCCAGACCCGCAGCATCAATGGTTCACTTTAATACTTGACTTTCATCAACGACTACAGCAGATATTGTTGGATCTACTTTCTAAAAGAGAAATCTGAAGTGTTTTTCAGATTTCAAGAATTCAAATCCATGGTAGAAAATCAGACAGACAAAAAGATTAAAGTCATGAAAGAGAAATCCAAAAAGTTTTTCAAATTTCAAGAATTCAAATCCATGGTAAAAAATCAAACAGGCAGAAAGATCAAAGTCATGAGATCAGACAGAGGAGGTGAATATATGTCTTCAGCATTCATGAACTTTTGCAGAAGTCACGGCATTTGAAGACAATTCACTTATGCAGATACTGCTCAGCAGAATGCAAGAGCTGAAAGAAAGAATGATACTTTAGCAGACAATGCTAGAGCAATGCTTAGTAAGAAGCATCTTCCGAATCAGTATTGGGCAGAAGTAATAGCCAATGCAAACTACTTGCTTAATTGGCTTCCGACCCAACCGATTTAGGGTATGATACCTTATGAAGCATTCACTGGACACAAGCCACGCATTGGGCATCGCCGCATATTTGGTTGCATAGCATATGCCGACATAAATGACGATCGTCGCAAAAAATTGGATGCGAAGTCCCGCAAATGCATCATGTTTGGCTACAGTGAAGACAGCAAAGCATACAAGTTGTATGATACCCTCAATCGCAAGGTCATTATCTCCAGAGATGTAATCTTTGATGAGGAATTGGAATGGAAAACCTCAAATACACAGGAGATAGATGCACCCATTACTCAATCATTTACAGAATAGATTGATGAAGAAGAGCAAGAATTGCCAAAAGCACCCCAAGATGGCAACTCCAACAATCTACTAGGGAAAGCAGACCTCCAACCAGATTGACATATGCTCAAAAAGGCAAAGCAATTCAGGTTGAAACCACCAACTATGCTCTTATGACTACCATCATGGCTACAAAAGAGCCAGTGTACTTTTAAGATGCAGTAGACAAGCCAGAATGGCAAACTGCTATCATAGTTGGTGGATGAGAAGGCAGGCGCAGAGGAGCGCACACGCTGAGCAGGTGGATAGGGCCTCAACGGGAGAGGACAGCAAGTCGGGGGTGGTGCAGGCTGAGCAGGTGGGGAGGGGCTGGAGGGGAGCAGAGAGAGAGAGAGAGAGAGAGAGAGAGAGAGAGAGAGAGAGAGTTATATTAATGTCTTTGGGAGGCCTCACCGGCCTATGAGACAAAGTACAATCAGCAGAATAGCTCATACAAGCTGCCACGGGCTGAAGCAAAGGCTTGCTAAGCCCAAGCACACACTCACAGCTCTCAAGAGACTCTAGTAGGCGTCCATGAGGTTAAATTAGAGCAGAGCTGTAACATCAACGTTGATTTGACACTTGTTCAACCCCACACAGCCTTGCATCAAATTCTTCTTCCCTCCACCCCACCCAAAAATAAAAAAGAAATGCTAAAGATATTAGAGGCTGACCTTCTATGAGCCTTCTGGATGTTATATTATAACGAGTTCTTATCACTCACATATTCAAAAAATTTCTAGCCTGATGGCTTCATGATGTCACAAGCTAAGTAGCTGGACTGATAAAGTACATAAACCCAATTAGAAAATATAACAACCTCAAAAGGGCACCAAAAGCAAATGAGAACCAGGACACTCTAAGGATGTGGTGGTGGTGGGGGGGGTGTGTTTTTTGGGGCAGGCGGCCTGCCTGGGGGGGGGGCGCTCTTGAAAACTACACACACCAAAGCGGTTTTGGAAGTCAGAGGAAGCCTGAAAGGGAGAAAAGGAGGTGGAGGCGTGAGCAGCAGCTGGGCTGCCAAGCAACACTAAGCCTTGCTTTAGCACAGCGCCAGGCTAAAAGCCAGCACAGCTGGCACGAACCAGAGTGGGGAGGCAGAAAGAGGGAGGTGTGAAACAGTGCGGGGAGGGAGAATGGAGAAGGGCAGAGAAAGCCCGCACGAAACAGGACCAGAACCGGGTGCAAGCATGTGGAAGGGGGCAGACGCAGGGGCAGCGCGAAGAGGGAAGGGGCAGTGCGAAGGGGAGGGGCAGTGCGAAGGGGAGGCAGGGGATGAGAGCTACAGGGAGGACCTCAAGCAGGGAGATCCACCTGAATCTGTCCATGAGGTTAAATGAGCTGCAACATCAATGTTAATTTGACACTTGTTCAGCTCCACACAGCCTTGCATCAAATTCTTCCCTCCTTCCACCCCACCCAAAAACAAAAAAAGAAATGCTAAAGATCTTAGAGGCTAACCTTCTATGAGCCTTCTGGATGTTATATTAATTCTTATCACTCACAGATTCAAAAAATTCCTAGCCTGATGGCTTCATGATGTCACAAGCTAAGTAACTAGACTGGTAAAGTAAATAAACCCAATCACAACATATAACAACCTCAAAAGAGCACCGAAAGTAAGTGCTGAGGGTCAGAGATGACAAGAAAGCAAGGCTTGTGTTGGAATCTGGACTTCCTTTGAAATTGACTACGTCAGAATGTAGGGACCTCTTTGACTCAACACAAATTACCAACACATTAAGATGCAATCACCTCAATGTTGTGGCCTTGGATTTACCAACTGATCCCACTGTATTATTGTCCACATATTCGTCACCACTGCCCCCTTCCTCTTCAATGTCTGAAAAATACTGTGTATGCTGCCACTTACTCTGCCTGAAATCACATTTATCAAGTCACTAACCAAGCCTCATCCCTATATCTGAGATCTAAGTGCTGTCCAAGAAATTTGAATGTTCAAAGATAAGCTGCTTTGAAAGATGGTTGGTAATGCCTAAAGCAAGAAGTTGCACCTTGCTGTGGTCGCATGAGATCGAACAGATTTAGTCTCATCACCATTTCCCTTCTCTTTTCGTTCCTTCATCTGGAAGACCTCGGACTATCAAAATATAATTGAAAAAACGATAAATAAAAACTAAGATAAACAATACAAAAAATCTACACTGCTCATCATCATCATAGTACATAGCTTGCATTGAACATGATTTAAACCTCTACAAAAAACCCAATCACAAATTTGACATTTTGAGAACAGAGATTGACAATAAACTCATTCCTCCACCGTATGATTGATACCCATGCTACCATATCATGCAATGAAATAAGTAAATTTATGTCCCTTCTCGGACAAAATGTTTAGCAATTACTTCACTTACATCAATGTCACCCTAAGCTGAGATGAAAAAATGCCCATGCACTTTCTCTCTTGTTGTGTTTTAACCTCCACACAAATTGTCACACCTTACATTCTCATTCCAACAGATTTACCTAAAACAGACCAATACCTTCCGAATATGCGTAAGAAGTTTCTTATGTTGCTCCGGCATTACTACTGAAACTGCCTGTAGACCGCATCTCCTAACCAGCATTTCAAAAATCACTCGAACCTGCTCCACAAAGCCAACCTTCAGCCTACCCGTGGGTTAAAGACATCAAGACAAAAACTCATGTATCTACTGAGACTGATCAAGAGATTCTACATGGGGCCTGCAGCAGACCACAGAAATAATGCATGCCCCAGCTCAATCAGCTGGATGCAACACTATCGTTCTACAAGACTTAACAGCATATGTAATCAACAGAATTAAAAGTACAGAGATGAAGCATACTGATCTTTTCTACATGTAGTCATATGGTAAGTACAGCAAGACGTTAGCCAGATTTTACCCATGCACATCTAATGTAAGTGTTTGCTTAGCTTAAAGTTAAATTATGTAATCCTCGGAATTTGATCCTCTCTTTGGTGTTCACTCCACAGTTTAAAAGTTTGGCAAGTTGACTCCAACATTTATAACGTGGCTCCACTTTTCCATGGACACCTATCACATACTATTTCATTTTCAGCTGATTTATTCACTTCTTATTTTGTGCACATGTTTCCTGATGACAAGTATGAGAGTTTTGCGTGACTTCTCCATACAGGATTTCACACACGGCCAGTTACCAAACTTCAATCCATTGGACATGTACAATATCAGATGATAGTTACACCATCATTTTATGGTGGTGGCACCATTCGCAAAGGTAGCCACAGCTGACACTTCTTACGGTGTACCACATCATATGGAAAAATTATACAAGTACAGTTGTCCAGACTCTATAGAGCTTGGTATTATTTTGTAGCAAAATAAGGTCCATTGTCCCACTTGTAAGCCCCTGTATGAGGAGAAGACAGACACAGTACCAGTGTAGGAATAGGGGGCAAGAGAGTCTGTTATGTGGAATGAGTAGAAGATGCCACAAGGGCAGATCTGGGTGGAGAATGATATCCAGAGAGTTTATGACTGCTTTGTGCACTTCCGGAAAGCCTTCAAATCTCTGGTTGTGAAACATAGCAGCACAAGCATGCTTAACCAAAGGACACGCATCATTATCGAGGCTAGGCAAACACTGTACAGCATGTGAGCACTAAATCACTTCTTTGATTCTCTAGTTTGACCTATGGCTTTATATGCAATTTGGACCTCAAAGAGGACAAGTGCATTGATTTTGAGAGCTTACACATCATGATGCTAGCTCGTATGATTCAGGAGCAGAAATTTACTCCACACAAATGCCTCATTCCAGATAATTGCCTATGTCAAATGAGTCATATGTTTCAGCTGGAGAGACGTAGGCCATCAGGAGTTCCATGGAAGGCCCTCTCATTGCCTATGCAGCTTGCTCTGGAGGAACATGAGCAATGCTAGTATGCACGAGTCTCTTGTGGCAACCCCCCTCCAAACAGAGAAAAGACCAACAAAGAGCTGGTGTCTCTAGAACATATACAAAGTCTGCTGCTAGCATCCTCAACTCCTCATTGAGTGATGTACTTGTGGGCAATGTGAAGCTACCTAAGGTGGAATGCACAAATGATGGTGCGACCGATGGGGCGGGTGCTCGCACATCCAATATCCAATCGCCTACTGACCTGGTGTATCTCACACTCAAGGTATGATCTCAGCAACCCCCACTCCTTCCTCTTCTATAAAAAAGTAGCGATCTACTGCTGTTAAGGATTGTGTCCTATGGCGGGCCTCGTGAGTCTGCATCTAAGTCGAGTGACCTCATGCACACAAAGTGTGTCGCCAAGGTAATCAATGACTCTACTCATATCCAAGCAACCATGAATGAAAAGACAGTGATACTCCCCCAAATTTCATAGTATGCGGGGCATTACATCACAACTTACTCCACCTCCTCTCCCTCGTGTGTCACAAAGAGTGCAGAGACTTAGGTCTCTATGATGCAGTGTGGCTGCAATCTCACATGTGGCCACAATCATGACATGACCCATGGTGAACTGTCCTAGTGTGGAGCGATGAAGCCATCCTCACTCAAATGGAGGAAATGCACCCTCTCCAAGGCCATGTTAGTCAACATACCCAAGTTCAATGAATGTTAACCTTCCATAGATCATCCCCAATAACCTGATGGATGCCATGCTATGTCAGACGTGAGAGGGTGTGTCCAGTGAGCACTGATCTTGGGGTAGTTGATCCATCAGCATTACATGTAACTGGAATCATTTGGTAGTCCATAAATACCAACTCTACTCATCGCTCTCAAATGCAAGCTGCATATATCATTAGAGAACTCTCTAAGGTGGTCTATATCTATCCATCATATTGTACTACCTAACTCAGTCCGACTATGTGGAATCTGGAATTAGAGGAATCTTGTCACGAATCTAGATAATGTCAGGTGGAAAGCATCTCTTCCATTGAGTGCATCATGACTTGCGATCTCTCAAAGCTTCTACTTACAAAAGGCTCCTGCATATGGAGCTGTTAGTCACTAGAGAGTCAAAAAGAGCAACTCCTTGTCACGTGTTGGAATTGTGCCTGGAAGCATTCTCTCTCCAATCTTAACAACAATGCACACCCTCTAGTCGAGCATGTCTATGCTACCACTTTCATGGTAAACATGGAACCTGTGAAAATGCATCCCACATATACATAAGATGGGCCTGATGGATCTGCTAGTACTAAAGCCAAAGTGGCTTGGGAGACGTTGATCCTGATAAAGCATGAAGGTGGACTGAATATTATTGATCCAGATATTCAATGCAAAGCTCTGTTTTGCAAAATTATTGTTAGGAGCCACGGAGGGATTTCTTAAGCATTCTTTCTTGCACTCCCTCTTTGGGTAGTGATCGTTGATACGAAAGAATCAAGCGAATATTTAACAGATTTAAGGATGCCTTCCTCACTAGGCTTGGCGCTAGGGATTTGCTAATGCATTACTCCTCCTTCCACTCAAGATGAGAATTTTTTAGGCAGCCCATTATGTGGAGTTGTTTATCATGGCATGTCTCTTGCAACCTCATAACACACCCTAAGCTGAAGTGTATTCCATATGCTATCATTGACAAAACTAAGTACTAGAATGATCGGTAGACAAATAATAAGGGTCAAGCCACTTATATAACCATAGCCCCTACATCTGTTTTTAGTGGGCTTCTATAATGACCCTAGACGTTCGGCTTCTAGACGTGGAGCATCATGCCATTCCATTCATCAAATAGTTGGTCCACTGCCCAATTTCATCAGCCCATACTAGAGGTTAGTCAACCTGACTAATACTCATTACCATTAATAAATGCACCACCAAAGTTGGGTACAAGCTACTCGAGTTTGGCTAGCAATGTAAAGATATGTAAACTAGCCAAATGTAAAGATACGTAAACCGAGGGCAAGTTCTAATGACTTGAAATGCAAGCATGCACATCAATGATAAATACCATACCCTTTTATATGTCAAGCACATTGAGAAGCACAAGATAAGAGCAAAAAGCAGGAGTGGGATACTACATAAAGGAGGTTTTGGAATGTAAGATAAAGGTCCTATACATGTCACAGATTAGCCACCATGGCTTTGGACGATAGTACCTAAAGTGAAACAATCAATCTTATTTTCTAGACCCATAAATTCAGCACTTGGTTGACACCTCGTGAGCCCCCTGTGAAGCTCAGCTTCGGGATTTCAGCGAATGGCTTCATCGACCCACCAGGATACACACGGATCCACCTCCCCCACTTCATGAGGATTTCAATCGGGCAGTTCCGAGACTCATCATACTCTCTTCCTATTGAGAGTAGTCAGGTGGAGGGCATACCCAGAGAGGATCGGCGGATATGCACCTTGTGTAATTCCCAGGAGATCGAGTCAGAGGAGCACTCCACTTTCAGATTCCCTGTGTACTTACAAAATCAGAGGTAGGTATCACTGGCTTTTTAGAGATGGTTTCCGATCCCTTCTTATTCTACCCAGACCATAGATGCTTGGAAGCCTTCATCCATGTGGTATGGAGACCACACACGGAACAGTTGCTCAAGGTACATAGGGAGATGAGGAAACATAGCCAGACTCCACTCACAGCATGATCACAGAGTTTTTCCAGCCAGACACCATCAACTAATAGGACTCACGGTGGTGGCAGTTACGAGGACCCGAGGCAGAGTCAGAAACACGCCAAACTCGTCAACGTACTAAGGCACATATCACATTAGTGGACCTTCCTTCCATGCATCAGACCGGATGCGCGACTCACAGGAGTGATTGTAGCGCTTGTTCACCCGCAGGTCTACGCCAAGAGACTACAATGGGCTGCACATCACCATCACTCTATCACATGGTTTATGCTCCCACAGCAACCTCACACATCGACACTCCCCTCCTAGGGTTAACACTCTCATTGGCTTCCACTTCATGAGCTCACAAAGTCTTCTCTTTATGTACCCACGCCATTATGATCAGGATTATGGATTTTCTTTTGTATTCGTCCTCAATGCTAGCCGTTTAGGCTCCACCCCTCAACTCATTGTATCAGCTTCTTTTGGTCTCATAGACCTTTTTTGGTCTTTCGAAGACTTTTAATAAACGTCCTTTCTTTCTTTCTATCTAGAAGTATAAACTCATTATGTATTATGCAAGTATAATGGCATTATGTATATATACACATGTATACCTAGCATGATGTATATTTACAAATATACATATACATTGCCCACAAATCCACAAAAATTTCTAACATAAGTCCATCCCACCCAGTATATTTCTAATTACCACCACAATCATGTAAAGCATCTAGACCTCTTGACATATGTAAAAAGCTATTCAAGTTCAGCAACTTAACATGTGAAAAATACCTCTCTAGCTTGTACTTCATGAGTTTGAGGGGCCATGAGAGGAAGCAATAAACAAATTTGAAAATGAGCAACACATGCTTCTACAAGTTGCAATATAGAACATGTCCATTGATGACTACCAATTTGGGCCATGTATACATTAAAATTTTGTCTATCATAATGAATACTTTTGAAAAAGGCTTTGGATGAACATCCCTTGTCTAACAAGGATATAGGCATGCATGCACTAATTAGTCATGAGAAGAAAAATGGGGCCAAAAGCATTAAAGTAACCTCATAAAATTCATGGCATATAGCACATGACCACAAAGGGCTACTATTTAGTCAATAACATATAATTGACCTTTGCTTATTGATTAAGAAATAAAAATATGCACGAAAGTGGTGGGATATTTGAAATTAACAAGTGACCATTAATTTCCGTGCATAAGTAATTTGAAAAGGCAAATGGCCCTTCATTCGGTAGAAAAAGAGAATTTGTGCTAAAGTCACTCAACCACAAAGGCTTATTGATGTATTTGACAATGACCTCGGGGCCGGAGACTTTGCCATGACTTCCTACAAATTTATATTTGGTTACATTAGAGCTTACTTCATCGAGATATAAACAAGCAAGTATCGAACCATCCAAAAATCGTGTGCCTAACTACCTAAGTATTTTGGAGTTTGCAATCCCTCCTTAGTACTACTAACCTAAGTGGAACCACTACCCTAACAATATATATAAGTAACTCTATCTTGTAGATGCTAGCATCCTTCCAAAAGAAGAATTTAAAAAGTCCACAGAAAGTTTCAAGTAAACATACACATTCCCCATTCTTTTTCTTCACTTTAATATTTTTCTCACTTTGAATTTTCTCCACTCTAAATTTTATTTAATATTTTCCTTTCTTTAAATTTCAAGGGAGGTTAATAATAGGGAGGGGAGATTAACTTAAAGAAAACATGAAGATTTGTCTTTTTTTTCACTTTAAATTTTTGTTTAATAGTTTTCTACAATTTAAATTTCAAGGGAATGAGTTAATAAGAGAGGGGAAATTAAAGTAAAGTAAACATACAAAGTCCACCTTCTTTTTCTTCACTTTTATATTTTCTCACTTTAAATTTTTGTAAATATTTTTTTCACTTGAAATGTCAAGGGAGAGGAGATTATCGTAAAGGATTCTTTAAAAAATAAAAACTAAAAATTATTATTATTATTATTATTTAAATGTAAAGGATTCTTTTTCTTCACTTTAATGTTTTCTCACATTAATTATTTTTCTTCACTTATAATTTTAAGGGAGGGGAGATCAACATAAAGTGTTGGAGGTTTTAATTTTTTATTTACGTGATTATTGGAAGGAGGGAGTCTTAGACAATTGAGGGGGGTTGCCCCTCTCCGAGAGTCTTAGCAGGTTTGGAGGGGAGTCTTAGCAACTTGGGAGGGGGGCAACCTACAGGTTGGGAGGGGACTCTTAGCAGGTTGGGAGGGGAGTATTAGCAGGTTGGGAGGGGGGTTTCCCCTCTCCGACCACCTTGTACCCAATCTTGCAGCCCATAGCGACACCATGTCCCTATAGGCCCCCTCATCCCATCACCTTAATTTAGCTCGTGGTGTCATGATAAGGTAAGAGCATATGTACCTACCTTCATAGTTCAATAGCAAATCCAAGTAATGCTTGCTGAGAACAAGATGCAGACGCTTTCATTGACTCAGTAAGTTGTGGGAACCACCATGGAGCTACTAGTCTACCGCATCCTCATCACCTTCCTCCCAATGCATAAACATTAGGACATGTGTCGAGAATGATCGCAGAGTTCTGCAAATGAAGTTCTTGTACTTAGAGGAGAAGCCATAGCATGGATTCCAAGACACATGCTTAAATGCATGGGGGAATAGAGTAGTGGGTCGTGTGATTCATGAATCCTATTGCCTTGCAATCTTCGATGCGTTAAATAAGGTGGTTGACTAAATAGTAAGTTGCACAATGCACAGTACCAGCTATGTTGCCATGCAATGGAATAGTCATGGGTGGCCTCGATGCCTAGTTAATGTAGGGTACAATGCCATAACCATAAACAATGACTATTTTAAGCCTTGAGCACACACTTACACTTTTGTACCTTTTAATTGTGTACCTAAAAACAACAGCGATGGCTTTACTTGAAGTGGAGGTACAAACTGGTTATTCCTGGCACACATCCACTTGGCCCTATGACCTTGAGCCAGTGGAGTAGCTTGAAGTTACACGTGGAGGCTCGTGCCTCCCATGTGAAAGCCTTTGGTCATTATTTTACTATAGGACCCTCTTAACTAGACTTAAGGACCTTAGGAACATGAGACCTTTAATTAGGACCTTATGAACTTCTAATAAGACGTTTTTAGACCTTGAGCCCCACTAATTGGACCTTAGGACCTTGTCACCTTGGTCCAGTTATTCCTTTTTTGTGCCTCATAGATGCTATATGCATTAGGCTTTTTTCAAAAGTCATATTAATATTTTTTTTCAATATAATTTAGACAATATAAGGAACTTTTTTTTGGAAAGAAAAGTTTCTTGAAAAGGAAAAGCCCTACCACTTTTTGTGAAAATTACAATTATACGCCTTTACTTTTTAAGCAATGGCTCCCTTTTCTTAATAAGTCTATTTGTAAAAGGTCTTTGTGCATGTGTGGTGATGTTTTATGTGTGAAAGGATAGAAGAAATTTTCAATCCATATATTTTCTATGAATTAATATTTGACTCTACTTTGGACATCGATAACAAGTCCAGTAGTGCTATGACACATTTCTTCCCTTCTAGTTTAAGCAATTCTAACTTAAGCATGTTGGATGGTGGCAGGTATTAGCGTTGCTGTCATGGATGATTTTTTCACGTTAGTTTCGTTAAGAAGCTTAACATTTATATTGGCATTGAAAGTTTGTATAGCTTAATAAAAATAAATGTTTAAAATATTTGCCACGATTTGAAACTTTTATGCTAGAATAATTTAAAGTTTTGCCAGGATTTACATTTTTCCTTCAAAATTCAAAAGAAAACATATTAAAAGTACTACAATCTACCAATATTATGAAACTAAAAAAGCGAGCTTTAAAACTTTCGCCAAGAGTTTATATTAATATATAAGGATAGGTTTGATAAAAACATCCTTAGTGCTATGGTTGAAGTATAGGTTGAAGTATAGTACAAAGATTCTATCATGAAAATTTCTTTATAATCCTAGAAATATTGAAGTTTTACCAAAGGCAACCCCACCTGCCAGTCGTACTGACCTTTTGGCACTCACACACGTAAAACCCCTGCAACAAACAGGTGTTGTAAAAGGACCATGATGTAGTAGTGAGCCATGCTTCTTTTTATAACTTTGAGTCCTTGATTTCTAGTAATAAATAATACTACTAACTTCCACCTCTATCAAGCCCTCTTTATTTAGAATCCATTCAATTTGGATCCGAATGACGTAGCTTGCTTTGGCCAAAAAGATTTAAAGTATTCAATGCTCATTAAAATTTCTTGTTTTTGTAAAGATTTGACAAGTGCCTCAATCGACTTCTTTATCTCCCTAGTTTTTATTGCCTGCTCATGATACTTTGGTGTCATACTTTCAAGATGTTCAATAAAGGCATCCAAGCCTTTCATTTCATCTTTTGTGCTTTGTTGATGGCTCACTCCATAAATATTCTTTGTAATAAAGCAGATGGCTCACTCTATAAATATTCTCCATCCACTGAGTAGCACGTTCATTGCATCGTTGGAATATCATTATGACTAAACTAGAAATAGCATGGATTTTGTGTGCTATTAGCCAAAAAAGAAATTAGGACAAGAGGCTAGAGGCTAAGCATGGTGACGCTCGAGGGCCATAGAGGAAAGGAGAATGTGAGGGCAAAATGCTATCACGGGAGGGGAAAAGGAATTAGAAGGGGAGGGAATGAAGAGGGAGACTATGACACAAGGGGAAAGGGAGAGAGGGAAGAGAAGCATGTACATGATGGGAGGAGGAATGTAAAGATGAAGACATCAAGGGAAGAGGACCATGCTTTATTTTGAAAGGAAGGGAAGGAAGAAATCAAAGTACTAGCTAGGTGGCTTTACAAGAAAGAGCGTGTCTCATCAATGAATATCCCCCTCCTTTTATAGCCAAGGGAGAGGGTCTCTCCCAATAAATGCATCCTCCCACATGCATGGTGTGTGTGGAAGAGTCTCCCATGTGGAGCTAGGTGGTTACACACTCTCAATTGTGTGCGATAATGCTTGGCCACATTTTTCCACATATATCAACTCCCATATCCCAAGTCTATGATACTCCCTTGGTCTCTTCCCAATTTTATATAACGTTCAAACATCTAGGAGGACAAGTGGAGGGTTGGCACAAGGAATCTTGCCACCTCATCCTACTTTCCCCATTATTTAACTTGCATCCTTGGACTATCTATACCTCCCCCACATGGGCCTATCCTATATGGAGGGAATAACCCAATATAATATCCATCTCCACCTATTTTATATTACTTCTCCCATGGACTTTGAGCCATATCTCACTAAATGCAGCCTAGGTGGAGGGGTGGCACATGGAGGAGCCATGTCACCTTACATTTTATAATATTACTACCATGGATCACACCTTATGGGTGCTCTTACGTGGAAGGGTGGCACATGGTCATGCCCTGTCACCTCAACCCTGGGCCTTATGCACACCATATTTTATTATACTATTGCCACACATACAAACACACACACATATTAATGCCTTTTTCCTTAGACAAATTTATCCATAACAGTTCCCCCCCTAGGCAAGGAATGCACAGCATTTCCATGCTTGGGTCCATCACGCATAAAGAAGGGCTTGAGATAATGCTTGTTGATCACCTTCCTGCCATATGGCTCATGCAGCTCCTAAACTTGTACAGACCCATTGCTACATTCCTTGATGACTTTGTATGAACCGGTCCACAGTGGCAGAAACTTCTTATCCATTTGGTGGTCCAATCTGTTATCAAAGCATAGCACAACATCCCCCTCAGCAAAGTGTCTTTCCCATCCCTTGCAAATCTTAGCATCCAAGTGGGCCTTTTGTCGATTCTTTTGAATCTTTGTTTGATGTAGGGCAAGGCGTCGGGTTTCATCTAACTGCTTAAGTTGCACCACATGTTCATCTTCTATCATCCTCTGTTCTTGTGCCAATCTCAAAGCTGGAATCTCTATCTCTAGTGGTAAAACGGCCTTAATACCATATACCAACTCAAAAGGAGTGTGACCTATAGATGTTTTATGAGTGATATTGTAAGCCCATATGGCTTTTGTGACCTTCTGATCCCACTGGCTTCTGTTCCCTGTGGCCATTTTTCCCATGGTTTTACAAAGGAGGCCATTGGTCCACTTCGTTTGACCCATGGATGCTGGATAATAGATGCTAGAAGTGCGATGATCAATACCCATGTGATCCATGAGTAACTCCACTATTTCATTTAAAAATGCACTCCCATGTCGAAGACTATTTCCATGGGTGTCCCAAACCTTGTGCAGATACATTCAAATATGAAGTTTAAAACTGCCTTACCATTTGTAGCAGGGAGGGCGATAGCTTCAACCCACTTAGTGACATACTGAGTGGCTACCAAAAGGTACTTCTTTTTGTGGGTAGTCATGGGAAAAGGCCCGACAAAATCTATTCCCCACTTCTGAAACGGATGGATGGACATCACTGGGTGATGTTGCCCAGGACGCAAATCCTTCCTACCAAAGAATTGGCATGGTTCATAGGTTTTGCAATAAAAAGTGACATCCTTAAACAAAGTCAACCAATAGTATCCAACATGTAAAATCTTCTTAGCTATATAGTCACTCGCATAGTGGCCTCCACAAAATCCATCATGATAATGCTTTAATACCTTAGGTACTTCATTTGCATCAATGGCCCGTCTTAGTATCCCATCCATGCCTTGACGGTACAACACCCCACTAAGGAGGGTGTAGTGCCTACTATCTCTGTGGATCTTCTTTCTCTCATAGCTAGTACTTTCTGGAGGAAAGGAGAAAGCACTTAGAAACCTGTAGATACCGCCATACCATGGATCCCCCACTTCTATGGCTGCTACAAATGTTACATCGAGGCACTCTTCTAAATCAATCAAAGCATTCTTCAAGTTGGAACAACCCCCTTTTACAAATTTGAAAGAAAAATCATATTCTTGTAGAACTGCCAACCATTTGGCCAACCGGCCCATGGGATTTGGTGATTGAAGAACCTGCTTTGCAAGACCATTGCTGAAGGACTTTCCAGCCACATAATGCTTAAATTTCTTAATGCAGAAAACCAAAGATGAGGCATGCTTGTCAACCTTTGAGTAGCATCGTTCGGTGTCGAGCAATTGTTGAGAAGCAAATCGAACGGGATACATGAACCGATCTTTCCCTTGTTGGAGAAGAATACCTACCAGAGTGTGCTCACCAAACCCAGGATTGATATAGAAAGTCTTTGACCAATCTAGATTGTATAGAATGGTGGGTTCTGAAGCTAGAGCATTCTTGATTTGTGCAAACCCATGATCACAATCCTCATCCCAAGAGAAATCAACCCCATCTTTTAATATCATAGTCATGGGTCATGTCAAAGTAGCATATTGATCAATGAAGCGGTGATAGTATCCTGGTAGATTGACAAATGAGCGTACCTGACGTTTGGTGGTTGGTGGGGAGAGCTTGAGGATGGCTTCTACCTTCTCGGAGTCAGGCTTGACACCCTCGAATGAGACAATATGTCCTAGTAACCTCCCTTGAGTGGCTCCAATGGTGCATTTTTTCGGGTTGAGACTTCCATTCGCATCATTGACCCTTTGGAAGGCCAACCTAACCTTCATGACCTGCTCCTTACGTGACGAGAATATACAAAAATCATCTAAAATCACCTCCAAGAAATCCCCCCAAATAAGAGGTAAACACCATCTGCATAAATCTTTGAAAGATAGCAGGAGCATTGGTGGGGCCAAATGGCATTACTTTGAATGGAAATGTCCCCCACAGTGTGGCAAATGTGGTTTTAAGCACATCTTCTTTGGCAATTCTGATTAAATTAAACCCAGAGTAACCATCACAGAAAGTATACATCTCATGACTACTTACCTTCTCAAGAATGAGGTCTTGAAAGGGAAGAGAATGATGGTCCCTCTTAGTGGCTGCATTGAGTTTCTTATAGTCGATACAGACTCGCCACTTGTTGTTTTTCTTTGGGGTGACTACCATTGGTGAAACTCATTTAGTATTGTGAACTGGAACAATAAACCCACCTTCTACAAGCTTTTGCAACTCTGAGTGCAAAGCATCGGTCTGTAGGGGCCCTAATATCTGATACTTCTGAGCCACAGGCTTCGCATCAGGATTCAGCTCTATCTTGTGCTCTATGGCAGTCACATGGCGAAGGTGGTGGTAGCTAGTTGCAAAGAGGTCAGGGAGATCTTTGATCATTTCTAGGAGCTCGTCTTTCTCACTTAGAGTGAGGTCTAGGGAAAGCATAGATTCAAGCTGTTGAGAACTGGCTATTACCTTTTCTATAGGTGGCGGGGTCGAAGACACCCCCATCATGTAAACTTCCTCCTCTAAGGACTCCTCCCCCCTGTCTGATTCTTCCATTGATTTAGACACTGAGGATGAGAGAGTATCATTGTCTTGCTCCTCTTCTTCTTCTGGTTCCATGGCACCTGGTTACCCTACGATCTTCTCCTTAGAAGAACCAAAAGACGTGTCCTATCTTCCAATAGTTGACTGCATCACTCTTTCTCAACCATGGTCTCCCGAGTATGGCTGGGTAACTCCTACCTATATCTTCAATGTCTACTACATAGAAATTGACGGTGGTGGTCAACCCATTGACAGTGATGGGCAAATCCTCAATGACTCCTAGGGTGGTGAGTCATCGATCATCTGCTACCTTGATTCGAGTGGAGGAACGCCTTGTACATTTCAAATTCAATTTCTTCATGATTCGGGCACCATGATATTACATGCAGCTCCCCCATCAACACACACATTTTTGACATGGCAATTATCTATGATGACATCGACTGTATGTGGGTGCTGATCAATTTCTTCAGAGATAGAAGATACCTCTCTTACCTTTCCCTTTTTCTTCTTCCTCCTTGTTGAGAGCCCTTGCTACAGCTCACGTCTCACCTTAGGGCTTAATGCTATTAGTTGAGGGAGCGTGATGCTCAAAGAACGATGAGCAAGGTCCTGAATGACCGAATAATCTTCTTGCCCCGAGTCGATGGGAAAATCCGAGGGTGACCACTTACTCCTGCGAGATCTTTTAGTCTTCTCTATTGGTGGGTCTGCCATATCAACATTTGAAGGCTCTGAGAAGGACACCTTCTTCCTAGGGCGGCCTGGTCCATGGTTTAGGGAGGGGTCTGAGGTGGTACGACTTCTTTTCTCGAGGTCAAGGATCTCTACATCAGAATCCTCAGTGCCAGATTTACTTAGAAGATTCACCCTTGGAATATTGGGACATTCCGTGCGATAATGACCTCTCTGGTGGCACTCGTAGCATACCACATTAGCTCGGTCTCTTGGAGGGCAGTTGGCTTGATTTCTAATGCCCACCATCTCAAGCCGAAGATCATTCAGGACCTTGGCTAGGTCATTGACTCCGGGTTCTTTTGCAGGAGGGGCCTCTTTAGCTAGAGGGGCCGAGGGAGTAGAAAGGAGGGGGACTCATGGGCAAGGCTGGGGAAATCTTCGAGGCAGAGTGTGAGAATAAATATACACCTTGTTGAGGGTAAGCATCTAAGGGAGGACCATACATTTGAGGTGGAGGTGGTGGATACATCCTTGATGAGGGGTGGGGGTATGCCCCTGAGTTAGACCTCCCAGGTGGTTGTTGCAAGAATTGAGGGGGTTGCGGAGGTACAATCATCTTCTTTGAAGCAGACTGAACTTTATCAAACTTTTGAGCAATCTCATTTGCCAGCACCATAGTTTCTAGATTCTCCCATTTAAGCTTAAGGCGGAATTCGTCACTTGCTCCTGCTACAAGGTAGGCCAGCACATGCTGAGTTATTCCAGCTCGAAATCCAGCATTGTCCTCCTGTGTGGCAATTAAACAGTCTAAGAGCACGGTCGCTAGATCCACATATCGATGCACTGTCTCACCTTCTGACTGCTTCAAGTTTGCCACCTGCAAGTACACATTCTCCGGCTCCTCTTCTTTGCTAAAATACTCAATCATCATTGTTGTCAACCTTGGCTAGCTTTGGCGAACATCTTCGGCCTACTTCTCATACCACACTTGAGCCAAACCCTTTAGAATTGTGGGAAGAACCAATAGCCATTTGTCTTCAGTAAGAAAGTTGAGAGAAGCACAACGGCCCTTGAAGGCCACAAGATACTCATTTGGATTTTCTTCAACCCATCCACAAAATATGGGAATGTCAGCCATGCTTGGAAAATGGAAAAGAGAGAGACAAAATGAGCCTTATATATGGGCAAACAATGGAAAGAGGTAGCGTGAACTAAAAATCAAGTGAAGATACATCCAGAAAGCACAGACAGGCAGAGTAGAGTGTGACTGGTGTATTGTGAAATACTAGACGGGAAGAATTTTCAGCATAGAATAGCTCATAGACAATCTTAAAAGGACCAACCCTCATGATTTCACAGCCATCTTTACAAGCGAGGGTTAGAGATGTAGCACTGCATGAGGTTGTTCATCAAGGAAAACAAAAATGCCATGACAAATGTCAACAGTTGGAGAGCTTGCACATCACCTTCAACTTCTTCCACTTCTTGTAGTCGCCATGCTATTTCTTCAAGGGGTGTACGGTCTAGCATCCTTCTTTTGAGCAATGTCCTAGAGGACCTTTCTAATGATCTTCCGAAGTCGGTAGACTCGTATCAAGTATGCCCAACACTTAGTTTCATGATGACCACAACCTTTGCATTCCTTACAAATGATCAGCCTCCTTCGTGGCTTGCAACTTTGTTGGGGTGGTGCTTCTACTCGTGTCATGCATGATTAAAGTACAAGCTTCACGTGCCAAGAAATCAGCAACTAGATTTTGAGCTTGAGGGATATGCTGAATTTTTACCTCTTCAAATTGGTTGCAAAGTTCCAATGCTTGTTGATGTCGTGAAACCAAGCCTTTGCTCCGCACCTTCCACCTTCCACTAACTTGTTCACACACTAGTTGAGAATCTCCTTGCACCTCAAGTTGCTTGATGCGATGCTCTTGTGCCTTTTGTAGCCCAAAAAAGAGTGCCAAGTACTCAGCTTGGTTGCATATACTTGCAGGTGCAGACTTGCTATAACAAGAAACTCATCTTTCTCACTTGGAGTGAGGTCTGGAGAAAGACGCGCACAGAAACTTTCCACTAAGAAAATTCTACATTCATGGCTGTCCCAAAGTGTAACAAATAAAAAACCAACTGAGCCAAAGGAAGGTCTCCAAGAAAGTGTGCATCCTACAAACAACACCAAGAGAAGTGTTGGAGATATCATAGCCAAAGAGTGTGTGGATGTGATGTATTGGTTTGTAGTACTAAGAGATCTAGTACTAGTTCATGTGTGAGTTATGTGTGAGTACCACCTGTCACTATGGGACCTATCCCATATGCACTTGGTGCAAAAGTGTGAATGTGTAGCCTATATAAGGCTCGTACTTCACTTCATACTTGATGAATGAATGAAAGCCTTCATGGTTTCTACATTTTTCTACCACTTCTTCACTCCCTAGCCTATCTCACACCATACCCTAACTTTGCTCAGCCTCCTCCCTCTTGCAGCCACCTCTGTTCTGCCTCATTCTACATTCTCCTTTCAGCCTTCTCAACCCATTTAGGTCTTCTAAGTTCTGCCATACCCGCCTCTTTCTCCATAGCTTGCTGCACTCATTTCCGCCTCTCCTTTGCAGCCTTTTGTGTTCATTTCTGCCCGTCTAGAATCTCCATAGCCTGCCACCACCATTTGGGATCTCTGGGAGCAGTACCTAGGCACTTGATAGCCTCTCGGATTGCTGGTCGGTACCTTGCAGCCACAAGCGCCTGCACACGAGCTGATTTGGAGCTTTTTCATCGCTGATTTTGGAGTTTCCAGGCTGTTACAGCAGACCCGACCTCGTTCGTGACTTTTGAAGGCTATTTCGACACACATTAAGGCTGCTACTGCAATTTCGAGATGTTCTGAGAGTATTGCAGCATAACCGCCTACATCAGAGGTGCATTTCAGGCTTGTTACCTCATTTTATTGACCACCCAATTCATAGTAAGGGGGTGACCAGTGATGGTTTTCCCTTAACGATTGCAAGCTGACTGAGAAGTCACTATCACACAGGAGGTGTTGGATAGATTGATTGCTCTTTGCAGTATTGCGGTGGAGGGGTGATCGGCCTACTATTTGCCTGTTGGGTCTCACACTCTTTGCTCTGAAGGGAGGTGTTGAAGATATCATAGCCAAAGAGTGTGTTGATGTGATTTATTGGTGTGTAGGTACTAGGAGATCTAGTACTAGTTCATGTGAGTCATGTGTGAGTGCCACGTGTCACTATGGGACTTATCCCATATGCACTTGGTGCAAGTGTGTGAGCGTGTAGCCTATATAAGGCCTGTACTTCACTTGTCAAGTCATACTTGATGAATGAATGAAAGCCTTCATGGTTTCTACATTTGTGTACCACTTCTTCACTCCCTAGCCTCTCTCTCTCTCACTCACACCATGTTTCTAACAAAAAGACCTGAGCAAAGTCTGGTCTAGAGCCATAGCGACTGAATAGGCAAAATTGCCTGCCAAAGGTAATCCCATGACTTCACTTGTCATGTCATACTTGATAAATGAATGAAAGCCTTCATGGTTTCTACATTTGTATACCACTTCTTCACTCCCTAGCCTATCTCTCTCTCACTCACACCATGTTTCTAACAAAAAGAACTGAGCAAAGTCTGGTCTAGAGCCATAGCAACCAAATAGTCTCGAGCAGTAAGACAGGTCCAAAAGAGATGTAGAACAGTCTCCCACGGATGTGAACATGTAGGGTAGACTAAAAGAGCAATACGCCAAGCATCCAAATGCAATCCCACCAGTAAATCCCCTACCAAACAGCACCATACAAAGACTCATTGTTTGAGAGGAAGCTCGCTATCCGACATGTCTTACACCAAGCAAGACGCTTGTGAATATGCCAAAATCAATTCCCATGCTGTTGAATCCAGGGCTGTGGAAGAAACAGTTGATAAGCTTGCTTAGCAGAGAGGTCAGGAGATGAAAAGGAAGGATAGCCCCCCCCCTCCCCCCGCTTCCCCTTCCACACACACACACACACACATGCATGATAAAGATGTATGTATGCATGTATGCCTAACAATGGAGACAAACTAGCAACAAGTGACTTAGATCTTGGTACGAAGGGATCATAATGAAAAGTATTTCTTACATTTAACGTACACCATTAAAAAATATTAAAAATGCAAAGTACTTTTATGAAGCAAAGCACTTATGTCATGACCCGTGTGTCACCACAATGTAAATATCCTAAGTCAAAGTACAATGGACCATTTATTTGATCATAATTAAAGAGTTTTCATATGTGTTAATTATGGTCAAAGAGTTCTTTTAATGGTCAAAGAATTGACTGACTTCCGTCGAGGAGACTTGGTTTATTACCAAGAGGGTTAACTGCGGTTAACCAGAGAACCACAGAGCTGACTACAATCAGAGAGTGTTGACTTCGGTCAACGAGACTTGCCAAGAGGGTTAGCTACAGTTAACCAAGATGTGCCAACTTCGGTTGGAGAGACTTGACTATAATTAAGGCGCCTCGACCCTTGGTCAAAGCCCCTTAATTATGATCAAGAGCGTTGACTCCGATCAACCAGAGAATAAATATATATTTTTATATTTGTTATGTGTGCACATGTGTTCAGTGGGGATGCCCACCGTCACTAGAATTAGTCCACAGTGTGTTATTTGCATGCAAAGCGCTAACAATAAATGGGTACCATGGTGGTGCGCTTTAATTAATTGTTGCAAGTACTAAAAAGAGTTATTTTCCTAAGCGCTACGGGAGCCTAACAAGAGTCTAGGAGGCAGTTCGCATGACCAAGTGCTTCGAAGACTCCAGAGTTGTCCTTAGTGGCATGTAATTAGGAAAGTAATCTAGAAATTGACAAGTGGCTTGTTGCCAAGAAGGGGAGCCTTAGAGCTCATGTAATATTTATTCACGTTTGGATTTATGTATGAATAGCTTCCACGCTGAACTCATGTACTTGATTTCTCTCTAATGAATAAAAACCTTTGGGGGGGTCCAGCCCGACGATTGTCTTGGGCCCTAGTGTATCTGTTGAGAGAGGGAGAGAAATGAGAGTGTTTCTGCTGTCTTTTACGAGGATAATTATATTGGTATCGGAGCTTAACTCGTCTCCTTTTTGAAGGGGGTGACGATCTAAAGCTTAAAGGCTCACAAGCGATCGACGCAAGCACAAGCCACGGGATCACTAATTATCAGGCCAGTGACGATCCAAGTCATCAAGAAAGCGTGCCGCATCTGAAGTGTAGACTGCGTCAAGGTGGCGATGACGTTTGTCTTTCTAAGGCCATTGCGATACCAGATTTCAGGGCTTGTAGGCAGAGTTCACATGCCATATTTCAGTGATGAAGGCATTAACTACGATGCTTGTTTTATCAAGAGTTAGGGAAAATATATTCCTTCGTGGGGGTTTACTCTGCCATGTACTATCTTCTACGCACGGGGCCCTGCAACTCAATTGCAATTTCTCCGTTGAACGGCGAAGGAGTATCAGGGAGGTGATGAAGGCTGACGTGATTCAATCTTTGGTAAGCCAACACCTCACCCATGAGCCATGGAGTTACGCATTCTCGCGCAAGACTTTGTGCAAGTCGCTGGATGGTATGCCCAAAGGAATTCACGGAGATCTTCGATGACCTTGTGAAGGCACAGAACAATGATCGGGCACAGGCGTGGCACTCTGTACAGGCACGCTGACATGGCGCTTATACGTGGCACACAAGTGATGTGGCACTGACACGTGCGAGCTGACATGGCAGTGCACAGTTCAGGTGCTGACGTGGCAATACACGTGGCAGCCAGACCAGATGCTGACGTGGCATTGACACGTGGCAGATATGTAGCTGATGTGGCAGACCCTGTGTTTATCTAACCTAACCTTGGTTAGTAGACTGGTTAGAGGTCCAATTAGTTGATCCAACCAGACCAGTTTGGTCACTGTAACCAGACTGTGCAAAAAGTGACACCAAGTCCTGCCACAACGGTGGTGTTGACAAGTGCTAAAAGTTTTTAAAGAAGTGTCAAAAAGATAGTGTGCTCTTATCTTTGGATGTAATCTGTTTTGTTAAATGTTTTCTTCAAATGTAATTTATTTTGTTTCAATTTCGATGAAATACTATTATCGCAAAAACTATGGAACCAGTCCAGTTAGTCTAGTTGCAGACTAACCAGACCAAAACCAGTCAATTTGGTTAGTGTAACCAGCCGGTTACCCATCTAGTTACTGTCCCCCAAAAAAAAAAGAAGACAGTTGCAGAGACAGTTCTCGCCATCAATTTTCACATATCTGTCAGACTTTTACTGTCAGAAAAGCAGTAGAAAAGCAGAGAAATCAGACATTTGCAGAAAAGAGAAAATGCATGCCTTTGTGCACTGAAAAGATGAATCAGATGCATTCTGAGTGCTTTTTGCAGCAGCCAAAAAAGGGGGCAATATAGTTGTTGATGCCTTGGCAACCTTGTGGGTATATGCCTTAAGTTGACAGCCCAGTACTGGCATAGATTGTGAATGCAAGACACCTCTTGTTGAGGTAATTTTTCTCTTTGAAAAGCAAAGGTTGCGTGCATCAGTTGCATACACAATGTGTGTGAGAAACTTGCAGATCTCAGACGAGTCGTAAGAAAATGGCTCAATCACCTATCCAGAGGGATTCACAAGATAGGGATGCACATCCAAGACAGAGAAGTGTGCAACAAAATCAGAAAGAATTTGAGCAGATGGTACGCACTCGTATGCAAGAGATGGAAAATCTCAGAAAGGATCCAAGAGCTCAACATTTGTTTCAAACAGAAAATATCCTAATGCAGCTTATGATGTGCCAATGCCAGAGGCACACTCTCGTGTACAGCCAGAGAGAAAGAAAGTAAGAAAGAAAGAAAGTGTATTATTGTCCACTAGAGGCCAAAATGGACCCATGGGACATCAAGAACTCTGCATACAAGATAGCACAAAATCAACGTGCCCCAAAGAAGAGAGAGAGAGAGAGATCTCATAGGGGACGGTCTCATAGTAGGAAGAGATCGAGGCATCATCACCAATCTCCCAGTCCTTCATTGTCTACCTCGAGCTCGACTTCTGTATTTTCTTCTTTATCAAATAAACCATCCAGGAAAAGAAGGAAACACAAGAAGTCTAGGAAGAGTAAGTCTTCCAGAGAGACCAAAGAATTTAAAGAGGGAGGTAAATCTGTCAAGTTTATGACCTATAATGGACAATATGGGCATACAGACAAAGCATTGCAGTTCATTAGGCAGTTTGATGCTACATTCGGTACAGAAAAGTTTTCAGAATCCTCCAAGTTAAGAATGGTCAGTTTGCACTTGACAACGATAGCTAATGCATGGTGGAGTGCACAGACCACAGATGGGTCAGCCCCAAAGAGGTGGAAGGACTTCAAGAAAGCCTTCTACCACAAGTTTATGCCTAAACAGTTTAGAGATCATGTTCTTCAAGATTGGCACAGTTAGCATATGGATGCACGAGATACAGTGGATGTGTACAACCAAAAGTTTTGGGATGCTTATTTGCAGATTGCACCTTTCAAAAAGATCTCCAAAAGAACCCAAATGAGAAAGTATAAAGCAGGTCTCAGTCCAAGAATTCAGGCAGTAGTGAATGCTTTGGGGGCAAAGAACATTCAAGACCTTGTGCATTCAGCTTCAATAGCTAGTCTTGTGCCGTTACAAGATCCATCCACAGTACTATCCTTGCATGCAGGATGTGCTGAAAGAATGAAAACTGATTTTTCAAAATCAGAAAAGAAAGAGTATCCCAAGGTTGAAAAGAAAGGGTTTCAGCCTTAGAAGCCGAGGGGTACTCAATTTTCAAAGACATATAAAGGCGAATCCCCATTCACTCCTGAACAGATAGCTGAGTTTCGCAGAGATGGGGAATGCTTTAAGTGTGGCAAAGAGGGACATGTGGCTGCCCAGTGCCCAAAAAAGCCTTCAACTTCGAAGGGAAAAGAGGCAGAGAAGCCACGGGGACCGCAAAAGCCAATGGCAGGAGGAATTCCTGACATATTGGGTCATGTTTCAAACCCAGAAGAACGAGAATTGCTGCTAACATGGGGCAAAGTTAGAGACAGCAAGTGCTGATTTTATTTGATCCAAGGGCTCTGATAATTTCATATCAAAGGACCTAGCCCTGAGGCTGGGAATCAAGACGGAGGAATTGGGCAGGGCTTTGGATGCCAATCAGATGTTCTGTGGGAACCCTGTGCCAACCACTCACTTGATAGGGAAGCTCCGTCTTCATGTACAAAGTTATGTGGATCAGGAAGACTTCTTCATTTATCCACTGAAACATCATGATGTAGTCTTGGGTATGCCTTGGTTCCATCGCAAGGCAGTGAAGTTGACTCTTCCTGAAAGAGTGCTGAAGTTTGTACATAGGGGCAAAGTATATCGTGTGGTTGCTAGGAATAGAGGGGAAACTATTCCCATTGTATCAAATAGTTCTGTTGGATAAGAAATAAAGTCTGCAGTTTCAGCTTACATGATTTTTGTAAAAGAGAGAGATGTGGAAATGCATGCTGAAATAAGTGAGACAGATGAGAATGAATTTCAGTTCCTTGAAAATTTTAAAGATTGCTTTTCAGACGCTTTGCCAGGAGAGCTACCCCCTGAGAGACCTGAGGATCATGGCATAGAACTCATTCCTTGCAGCGAGCCACCCAATAGGCCCCCATACAGAGTTAGTGCAACTCAGCAAGGAGATTATGACTCAGGTGCAGAACTTGTTGTCCAAGGGGTTGATTCAACCCAGTTCTTCTCCTTTTTGTTCCCCTGTACTGCTAGTACAGAAGAAAGATGGCTCATTCCGTATGTGCGTCGATTACCGCGCACAAAACAAAATGATCATCAAGAATAGATTCCCTATTCCACACATTGATGATGTACTAGACCTGTTAAATGGAGCTTCAATTTTCAACAGGATAGACTTAAAGAGTGGCTATCACCAAGTGAGGATACAGCCTCAGGATGTGCACAAGACAGCGTTCCGCACTACTTTTGGGTTGTATGAATATCTGGTGATGCCTTTTGGATTGACAAATGCCCCAGCTACTTTCAATAGGATGATGGATCGTATCTTCTGACCCTACAGACAATTCACTGGTACCTTCTTCGATGACATAATTGTCTTTTCTAAGTCTGAAGAAGAGCACAAGAAACATCTTGCTATAGTGTTTCAAGAGCTGAAAAATCATCAGCTCTATGCAAACAGCAAGAAAAGCGAATTCTTTCTGGAAGAAATCCATTACTTGGGGCATATAATATCCAAAGATGGGATATGAATGGATCCGGTAAAGATTCGTGCCATTCACGAATGGCCAGAGCTGAAAACTGTGCATGAAGTTCGAAGTTTCCTAGGCCTGTGTTCTTACTACAGAAGATTTATCAGGCATTTTGTGGATATAGCCGCTCCACTCCACGATCTTACTAAGAAAAATACAGCTTTCAGATAAGGAATTTCTCAAAAGACAGCCTTCACCACACTCAAGGAGAGGCTGACTACAAAGCCAATCTTAATTGTTCCTAATTTGTATCAGCCATTTGATGTGGATTGTGATGCTTGTGGGAAATGTGTTGGGGCTGCATTGCATCAGAATGGTCATGTAGTGGCCTATGAGAGCAGGAGACTCCGGGATGCAGAGAGATGTCTGGGAATCTATGAGAAAGAGTTATTGGCTGTAATCCATGCCATCCATACATGGAAGCATTATCTTTTGGGTGCAGATTTTACTGTTAAAACAGATCACCAAAGTCTGAGATATTTCCTAACTCAGACAACTTTCAGAGAAGCATATGAAATGGGCAAATATGCTGTCAATGTATCATTTTCAGATTGTCCATACCCCAGGAATTCGGAACAGAGTGGCAGATGCCTTGTCCCGAAGACCCCAGGTCAACAATGTGACTATTGCTTATCATCAAAACCTGGAAGGCATGAGGGAGCAATATGCTAATGATGCAGATTTTGGCGAGATTTTACAGCAAATGCTAGAGGGGCACTATTCCCTGAAAGATGGGTATCTTATGAAAGATGACTGCCTATGCATCACCCAGGAGATGAGGAAAAAGATTTTGGAGGAATGCCATGCACCTCCCTATGCTGGACATAGAGGAATTACAGCAACAACTCTAGCACTAGAGAGGTATTTCTTTTGGCCAAGAATGCATAAATCAGTTTGTTACTGAATGCCTTACATGTCAGAAAGTGAAGTATGATAGACGGAAGGCACCTGGCCTACTTATGCCTCTTCCCGTGCCTCAGGCACCGTGGGAAAGTATTACAATGGACTTCATTTTTTATTTGCCAAGATCAAAGTCAGATAATGATGGGATTTGGACTATCATTGATAGATTCAGCAAGCAAGCTCATTTCATTCCGGTTCGCAAAACCATAAAGGCAGCTCATATGGCTAAGCTTTTCATGGCACAGATCTTTAAGCACCATGGTATGCCTAAGTCCATTGTCACTGATCGAGATCCCAAAATGACCAGTCTATTCTAGAGAGCTTTATTTGATAATATGGGGACAAATCTGAATTTTTCTTCTTCTTTCCATCCCCAAACAGATGGTCAAAGTGAAGTAGCAAATTCTACAGTAAAAATATGCTGAAATGCTACGTGGGTGACCAAGGTTCAGACTGGGAAAGTACCTACCATTGGTAGAGTTTGCTTACAATAATACAGTACACAGCTCTTCAGGGAAAGCCCCCTTTGAGGTCATCTATGGAAAGGTGATTCTGCCACCTATCCTGAGAACCAAGGACGAAATATTTGCAGACAGCTTATAGCCAAGTCCAAACAGCAATCGAAAGGTCAAGAGAAACATAAAAGAGCTGCAGATAATCATAGGAGACAGTTACATCTCAAGGAAAGGGATTGGGTACTTTTAAAGTTCGAGAAAGCTAGGCTCTGTAAGTTCAAAGGCAAACAAAAAGTGTATGCAAAGTTATCTCCTAGATACTATCGCCCTTTCAGGGTTACAAAAAGAATAAATGAAGTTGCATACAGGTTAGCATTGCCAGAGCATTGAAAGATTCACAATGCATTCCATGTGAGTCTTCTAAAGAAATTCTGGAGCTAGAGCCTACAGAGCCAGTATCAGAGGATCCACCAAAAGTGGATGAGCTGGAGCCTGGAGGAGGTCCTCCAGCCAGAGCAGATTGTCAACCATACTGTACGCAAAGGCCCTCAAGGCAAGGAGTTTTACAGGTATCTTGTAAAATTCAAGAATTATACGGCATTAGATGCCAAGTGGATGGATGAAAACATGTTATCCGATCATCCACAGCTTTTGGATGTTTACAAGGAAGCTTTTCAGTTGAGGTCAACTGACAACTGAATAGAAGCCGAGGGGGTGTCACCACAATGTAAATATCCTAAGTCAAAGTACAGTGGACCATTTATTTGATCATAATTAAAGAGTTTTCATATGTGTTAATTATGGTCAAAGAGTTCTTTAATGGTTAGAGAATTGATTACGGTCAAAGATACTTGACTCATGTCAAGTAAACCTGACTTCGGTCAGGGAGACTTGGTTTATTACCAAGAGGGTTAACTACGGTTAACGAGAGAACCACAGAGCTGACTATGGTCAGAGAGTGTTGACTTTGGTCAACGAGACTTGGCATGCGCCAAGAGGGTTAACTACGGTTAACCAAGATATGCCAACTTCGGTTGGAGAGTTGTGCCAACTTCAGTTGGAGAGACTTGACTATAATTAAGGCGCCTCAACCCTTGGTCAAAGCCCCTTAATTATGATCAAGAGCATTGACTCCGATCAACCAGAGAATAAATATATATTTTTATATTTGTTATGTGTGCACATGTGTTCAGTGGGGACGCCCACCGTCACTAGAATTAGTCCACAGTGTGCTATTTGCATGCAAAGCGCTAACAATTAATGGGGGTACCATGGTGGTGCGCTTTAATTAATTGTTGCAGGTACTAGGAAGAGATATTTTCCTAAGCGCTACGGGAGCCTAACGAGAGTCTAGGAGGCAGTTCGCATGACCAAGTGCTTTGAAGACTCCAAACTCCAGAGTTGCCCTTAGTGGCATGTAATTAGGAAAGTAATATAGAAATTGACAAGTGGATTGTTGCCAAGAAGGGGAGCCTTAGAGCTCATGTAATATTTATTCACGTTTGGATTTATGTATGAATAGCTTCCACGCTGAACTCATGTACTTGATTTCTCTCTTATGAATAAAAACCTTCGGGGGGTCCAGCCCGACGATTGTCCTGGGCCCTAGTGTATCTGTTGAGAGAGGGAGAGAGGGAGAGAAATGAGAGTGTTTCTGCTGTCTTTTACAAGGATGGTTATATTGTGCATGAATATGTCTACTCTAGATAGGGTTAACAGGATGAATCCATGGCTCCGAGTGGATAGTTTAAGCTAGGAGAGAAGCATGCTAAGGCCAACAAGCTTACAATGACCAGACTCCGCTAGGAAATTTGATAAGACCTGGTCCTATATTTCTGAAAATTTTCCTACAATATCTAGAAAATGCACCGCTTCTCTTAGAGCCTACAGACAGTCAGACATACTAGGGCTAACATCAAGGCCCCAATTCTGAGATTACAGATCACCTTAAAATCCCATTATGTCAATGCAGAATGCAGCAAGAAAAGAGTCATATTGTGTTTTGTGCACCTTTGAAAAAGTGTTTGACATAGTGCGCTACGAGTTACTCATGTGGAGCTTGGACTTGCACATGGGAAGGCTGCAAAGACTCAGACTGCAGGTGTTTGCCTAGACCAGACAAATTTTCCACAGTTATCGGCTGGTCCAGTATGTCCATAGTGTATACTGTGTAAAGTAAAGATGCCCCATGTTTCTCTACACAATCAGAAGCACATATTTTGCAAGAAGTGGTAGTGAATCTTATGTGTCTTAAGTTTTGTTGACATTTTGTTAAGATCATGTGAGGTTTGCTTCCTCTACTCAGAGATACTTGCAGCATGCTGCAAGCTTGTGCATTCCGCAGCCTAGTTCTCGTGATGCTTTGTTTGAGCTTCTTAATTTAGCAATGTGAAGCAATGTTTCTTTGAGCAATTTGGGAGGGGCTGCCAATCTTTTTGCAAAATTGGGGGAATAACCCTGACCACCTTAGCTTGATGGCCCCTTTGACTCCAATCCAATCCAAGTGTACAAGGAGACTTCCAAATAGGCTGACATACTCCTCTCTCTGGATGTAAACATCAACAAACCATATAACAAAATTTGAGGGTTACATACCTTGGCCTTGAAGTGATTTTTCGAATCATCGGACCAAAGCAACAACCCATCTACAATGCTCTTGAGATGTTGTTGCAGGTGTTCCACTGGTTGCCGTGCAGCCACCACTTTCATGAAACCTAAAACAGACTGAACAGTGAAAGACACTCAGTAAACAGACTGAACAGTGAAAGACACTCAGTACAGAGCATAGTCCTTGAAATTTTTGCAATCGACAGCAACAAAAGAAACAAAAACGGGCCGATTAATAAATCCACTGATTCAATAAAATTTTCCTGCCCATCTATCCACCTGAACAAAAGTACAGAAGGTTAACATTTGAACATGTTATGCAATAGGTGCACAAAGGTGGGTGCAAGAGTCGACTCCTATTCTACACAGCATATATTGTGATCCTTGCCATCAAAGCTAGTACAGAACTTACCCTCTGCAAAAGATACACAACACCACTCTTTGCAAAACCATGTTTGAAAATTTTCGCACAAACTTCCCTCTCTGATTGTGAGACATTCATCGATGAAAAGAGGCTCCTCCTCCATCTCCTTAAACCCATTTACTCCGACCACTTTACAGCTTACTTTGTAATCCAATAGCCCTATCTCATCATCCCCACACTGTTAACCATTTCTTTGAAAGAGGACCTACTTGTAGGCAAAGCAGTGTCTCTTCCACAAGAGACATTAGCTACATTTTTAAAACTGCAGAGTCCTGAATCTGAAGCTCCAACTGGGTAACCCTTTGGTCCCATACTTCAGTTGAACTTCCATCTGCCATTCTGACTTGGCAGGAGAAGTATATATATTGGGACAGCATGATACAGTTAGTTATTTGCTTGTGAACTGCGAAGGAACACTGCCTCTAACCAACAGTTCGATTGAAAGAAATAGTGCAGCTAGTGGTTGGTGTATCAACCTTATTATACCTCCTGATCATATCCACAGTTTATCCTCTATGGCAAGGGAAGGCCAGGCTAGTAATCAAAACTCATCATAAATTCCTCCCTCATTGAAATGGAGAATGAGGCCACCTCACAACTTCGTCCGTGTGTGCCCAAAGTAAATTATTCAGGAGATAAAGCACCTACAGGAGGACTCGTTACTAGTTAGTGCTGCGATCCCAAAGCATCCCTACTGCTGGTTGGATCAGCAGTAGTGATGACGACTCCACGGATGAATTCCCCAAATGGTTGCATATGGAGAGAGATTAGTTGAACTCAAGCCTAAAAATAAATAATGAGGTCTGCATGTAAAGTACCACCATTTTGCCTTTTGGGTGGGGAGAGAAACTTGTAATTATCAATTTTGGCCACTTATATACATGGTGATTACTGTTGTCCATTATATTGGTTTGCCACAATATACTATGTTCACTTATTCTGATAGAAGTTTTAAGTATTTAAATTTAAAACGTATTTATTTGCTTGGTTTTGGTACTCTGTATTTTATGTAAAGTTTAAGAAGTCTAGTTTATATATACCTTCATAAGACTAGAATCTTACAAATCAAACTTTTTTATAGTTTATCCAACTATTTGGATATCTCTTGGTATGGAGGCAGATGAAAGAATAGTGCGCCAGGTGTGTGTGTTTCTAGAATCTAAAAGTTGTGGGGGATAAGCTGTGCTGTGCACCGTTCTCCAAGTCCCACCGTTTTCCAACATCCCACAGTCAAAGTGCAACAGTGGAAATGCATTATCTTCTTTATCAAGGCAGTGAACCATGGCTAGAAACAGAGTTCACCAAAATTAGGGGGAGCCTTGAGTTATTTTTTGGTTTCACAAGGGGAGGCTAGAGCACTTCCAAGTTCCATATGGAAGCCTAATTCCTTGCACAGAGAAGCATACGCAAGAACAACTCTCTCACATCACAGCCCCTCCGTGCTCATGATGTAGCAACAGCACCACTATTATAGTCTAACGATAACAAAATACCAGAGTAAATGAGCAGGTACAGCACATATATGCTGTTCTTGGGCAAAATAGCTTCATAATGACTGATATGATTGCCAACGAAATTCACACAAAATTGACTTCATCTCTATGTAGACAGTGGCCCAGCTTGATAAGCTTTTTTGGCTCCTGGATTGTGGGACCCTGAATTATAAGGATTGTGCTGAAAGTGGTACCTAAAACATTAATATACTTCAATCAATCCTTTTACATACATTGGAAAGAAATCTAGTCAATTAAACCATAACAAACTAAGAGGCATTCTCTTCGCTTAGTAAAAAGCTGCCAAGAACCACACCTTGATAACTTCTCGGCTCTTGCTCTGCAGCAAGAGAAGAGCAGATGGCAAGAGGTCAGGGATAGTATAGCAAAGATCATGGAATTCATATATCAATCTAGCAAGTCCTGTAACTGCTGCACTTTTCATGTGCGGACTTGTCCCAGCTAAACAACCAACAATCTGCAAAGAAAATAGGCATCCATTTCAGATATCAAACAACACACATCTTAACCATCCAGATCATTACCTTCTCACCTTGACTTTCATATCGGATCTATGTTCTCACCATAGTAAAAAACTGCATAAATTTTCCTTTGGAATCAGCTGAATCTGCACCCTCCAAGTGGTGTCCCAATTGAACGAGCGTTTCATATGCTACATTCCTTGTTTTTTTGTTTGTCTGAAGCACGAACAATAATTTAAAAATATTTAATTATCATCATTTGGCACACATGTTCCAATTGTTTCCTCGGTATGAACAAGATTATGGTTATCATTTCCTAAATAAAAGCACAAGTAGATTTTCAATGGGAGTAAATTCACCTCCTTTGTGGCAAGGATTATTTCCCCAATGAAAGAGCTCAATATCACGTCCCCTTCTTCCATATTAGACTGGAATCAACAGATATCCAAAGGAAAACTAGTGAATAAGACAGGTGGAGCAATAAGGAGATCAACACAAATTTTGCATTGAACTAATGGGTTGTTTACACAAGAATGTGTCACTTTAGAAAATGCATTGAAAACAAATGCTTATGCCAAGGGATTATTTCCCCAATGAAAGAGCTCAATATCACGTCCCCTTCTTCCATATTAGACTGGAATCAACAGATATCCAAAGGAAAACTAGTGAATAAGACAGGTGGAGCAATAAGGAGATCGACACAAATTTTGCATTGAACTAATGGGTTGTTTACACAAGAATGTGTCACTTTAGAAAATGCATTGAAAACAAATGCTTATGCCAAGGGATTCCAGAAGTATGCTATTCACACAAAGTCATGAGCATATACTTCATGCACATAGTACAAGCAAATGATCTACAATTTTTAATACACAAACGTACCTTAAAAAGGTAAAGAATGAGACTATGTAAGCAACTGAGACGGTGGCGTTTAGCAGAGAAGTGGCATGATGGCGTTGCTGTAAGGATCAACTTTAATATATCATCAGCTTTATTTGCAAGGAACCCTGCATGCTCCTTCCAAAAGCGACGTAACGAGTCAGTCGTGTGATCTCTAAAGGTTAAACCATACAAATCTGAAAATGCCCTCTCAAGACCAGAAGAAATTCTCCTCAATTCACTTAAAATACCTTACATAGACCTGCTAACACTTTGTAGCCTTTCTTTTGCACCAAGCCATCTACATCCTGTGTCAAACTACAATCTCAGACCAACAGCTTCATCCTTTCAAACAAAGAACAAATTATTTGTGCACCGTCTGCAAAATGCAGATTCTTTAGTTGGCATATTGACCTGCAAAGTGGGTTTTATGGCACTAAATAGTATTCCAACACCCTCATCATCCAGCCCTTGCAGTAATGACAGAGCCAAGTCCATGAATATACACCTGCAAAGGGAATGCACTGTAACCCAGATTAAGCACAAACATATTTCGAGTCGGTCGTATTGTTTGGAATTCATCCACTCAATGTTAATCCAATTGTTAGGGGTAACCCAGCCTATCAAATTAACCATTCATTCTCAATTCAACATCTTTTTTTTTTTTTTGCATTCCTCTTTGTTTGCAATCTTCAACAGTGAAAGTACAAAGGACATTAAGCACAGCAAACGAAAGTTGCCCTGTCAAGATAACAGAAAACAATCAGATGTTCTGCTGACCTAACAACAACTACTAACAGTACATTGAGATTTTCAACCTAGATTTTTTCATGCAACCAACTATGACCACTTCAGTACGAGGAATCAAGCAAAACTTAGGTTTGCCATTATTGTTTCTCTACCCTTCTTCCATCAGAGTACTGCCTCTGGTGTAAAGAAACTTGACAGTGGATTAGCTATGAGAGTAGTTAAAAGCAGAGACTGGGTAAAGTTTAAATCCTCAATATCCAACTGAATGTAATTATATGCTTGAGAAGAAGTCATTAACAAGGAGGAGGAAGGATTCAAACAAAAACTGACTTTAATTTGTGCGTGTGGACCATATGGATGTGTTGCATCAGGCTTTCAGTGCTTCTGAGATTTACACTCACATTACACGATTTTTAGATTTAAGATGTTTTCTTACATTGAACTGTTTTACAGTATTTGCATCAATCCACAAGGAAGAATTTTTTAAAGAAGGCAGTAGTCACACCATTAACTAATCCAAATAAAACCAACCTTCTAGAAAACAAATACAGACCTTCTGGATGATGCACTTTCTTCCTTGTTTGGACCACTCAGGTCCATTGGTTCCTGCCCTTTAGGCCTCACAACTTCAGAAGCTTCTTTTGTTGCTTTTAAAAGCTTTTGCATGATACTGATGAAAAAGTCTTTTACTGTTCTTCTCTCTGAGATTGATGCAAAATCTCCAATGGTAACCTGAGCAAAACAACAGCCAAGCTACAGTGATACACATGGACTTTACACTAAAGAACCACCATCAAAGAAACACTTTCAACTGTCCTTCAGCTTTTCAATTACAATGTGGTATACGGCATCATTAAAAGAAAAATGGTCTAGCACTTCACAAGTGCACCATGCGTCACAAAATCGAAGGGATTACAATTTGAGAGAACTGAAAGGAAAGAGTTTGTGCTCATAATTCAAGATACCGGCAAGGTAGACAGTTTTAACGGCTATGTGATCATCAAGGGAATTCCTGGAGCCACGAAATGAAGCTTGTGGGCTATCCCATGAATTATGAAATGTAGTTCAATAGCCAGCTAAGACAGCTATCACAGAGCTAGATAGATTGGTTATATGAATTAGGACCATTTCATATAACTTATTAGGTCACTCATATTGCTTGAAGATAGACGTTCCATCTCAAGTGCAAGGCTACACAACCTGTAGGTACTTTGCATACATTTGTGGGCACGAGTATTGTCACACTTGTAAAACAGCAAGAAGAAATCCAGGAAGGATGGAATCTCCAAAGAAGAATGGTCTTTAGAATGACTTCCAGAAGAACCAAGGAGCATCCAGTGCCACACTGCCCCATCTCATCCTCAGAATTTCTTATGAATGTAGATACTTCTTACATTTGTGGGCACCACGTGCAACTGACTGTGTGCGTATATTGTCACACTTGTAAAACAGCAAGAAGAAATCCAGGAAGGATGGAATCTCCAAAGAAGAATGGTTTTTAGAATGACTTCCAGAAGAATCAAGGAGCATCCAGTGCCACAATGCCCCATCTCATCCTCAGAAAAATCTTAAATTTCTTATGAATGTAGATGCTTTAAATGTGGTGAGCATGGCCACAATTTCTACGATTGTCCCAGAAAGAAGCTGCCATTGCAAACAGGAACAGCCAAAGAGGCTCCAAAAAGGACTCTTACAGCTCACAATGTGGAGACAGCTCCATATACAGATGACAATTTATCAGCCTATAATTTACTCAAAACATGGAGTCAGGTAAAAGATCTTCAGCAATTTGCTTATTTGATGATGTGCAACACATAGTTTTATTTCTCATGAATTAGCACAAATTCTGGGCATAGTCACTAAAGATAAAGGTAAAACACAAGAGGCAATTGGTGCTTTCCAATATCACAAAGAACAGGTGTACCTCCTCATCGGGTAACTCAAGGTTCACATTCAAGGGCATATTGCAAGGCATGGTCGATACTAGAACGAGTGATGGTCTAGAAGGAGGATTGCCACAGTGATGGTCATTTATACAATGAACAAAAGCATCACTTCAGGCCTTATCAATGCCCCAGGTACTTTTAACAAGCTGATGGAACGATTACTTAGAAACTATCAAAAATTCACAAGAGCTTTCTTCGATCACACATTGTTATCTTTAGTAAGAATGAGAAGAAACATAGAGAGTATTTAAAAACTATATTCAGCATAATACCCATGTGACAAATGACAAGAAAATTCAATTCGTTTGGCAGACATTTAATATTTTAGCCATATCATCGCTAAAAATGAATCCGAAAGGATTCAACTACGATGCAAGCAATTGTGGAGTGGCTTAATTAAAGAATCACCATGAGGTAATATTATTCCCTGGTTTATGCTGTTACAACAGGTTATTCATTTGGCATTTTGCCAGAGATAACTGATGAGCCTCATGATCTCACAAAAGGGAAGTCAAGCTTGGATCAATTCTGAAAGAGAAGAAAGTTCTTCAAAGGCTGAAACATGGCTCAACCAAATCAAGAAGCCAATGCAGCCTACAAAATTCAAAGGCTGAAAAATGCTGAGCTCCGTTATGTTGTCTATAAGAAAGTACTCCTAGCAGCAATACATGCCTTGTAAATCTGAAAACAGTATCTGTTTCCTAAAGAATTTATCATTAAGACTGACCTTCACAGCCTTCAATATTTCTTAAGGGAACCTCTTGTGAGAGAGACGCATATGAGATGATCAATTTTCTTATCATATTTTCATTTCCAAATGCATATAATCCCTAGACAAGAGAATGCAGCCCCACATGTCTCTCGTACTGTAAAAATTCAGCATATCTCAGCCTCATACCATGATGAATTATTAACTATGGATGCAACTAGACATCATCATATCATGATGCCAACTTTCTCAACTATGGATGCAACTAGACATCCTCATCATGCTTAATATTTCGATGACAGATACTTAATCTGCCCTATGTTGGCCACAGGAAATGTGGCTACATTTAACAGCCCTACATAAATGTTTGTATTGGCTTGACACGAAGAAAGACAATGCTGCTTATATTTCTACCGTATGCTATGTCAATGACAAAGGAAAGACCAAAGGCCTACTACAGCCTTTGACAATATCAAAATTACCAGATACTTGTATATGTGAGAGATTATACATTACTAAAGAACTCCAACAAAAAGTTTAGAGGAATGCCATAATCTCCCCTATGCTGGCCATAGTGCAATAGTAGCTACATTTACAGCCCTAGATAAACTTCTTTATTGGCTTGACATGAAAAAAGGCACTGCTGCTTATTACTTCTGCATGCATGCTATGTCAATGATTAAGGAAAGCCCAAGGGACTAGCCTGTGATAATACCAAAATGACCATGGGAACATATCGACATGTTTTTCTTTTTTTTTTTAAAGGCAGGTGGAGGAGGGAGGGGGGCTTATTTCTGGCCCCTAGTGTGATATATGCTATTCTCTCCTCTCCTTCCTAATTTCGAGTTCACTCCTCGCTGAATCATTACTAGTCGGCTGAGTTTCAGGGGTATCAGAGCACAGCATCGTCACTTTCTATGGTGATGACGATCCAAAGCACAACAGGCTCGTGGAGGTCTGTTGTGAGTCGCGACCTAAAGTGTAGGCAGAATCAAGCAGAGCTTCTTCCTTCAAGCGAGAAACGTACTCTTCAGCTATGCCAGTGTAGGCAGCGGGCTGATCAAGCTCAAGGCTCCTGCAAATTCCTGCCAACTCCAAGTAGTTTTAACCAACTCACATGGACAGCCATACAAAGGAGCAAATCAGAGGATTTGAATAGTTGGCGAACCCAGAAGCTGGTCCACGCTGTCGATTTGATAACAAAATTATTCCACCAGAAACTCAAGCTATTATCTATCTCAGATTCATGGAGAATTACTGTGTGTGCTGATCAGCCATCAAGTACACTACCAAGCATACACTTCATTTGTGAATTGCTGGTCTTTTCAGCTTGCCAGGCCCTTCTCTGCTTGGGCAAAATTCTGAGCTCTTTGCATGTATTTTGAAGCAGTGGAAACAGCAATTAAGGAGAGCTTGGTTTCTTGCTATAGATCCAGCATTTCTGTCCACGAATTAATGCTCAGGAACGCTTTTTGTATTAGCAAGTAGATCGAGATCTTTTGCCCAATATGGCTGATTCTGGAGAACATGGAATTTTGGAAGTTCAAGCAATATGCAGCCCAGTAAGAGGAGATTTGAAGAGCTAGATGATGATCTCAATGAAGAAACAGTAAAGGCTAAGATTCAAGAGTTCGAAGTGATGAAAAGAATCCTCAATTTTAGCATCTCTTTGAAGTTAACCCCATGGAGAAATTGTCCACAGTCACTTCTCCTAAGACAGTGAGCCGGAGACGTTCCCCTAGCCCATCACCTTCCTCTTCAAAAGAATCACCTGAAAGAGCCATGGATTCCGACGTAGGGGAAGGAATACAAAACCCAGAAGAAGATACTCAAGTCCAAGGAGCAGAAAGCAGTGAAGAAAATCCGCCAGTCCCAGTTCATCTCCACATCCTAGAAAACGTGGGAGTGCACACCCGGGTGAGAGTACCGCTCCTAAGAAGTGGAGACATTTCAAGGAGCTATTCTACGACTAGTTTCTTCCAAAGCAATTCTTTGACGAAGTCCATATTTTGCTTGGGAGAGCTTAACATGGATCTTGGAGAGTCCATAAGAGTCTTAATCAGAAGCTTTGGAATGCATATCTTCAAATCACTCCGTTTTAAGAAGTTTCGGAGAAGATTAAACTTCAAAAGTATCAAGTAGAGCTGCCACCCAAGGTACGATCTTTTGTGAATATCCTGCCCAATACAAAGATCCAAGATCTCATGCATTCTGCATCAGTCCTAGTCCTAATGCATATGCAAGACGCACCTTCCTTTCAAAAAGGAACAAAAGGACGATCAGAGAAGAAAAGCTTTGTGCCACGAGTTGTGAGACCTTCCATCAAGAAGGAAAGTGTTTTCGATGCAGGAAAAGGCGACATACCCCGAGCTTTAGGGAGTAGAGAAAGCCACAAGAGCGGCCAAAGACCTTGGCGGAAGGAGTCCCTGATGTACTAGGGACATTTGCCGATCCAAAGGCCAAAGAAAGAACTTTGTCTTTCTTGGGGTATTGATTCAGAAGCTACAGACAATTTTATTTCAGAAGACCTAGCTTTAAGGTTAGGAATCAAGACAGAAGAGTTGGGACGATCTCTCAATTTGTTCCATTTCGAGAAGAATTCATTCCAGTTACACGCACCCATTGGGAATCTAAGCATCGTATTCAGGACTGTGTGGATCAAGAAGAGTTCTACATCTCAAGTCTTAATAATACGTGGTTTCATAGAAAGTAAGTGCAGCGTTTGAAGCCCAAGAGGACCCTTGTTTTTACCTATAGAAACAAGGAGCACAAGGTTATGCTAAAAGAAAAGGAGCAACAATTCCTATTATTTTGAATGTTTCAGTTGCGAAATCAACAAAGTTTTCTATTTATATGTCTATGATTTTCATCAGAGATAAAGAAAACGGTCCAAAAGTTGAAATGAGTCCTTTGGAAAAAGAGAGTTTGAAGGATCACACAAAAAAGAAAGGACCCCGAGGCAAGGTCACCCTCAAGAGAGACGGCGGCTGCATGATGCCGAGAGGCATTTACAGGTGTATGAGAAAGAATGATTGGCTTTGACCATCTGCAAACACTATCTTTTGGGTGCTGATTTCAAGGTCAAGACAGACCAATCAAGCCTCAGGTATCTCTTGACCCAAACCAAGCTTTCACAGAAGAAGATTTTCTGTCCATGTTTCATTTTCAGATCTTGCATACACAAGAATCCATTATCCAAAAGGCCTCACGTCAATGTCACTATTGCATATCATAAAGACCTTGCGGACATGAGAGATCAATATTTGCATGATCCGAAATTTGGTTAGATTATGAAAAACTTACAAGGACAATCAACCAGCCAGTACGATCTCAAGGAAAGGTATCTTAGGAAAGATGACCATTTATGTGTCACCAGGGATATGAGAATGAAAGTGATGGAAGAGTGTTGCACCTCCTTATGTGGGTCAATGAGGGATCAATTCTACCACTTAAGCCTTGGACAAAGATTTTTCTAGCTAAGGTATAAGAAAGGATATCCATAAGTTTGTGGCATAATGTCTTACTTGCCAGAAAATAAAGTATGATAAACAAAAGACACCCGAACACTTGATGCCTCTTCCCGTGCCCCAGACTCCTTGGGAAAGCATAGCTATGGACTTTATCTTTGACCTTCCTCAGTCAAACTATGGGAATGATGGAATATGGACTATCATTGGTAGATTCAGCAAACATATCACTTCATACAAGTTAGGAAAACTATCAAAGCAGACCACATGGCAGGAGTGTTCTTGGCACAGATTTTCAAGCATCATGGATTGCCCAAATCCATAGCAAGTGACCAAGATCCCAAGATGACCAGCTTATTTTGGAGATATTTATTTGATAATATGGGGACAAAGTTAGATTTCACATCTTCTTTTCACCCTTAAATAGACAGTCGAAGTGGAATCACAAATTCCACAATGCTAGATCTTTTGAAATGTATATGGCTCAGCAGAAATCAAAATGGGGAAAGTACCTCCTCCGTAGTTTGCTTACAATAATACTACTCAGCTCTCCATGGGAAAAGCACCATTCATACGCTCCCTATATCAGAAACTAAAGATACAAGTTTACTAGTAACTTCTGGCAAGCGCTCTTGGAAAACCGTGGAACTAAGTTTTCTCTTAAAGTTCAAAGGATTTCCACGTATAGATGCTAAATAGATGGATAGAACAATGTTTCAAAATTATCCTGATACTCTTGATGCTTATGAGAAGCATTTCAGTTGGGGTCAACTGAATAGCGAGATGGAGGAAATGTCATTTCTCTTCCAAACTAATCCACTTGGTAAATATTATTATTTTTCTTTTTAAGTTATTAACCAGGTTTCAGTTAGATTGGATCCTCAACCACATTAGAAGATACACGTCTTCCATGAAAGTTTTGCTTAAGTCTATATAGGGGGATATTCCTGGACTATGAAGGTTTCATCACAATTGGAGGATGCTAGAATGGATAGTCTTCCATCAGTGTACTAAGGAAGAGGAGGATAAGTTAATTTATTAAATGAAGAGAAGGAAAATTTACCAAAAAGTATCTCATAAAGTCGATATGATTTCCACCTACAGATGCGAAATGGATCAATTAGCGTTCTTGATGCTTATGAGAAAGCACTACCATTGAGGTCAATTGAATAGAAGATGACAGCAATGCAACTTCCGTGTGTGTGGTAATTATTTGTTGTTTGTTTCTATTTCTGCAAATTTTGAGTTCTCAATGAGAGCTTGTTCTATGCTGCAGAAATGCATATAAGCCTTCCCCATGCTTGGAACCTAGGATAGATAGAATTATCCTAAAGGCAATTATCAATATCACGATCCTAGTAGATTTTGTAAAACCATAATTTCCTTCGATTCTCAACAGATATGTATGTTTTAGGATATGTCTCGTGCATAATTTATGGTAATGAGTGTTTGCTGCCTTATCACCTAACTCTCAGACGGACAAGCTACCTCCCTTCCAGCTTTGAGGCACATGCTATGCATGTATTAGGCAAGAGACAAACAAAGCTTATCTGATTATGCCTATTGTAAGTATGCCATGCTACAAAGCAGCAGTCCTACACAGACAGTTCCTTTGCTTCACATAGGATAATTTTCCACGTATTTGGATATACCTGAATACATATGTCACATGCACTAAGGTTGCCATGGGCCAGGTTCATGCTTCAACACATTTAGCCAAAATCAAGCCAGACCGAGCATACATGCCATCTGTCTCTCACATGACCTCCAAGCAGTTACTGAAGACAACTACATTTACCAATGTCATGCTTACTGTGAAACCAGACAGTGTGCTTCTCTGACATCGCTTGGTTTATTAGATAGAGTCCAATGGCTTTCGAGCCATTCTGACCTGATTTGGTTCATTAGATACACACTCTAGTGGTGCCTTTAGAACTTAGTACCAAATTTTTGTTTTAATGCACATGGAGTACCACATAGCAAGTGAGCTAGAAAACCTTATTATAAAATTTCTGCTTTAGTATCATAGTATGACATGATGATGCCATGCAGCAGATGAAATCCTTTAATCAGATAACTAAATATGCAAGCTGCCCAACCTCTGACTGACATCAGATTTTCAAAATGGCTACAATAAGTATTTCAAAATGACCAAATCTCCGTCCCTTGAAATACAGAATATATTGTACATGATAAAATATCCTGCCGCTATAATCTCATATATCCACTGGACTCTTCAATCCTCTCACAAACACCTACAGAGTTTGCAGAAATTCAGTTCTGCTGATTTGTTACACCTTAGATCAATCAAGAACTGACTGCACAGAAGTCAGAAACTCCTTGGCAGCTTAGACTAACAGTAACGCAGTTGTACGGCACCATAGACGATTTACTTGTTATTAGCAATACATCAATCTCAAACAAGTCAATTATTTCAAGCAAAAAAAAGAAAGAGAACAGAAATTCATAATGCAACAAATACCTGCAGATCTCCTCGCTTTTCTGAAGGAGCTGCAATAAAATTATTGAATAAGAGTGGGAGAAAGTTTCTGGAAAATGAAGCTATAGCCAAAAGGTTGGCCTCTGCAGTGCTTTGGGAATAGAGTGCTTTTGCTCTCTCCTCCGCGGCCCTGTTCCCACCGGAAGTCTCCAGGGAATTATTCCCACTGAAAGTGGACACTGAAACCCCTCCACGCACAGCCTTATTTTGTCTTATCAGCATCTGAGGAAATACAAGCAAGACAACTATCAGATAAGAGGAAGACAACTTTTATACCCTGTTACTGAATTCTTACAATGCACAATGCAAAAAAAATATTGGGAGAAAGAACTAGAGAAGAGCTTGTGTCTGTACAAGCATAAGATATTTCTCATCCTGGCATTCATGTATATAGTATCAAAAGTGAACTAGCAACAAACTTAACATAAGATATCCGTGTCTATTTTGTAAAAGGGCAACTTTGCCTTCTATCCTACACCAAATTCACAATACATAGGACCTTCAGCCTTGCCCTTGGATTTGACCGTTACAGCCAATTAGGCATGGCTAAGCTAACATATTAGGATGTAATCACTAACCAATGCTTAAATCAACCATGACATGGGTTCAATTTAATGTTGTTCACAGGTTCTCCGACATTAATCCTCTACATAAGCACATTCATCCATGATTTACTAAAATTAACTTGACATTTCACAAACTAAAAAGCATTCAGGACCCTTCATGTGGCAACTCTTTGTGGCGAATTGTAAAAAGAGGTGCCTTTTGCACGAGTAGAAGTAGAAATGAACAGTAGATCAAAAGAGTCTTGATGGACAGCTAATAACAGCCAGGAAACGATTGAGAAGATGCAATATGCCTGGTACAGAACTACTGAACATTGAGAGGGCTTATTTTATGCACTGAATAGCAACAAAGGTATCTTATTGCTTACCTCGAGCTCATCAGAACCTCATGAATGGAAGAGAATATGACCAGAAGACTAGAGGGAGGGTATGAAGGCCCCATTCAACAAATCAGCCAGCAGCAGCTCAGCAATTTGAGCTGCAGCGTCCAGCAGTATATCCCAGCCGTCGCAATATTGGGTAAACCCTTTTAGAGCAACCTCTTGATTTATTCCAAAGGAATACCTTTAGTTGTATCCGGATTCCGTTTCTCTCCAGCCCTTGTGGCATTCAGTTTCACTGCAGTTGATCCTTCTGTCATCCTTTGCTGATGGTCTTACACTTTGCCCCCCAACTTCAGTTCTATAATCAAAGCTAAATTCTTGTTAATAAGAAAGTACTCTCTCTAGCAGTGCCATTGGGGGATTGTGGGTTACAGCGGGTTGGGGGGTAGTTGTCAACTCTTTAATGTTCCATGCCCTCTCATACAGTGCTGTTAGTCTTGGAATTATCGCCATAATTCATGGCAGTGACCAATGTGTAGTCAATAAGTGAGTTAGGGGTGCTTTTCCCTCATTAGAGGGTTTTCCCCCTAACCACGGTTAGGATCCCTAACTACGGTTAGTGGATAGGTTTAGGTTTTGTCACTTGGACAAAAGCTTCACCTCTTGTATGTTTTCTGCTCTTTCTTCATATCCAACCCATCGTCCGTACATAGCCTGTGAGCTGTTCTGTCAGCAGTGCCGTCCGTACAACAGTACGAAACCATATTGTTCATCGCCAATCTGAACAATGCCTGCTACAGTCCATCCGTACGCTGCAACCCCGTACTATATTTGCTCCACTCAACCGCCATACCTACATCTGTACTGTGCCATCATACAATGCCGTATAACAATACAACCTTGCTGCTTGCAGCCCGTATATTCTGCCATGTACTCTTAGTCCATACACTGTACGACAACAATCCATACAAGTTTTGTACCTGCAGGGTGTGTCTTCCATACATTGCACGTGTGATCCACCTTGCCATACACCTTACCTGCACGTGTGTTCCAGCTTGCCATACACCGTACCTGCACGTGTGCTCCAGCCATACATCGTACGATACATTCAGGTCTCTTTGCAAGTGACATTTGTAGGTTACATTTGCAGAGAAATTTGGCACTTCTGTCAGATTTGGGGCTTTTGGAAGACTTGCCCTCTTCTGGTTGCAATTTTCCTGTCAAATTTGGGGCTTTTGTAATTGGCCTGCAATTTCACAGTGTACGAGGTGTTTGGACACTTTGCAGACAATTTTGGACTTAGATTGAGTCACATTACAGACTTTGCAGTGCTTTTTGGCAAATTTTGGGCATTTGTAGGTTATTTGGGTGCATTTTGAGCCTTTGATAGGCCGAGACAGCAAGCTGTCCTTTGGTTTTGGACACTCATTCTCTTGTATTTGGGGCTTTTGGATTTCATGCAGGTGTTTCGCAGGCACATTTGGCAGAGATTCAATTGAATTTATGCTTTTGGGCTGTTGCATTTTGAGCCATTGATTGGCTGTTTTTTGAGCAGTGGGCAGTTTGCTTCAATATCCCGGAAGGGATTTGTGTTGTGAACCGAATAGCCAATCAAGTAACATGTGAGTGGGGAGAAGAGGTTGCGATTGCCTGTACATTACTCTGAATCTCGTCCTTGCATTTATTCTATGTCAATGGGGATGAGCCACGGCTAGAGAATGTGGTTGCACCTACAACTCCTCAACAAGGTGGAGGAAGGGGTAGAGGACAAGCTCAAGGTGGAGGACAAGTGCTAGGTGCAGCAATTGCTGCTGCGGTGGCTCCTACACAGGATTAGAAAAGGTGGGATTCACGTGATGCACTAGCACTTTCAGCTATCTCCATTTCTGTCAAGAGGTTAATCATTCCGCACATTCGGTCATGCAAGACTTCGAAGGCAGCTTGGGATATTTTGGAGAGTTGTTTTCAGCCTACAATGATGCTAGGGTCTTTTTCCTCCTCACTAAACTTCAGGATTTGAGAGAGCAATTGTTGAATCGTTCTAGATTCAAAGATGGTCACTACCACTCTGAATTCTCTTCCTGAGTCTTATCTTGGCTTTCACACCTCATTCAATTTGTCATTGAGGGGGGGTGGCAACCCTCACTTTTCATGAGTTGATAGGACTTTTGTTGCAGGAAGAACAAACCAAGAAGAACATGGCTTCACGAGCAAGACTTCGAAGGCAGCTTGGGATATTTTGGAAAGTATGTTTTCAGCCTACAATGATGCTAGGTTCTCTTTCCTGAAGAGAGAATTGACTCATACTCATATGGATGAGGGTGACTCTATGTCTGAGCACCTCACTAAACTTCAAGATTTGAGAGAGCAATTGTTGAATCGTTCCAAATTCAAAGATGGTCACTACCACTCTGAATTCTCTTTCAGAGTCTTATCTTGGCTTTCACACCTCATTGAATTTGTCATTGAGGGGGTGGCAACCCTCTCACTTTTCATGAGTTGATAGGACTTTTGTTGCAGGAAGAACAAACCAAGAAGAACATGGCTTCACGAGCTGGTGAACATGCGATGCTTTTGAAATTCAAGCCCAAAGAGAAGGGGCAGCATAAGCAGATGGAGCATCTCATTCAACGTCTAGGGATTGGTGCACATAGAGTCGGTGAGAGGGGGCATTAGAAAGATCATTGACCCACCTGTGAGCGCCCATATGAGGACATCAAGGAAGTGTATCTATAGGCAGGGGAGAGTAGGCTGCCTGCAACCTCTGTCAGCAGGAGATTAAGGAAACAGTGTGCATTATAGCTGCTTGTTTGGACTGCCTACTTGGCGACTGCTAAGATCAGATGACCTGGTAGTCAACCAACTAGAAGGACAAGACAAAACCAGACCAAGTCAGCCTGGTAAAGTTAGCTGGGTAGACCCAGTCGGTGGGCTGCATGTCTGCCAACTTTGGTCGTGTTGGACCTATAAATAGGAGCCCATTATCCTACACCCAACAGTGGTATCAGAGCAGGTCAGGAATCCTTTCCCTCATCCATTGACAGCTTTCCCAAGCTGTTTGGCAGCCTCTGAAGCCCTCATTCCTCCTGGTCTTGCTGGTTTTCACACTCCCATGAGTGTTTGTTATGTCGCGAAAAAACTCTTTTTGTCGTGAGAAGACCGCACTTTGGAGCAACCACCGCGAAGGAAGCTGCAATTCGAAGCATTTTACAGCCTGCTGCAGCAATTTCGACCACACGCGTGAAGTTACAGCAATTGTACAGAATCCGTACAATTGTACGGAACCTGTACGGCTCTGTTGAACAGCATTTAATGCTGTTCGGAACCTGTACGGACCTTTCTAGTAGCATTTAATGTTGTATGAAAGCTGTGCAGACCTTTTTGGCAGTATTTACTGCAGTACAGAGCTGTCTCGAGGTGCATGCCATCTAGCTTGAAGATTTCTCAGCATTTTGGAGCTGTTTCGGAGTGTGTGCCAGCATTTTGGAGCTGTCTCGAGCTGCATGCCAGCATTTTGGAGCTGCCTTGAGCTGTGTGCCGGCGTTTGGAGCCTTTTGGAGCACGTTGAAGTGATCTGGAGTCCACTCCTTGAGCCCATTCTTCCTCATTTGGCATCCCTTTGCCTCGGGCTGCGAGTTCCCCTCCATTGGATCTCTCTCTACATTTCTAAGTACCCTTCTCCTTGCGGGAGCACTTTCTTTTGCTGTAATTCTCATTTCTAGCCCTTTTTTGCTTGCATTCAAAGCCTTACACTGCTGTCCTTTCGGGCTACATCATTGGGTAAGCCATTGTTGCATTGGCTCTTTCCAATTTCTGCTTCATTTGCATTTTGGAAAGGCCTCGTGTTGCCTTTGGGGATTTTTCTTGCAATAGGTACACCTTGGGACAACAGAGTCTCTTGCAGGCATAAGCTTTGAAGCTTGGGCAGATTTTTGTTACTTGATTCTAAGAGGTTGCCTTTCTCTCCTTTGCTTTGCCAATTGGTGCATTTGTCTTGTATTTCAGCACCATGTCTGGTTGGGATGATTCGGGCTGATGACAAGCTTGATGGCACTAATTATCCCATGTGGTTATACATGATGGGACATGTTTTGGTTGCCAAGAATTTAACTCACTGTTACTTCTGGTGCTACACCTACAGCCTCTGCTTCTTCAGGTGATGGGTCTTCAAGTGATGGTTCTAATGCTACTGCTAGGACACCTACACCTCCTGCTCCAAGTGCTTTGCCTCCTTCACAGGAGCAAATTCAGTGGGATGGTCGTGATGCCAAAGCACATGCCTTGATTGCTCTTTCAGTGAAACGGGTTATTATCCCTCATCTCTGGTCTCGCAAGACAGCTAAGAAAGCATGGGATCAGCTTGCATCTTTGTATCAGGTGTGGAATGAGGCGAGGATTACCTATCTCCGCAAGCAATCGAAAGATTTGAAGCTTGATGAGGGTGGTAACATGAATGCCTATCTCACTAATGTGAAGGATTTGAAAGAACAGTTGGCCAACATTAATGAGATTATGCCTGATTCTCAGCTTGTTTCTAATACCCTTGATGGGTTGCCTGATTCACATCAAGGCTTTGCTACTGCATTGAGGTTGGTTGCAAGGGGTGATGCCAATCATTTCTCATTTGACCAACTTGTTGCTCTTCTTCTTCAGGAGGAGCAAGGTCGTGTGAATCGCAATACTTCTATGGCTAGTATCGAGCATTTGCCGCCCATCACAAACACAAAGGTAAAGGCAAGGTTTCAGCTAGAAAACCCTCTCATTCCCATGCTGACCATTCACATGGTGCCTCTTCTTCAGGGGATAACAAAAAGAAGAGAGATGTAATTATTGAAGGAAACCTGGGCATGATATTTTTGAATATAAGAAGCGCATAGCATCTGAAAAGAAAAAGAAAGACTCTGGTCTTGCAATATCTGGTTCTTCTAGTGCACAAGATCGACATGAGTCCGCTAATTTCGCACAAGACCAGCATTGGGCTTTCTTGGTTACATGTCAGTATAATCCTGATGTTCATAATGCTTGTATGGTAGTTTCAGATGTTCATGATGCCTGGTTCTTTAATAGTAGTGCTAGCAAGCACATCACTTCTTGCAGGAAGTTATTCAGCTCATTGGAGCTTACATCTCAAGGGGGCAGTGTCACATGTGCCAATAATGCATCATATACCGTGAAAGGTATTGGGCAAGTTGTTCTTACTTCTGTCTGGTGGTATTGTTACTCTAGAGCATGTGCTTTATGTTCCAGGCATTCGTAAGAACCTCATTTCTATTTCAGCCATTGCTACATGTGGCTTTCAGGTTCTTTTTTATGGTGTGAGGTGTGCAATGTATAATGCTACACATGCCTTTACCATGGTTTTGACTGGCACATTGTCTAGAGGTCTTTATAGACTTGATGCTTATGAAAAATGTTTGGATGATGATGCTGCACTTACCGATGCACATGCCTTTGCTCTTGATTCTACCATGGCAGATACTCATTTGTGGCATGAGAGGCTTGGACACCTCAATTTTGGAGCCCTGGTGAAGTTATATAAGGAAGATATGGTTGTGGATCTTCCCAAAATTCATGTGTACCAAACATGTTTGTAAACCATGCTTGCTTGGTAAGATGCACCGTGCTGCATTTCCCAAGGATGGGAGAGTTGGTGCTTCACACAAACTTTATCTGGTTCATAGTGATGTTTGTGGACCCATGAGGGTTGCAGCTCTTGGGGGGTTCTACTATTTTGTCACTTTTATTGATAATTTCACCAGGTACACTTGGATTTTCGCATTGAAATCCAAATCTGAAGTTTCTTTATGCTTAAAGCACTTTATTGCCTTGGCTGAGAATGAGAGTGGGCTGCACATTCCTCACCTTAATACAGACAGGGGGGGTGAATACATGTCGAAGGAGTTTGCTGTTTTTTTGGCTTCTCGTAGCATCAATTATCGATGCACAATGCCTTATACTCCTCAACAGAATCCCGTGGCTGAGCACAAGAATAGATCAGTGATGAAAATGGCCAGATGCATGTTGACAGGCAAACATTTGCCTGATAAGGATGCAGTCATGTGTGCAAATTACATCTTGAATAGATGTCCTTCAAAGGCATTGCAAACTTTCACACCTTATGTGGCTTGGACAAGTCATAAGCCTCGCATTTCCCACATGAAGACTTTTGGATGCTTAGCTTATGCTCATGTGCCTTCACAAAAATGCACTACTAAGTTGGATGATAAAGTTGTCAAGTGCATTTTTCTTGGGTATAGTTCAGAGAGCAAGGGCTATAAGCTATATCAGCCCCGTACAGGCAACTGTTTTGTCAGTCGGGATGTTGTCTTTGAGGAATCTTCCACTGTGCCTTTGCTGGACTGTCAAAAACAGCCCGTTGTTGATGCCCCTGACATATTTGACAGCTTGATGCCTTTGTTTCCATAGTTTTGTTGCTTATGCTTTGGTTGCTACAGCATGCAATGAAGAGCCCTTATGTCATCAAGATGCCTTTCAGAATGATTGTAGGATGAAGGCCATGCAAGCTGAATTGGATTCTATCCATCAGAATAACACTTGAGAGTTGTGTGATTTGCCTCATGGCAAGAATGCCATTGGAACTAAGTGGGTTTACAAAATCAAACAGAAAGTTGATGGTTTAGTGGACCGTTACAAAGCCCGTCTTGTTGCTAAGGGATATGCTCAAAAGCATGGCATTGACTTTGAGGAGACTTTTGCTCCCACTTCCAGGATCACTACTATTCACATTGTTATTGCCTTTGCTGCCCACTTTCATTGGAAAATACATCAGCTTGAAGAGGTCTATGTTTCCCAACCTCCTAGCTTTGAGGTTGAAGGTTCTCAAAGCAAGGTATGCCGCCTGAAAAAGACCCTTTGGATTGAAGCAGGCACCTCGGGCTTGGTATTCGAGAATTCATACTCATTTCCTCACACTTGGCTTTCAGAACAGGCCTACAGAGGCTACCCTTTACATCCGCAAGCATAGGACAGATTTGCTGATTTTAGTCATTTATGTGGATGACATGCTTGTGACTGGGACACATGCTCAGCAAATTGCAGATTTTAAACTTGATTTGCAGCAGGCATTTGCTATGTTTGATCTTGGTCTACTGGACTACTATCTGGGCATCCAATTTGCTAGCAGCGAGGGGGGCATTTTGATGTCTCAGAAACTCAGTACGAAGACTTTGTATAAATGGATGCTCAAGTATGTGTGGGTGTGTGGATTTGTATGTGTGAGAGCATATTTTTATACTATGGTCTACACCCACTGTTGGGCACTAATGACGTCAGTGGGGATGTCATAGTAGCTAGTCCCTGCTATGCATGATGGAGTTTATGGTTTTCAATCTTGTGAGTGACTATCATGAGATTGAAACTGCACTATGTTGTGTTTTTAGAGGATGAGTTTGGGAATGTTCTTGGATTCATCTAGGTATAAAGGCCTAAATGCTGAGTGCCTTTGAGATATTTGAAAACACACTTCACGGCATGCCAATGGTGCATAGATGGGGAGTGCATATATCTGTTCAAGTGTGAGACAACATACTGTAGATCAGGTCTTATATGGCATAGGTAAATCAAACAACCAACTACTTGTTGATAGAGAGTGACATCATATGTACTGTTGCCATCCTCAGAAAAGAAGTGAAAACTAGTCTCTAATGGTGTGGATACTGGCTTGCAATCCTCAAACTGAAAACGCTGCAAAAGCTGTCCAATGTACTTGGATTGTGCCATCAAAATGCCCCCCTTGCTGCTAGCAAATTGGATGCCCAGATAGTAAGATCATGACATAGCAACATAGTGGCAACTGTTTTATGCTTGGTACTTCATGTGTTTCTTGGTTCAGCAAGAAGCAGAGTATAGTTGCTACTTCCAGCTGTGAAGCTCAGTACGGAGTAGCTTTTACAGCTACAGTAGAGTGTGTTTGGCTTTGGAAGTTACTTGCAGATCTTTGTGCATGTCAGACTGCTCCTACTGTCATCTTCACTAATAGTCAGAGTGCTTTAGCTGTTGCACGAAATCCAGTTTTCCATGCTTGCACAAAGCACATTGATAGTCAGAGAGCAATTATCAGCAGGTGATATTGAGTTGTCTTATGTTCCCACTGAAGACAACTTGGCAGATCTTTTTACGAAGGCTCTACCTTGACCTAAATTTGAGGCTTTTCGGCAAGCTTTAAACTTAGTACCTTTTGTAACTTGATCTGTTGTACTCTATACAATCATAGGTTGCTATATCCCTACACGACGAACATGTGCAACCATGACACTAGATATTTAGGTATCCTAAGCCATGTCCAGGATACTTCAACCCATACCATGGAGGGGGGTTTGTAGGCCATCTCATTGGCTATCTATAGATGCCACTTATACCTTGGTATGTGCCTTGTAGGCCTAGTTATAGTCAGTTAGAACTTAGGACTATTGATACAATTCGTTTATGTACCATCTAGGTCAGTTAGGACACTTAGTCCAGTTAGGGTTGTTAGCCCTAGGGTTTTGTTATGTTGCCTCTTCCTTGAGCCTCCACACTTCAGTTTTGCAGCAATCTATTACAGCATCTCGTTTTTCTCCTTCTTGCTTCCATTTTTGAGCTTCCATTGCTTCCTACACCCAACATGCACCCGGAAGCTGTTCAGCCACTCTTGTGGTGATCTAAACTGAATATATGGTAGAAGTTCCTTTGCTGCTCTATTTCCCTATTTTATTTACAGTTTGTTGTTGTATATTCGAGAGGGTTGTCAGCATTTTCTGCTCTGCACAGATGTATATTTCAGCACCTGAAATTCCGATAGGATGTGGTGGGCATGGGCAACGAGGACATGTCAAGTCGTGCCTGACCTAGGGCATCATGAAGTGACATGACATATGTGTGCCATATAGCTGGATCCGTGCTGGGGAATGGTGGTTTTCCCTCGGATAGAAAACCCGATAGCTATGGTGTGCCCTCCCCCGGAAGGAGAGAATCATCTCATCTAGGCAATGGGAAAGAAAGGCTCGCTGCTTAGAGTGAGTGAGGTGTTGTGACATCTGGTCCGCCTTGCATGCAGTCAAATATCCCAATTCCTTCTCATGCATGTGTGCAGGCCAAAAAGACCTCGGAAACCAAAAACTGAAATACATCATATTGATGCACCCCATGTGGGGGAACCAGACATGCTTGTCACACCTATATGATATGCAAATGGAGCAAAACTATGAAGGAAAATATGGAACAAGTATGTCTCAGAGGAAGAGAGGCTCTGATGTCTCTAGAGCTGTCCGAGATCTACCTATACAGCCCTCTGGCTTGCTCTTAAGGTCTCATCTGAGACCATCGCAAGGCAGCTTGGCATTGTGAAGCTGTAATGAGGGTGTCTTGAATGGGACGAGTGCTCAATGGTCTTGTCTCAGTCCTCCTGCTGGTCTAATTTGGGTGAAGACCAGGCTCAAAGGTTACACGTCCGGTGACATCCAATGAGTGGCTCTTCTCTTGTGAAGAAAAGATCCATGATCTGCCACTGTCTGTGCTGGTTAGGTGCTGATCGCATGAGCATACATCGAACCTCTGAGACAAAAAGGACAGCACACTGCTGGTCAGAGTAATGAATGAGCCCCATGCATGTCCTAAAAAACCTGCTCAAAGACTCAGTGGTATCTCCTACGTATCTCACAGTAGGTAGGTAGGTAGGTAGGTATGTATGCATGTATGTATGTAGAGAGAGAGAGAGAGAGAGAGAGAGAGAGAGAGAGAGAGAGAGAGAGCCAGCCAACTCATCAGATCAAATCATAAGACGGATTCCAGTTTGTTTTAGGTCTTTCAAAAATGAACCACAACATTACAAGCTAATTAATATTCATGCCTGTTTCACCACCACCCAATAAAGGGAATACATGCACGTACATGCACCTTACATTAACGACATTATAAATCAGAATCCAAAAAGAAACATGAGTTTATGATCATTGAAGAGAAGAATTGGTAAAGGGCCAACCCTCTATAATGCATCCTGTAAACATGCAAAAAGGTCTATAGCAGGAAGAGAGTCACGGAACCTGCAAGCCATGGCAAATAATGCCACGAAGTTCAGGCTCTTTGGAAAACATGTCGCCCACTGGTTTAGCTATAAAATGAAAGCTCTCTGCTGTATCCGAAGGGAGATTACAAAATGCAGGAAACAATGCCCAAAGAGATTGCACGCACGCATCTGCCTTCTTTGCTGCTACTGGCTTTCCTTCTGCAGACAACTGTACACAAAGAGGAAGAATACTTCAAACTTCCCTTTACCAGATTTCATTGCTTTCAAACAATCCAACCTATTGAAATGGCTGCATGCAGAAAATGTAAGTTTCATAACATCACTCAAATACAAACCTTCCTGGCTTTTTCCTGTAGCTTGTAGGTAAGTGGAAGCAGTTCCTCAGCCATGAACTTTAAGCGAGCCCCGACTATATACTGTCGTAGTATTGGTAGAAGCCATAGGCGAGCCTTCCCCAGGTCATCACTGTCTATGTTCAATGGTAACAAGGTCAAAAACTGATCTGGACCCATTGCAGCCACAGCTGCACCAATAGTTCTGTGCAGCTACAGAAAAATAGAAATTTCACTGATCAGAAGCAAATATAAAGACACATTTCCACCCTGGATAAATATAGCATATGTTATGCATTTCAAATACCTCTCTCCGACAAGTTAGATTTTCGTCTGACAGTCCTTCCAAATCAGCCAAAGACTTCACTGTGTCTGCCATGAGTGCAAAAGAGCAATAACCTGCAAAGAGTTCAGGAGTATGAAAGAGCCCAGTGCAATGAAGCTTCCAAATGCAAGGGCAGATTTAACGACTGCAGAAGCTATACACAAGCATCAAGCAGTAAGAAGGCACCCACATTAATTCTTCCTAGAGAAATAGTCTCCTGTTTTTGGATTAAATAACCACACACTACACAGGTCTCCTATGTGGTCCCATCATTGTCCTAGCACCTACATCACCTGGCAGGAGGAAAGCATAGGTCATCATGATCCAAAACTCTCGTCTTAGAAGGTGTGTTAGAAAGGATGGAAAAAGCCACCCAATTCTTCAGCCAAGCCACCCTTCCTTGGACGGAGAAAAGCATCGATACCTCCAATGCATGTGAGAAGTCTTGTGAAACCTGCATCTAGTTCCAAGGGACAAGGATCCAAACCTTTGCCAAAAGAGGATGGCCTGAGCGACAAAACTCTAGGACACTTTCCTTTCCAAAGAGGCTGTAGAGGCGGAGAACCACGTATAGCCGAAGGCCTACGTGCCACTCAAGGTATGTGGGGTTTTTTTTCCTTTTTTGGGTGGGTGGGTGTTTGGGGGGGGGGGGGTGTTTGCTTAGAAGAGCACGGAATTAGGAGGGGTGGTGAAAAAGAGAGTGTAACTCAATCTGGAGGCATCTGCTAAGCTAGACAACTCCAATTACGGCACATGGAAATATCAAATGGAGACCATTCTTGTACTTCAGGACAAATGGAAGTATGTCGATGGATCTACACCTAAACCATTGGATGATCCAGCCAGTAGTAGCTCTACTCCACCTGTTGTCACAACACCAGCAGCGGGATCTACACCAGGATCTCCAGCTATACAATCAAATTCCACACTTGTAGCAGATCCTGCCATTGTCCGAGCTCAGGCAGAATGGGATAAGAAAGATAAGTACGCATATCATCAAGCAGAATGTGCAAGATGTCATACTAGGACAACTCAACACCCAAATCAACCAGAGTTTCCGCAACAGCAGCGAAACTGGTCATGCTTATGTACTCTGGATAAAAGACTACAACAATCAACTCGCAGCAACAGAAGAGACTATGAATCCAACAGAAATGATTCAAGTCATCCTAAATGGACTAGGAGAGGGATACGAGAATCTAGTCCAGAGTATTGCCATCCAACAGCAAATTCCGATACTCGAAGAACTTCAAACAGTCTTACTTGGTGAAGAACTTAGGACTCAGGCCATTCATGCACGCAAAGGTCATTCTAATGATCACGCATTCACAACTTCAGACAGAGGCAGAGGTAGAGAAGTGGTCATCATCAGCAAAGTCAGCATCAACATCAGCATCATCCTCAGCAAAATCAGAATCAGCGAAGAGGAAATCATTCCAATCGAGGAAGATTCCAAGGACGAGAGAATGCATCCACCAACGTGTCAAACATCCAGTGCAACTACTCTCATAAGTTTGGACACTATGAAAGAGATTGCCGCAAGAAGCAGTACGACCAAGGCGATCAATCCAGCAACAATCGAGGAAATTTCTGCGGCAGAGGAAATCATCGTGGTGGACATTCTAGTCACAGTCATTTTGCAAATGAACATGGGAATATGTTTCTTGCAAACAAGGAAATGCAACAAACTGATGCAGTGTACCTAGACATGGATTGCAATCCAAAAGAGGATTTCAGCTACCAAGTCGACCAAGCAAAACAGGATCCTTGGTACATAGACAGCGATGCATCATCTCATATGACAAATCATCAGGAATGCTTCACAGAGATGAAACCATTAGAAGGTCAGAAAAATGTCATCTACACAGCAGATAATACACCAAATCCAGTTCAGGGACATGTGTTATCCCTATGAACAATTTCACTGGTACGAAAGGATTGGTGAAAGATGTACTCTGTTCCAAAGCTCAGCAAGAACCTCTTGTCAGTAGGTCAAATGACGGAACACAACTACAGAGTCATCTTCGACACTGATGAATGCACTATCAGAGACAAATCCAGAAGATGTCAGCTAGTAGCAAAAGGTGTCAAGGAAGGACGCTTATACAGAATGCTAGCTACAGTACCAGATCAGCATGCCATATCAGCTCAACCGCAACAGATGCCACTATCCGCAAAATGGCACAAGAGATATGGTCATGTCAATTTCAAGAGCTTGCTAGATCTCAGGAATCACAATATGACAATTGTAATTCCTAAGCTACAATTTCTTGGAAAAGTTCACGAAGCATGTTGTTTCTTTGGCAGAAGTACCTCTCAAGCACGAGGTATTCTTGATTTTATACATACAGATGTATGGGGTTATGCCCAGACTCGCAACATCAATGGTTCACTTTACTACTTGACTTTCATTGACGACTACAGCAGACATTGTTGGGTCTACTTTCTGAAAGAGAAATCTGAAGTGTTTTCCAAATTTCAAGAATTCAAAGCCATGGTACAAAACTAGACAAGCAGAAAGATCAAAGTCATGAGAGCAGACAGAGGAGGTGAATACATGTCTTCAGCATTCATGAACTTTTGCAGAAGTTAGGAACAACCATCCATGGTATCACACTGAAATTGTCATAGCACAAGAGCAGATATGGTTTTGTGTTCCGTTGTTCCCCGTATTGATTTTTTTTTTCATTTCTCGTTTAGCAAAAACTTAATCGAGCTCTGTTTGATCTACCAAAAGCAGAAGCTGCATTAGTGGCGGGCTATAATGTGCAATATTCCTCAATGGGATTTGCTCTTTTTTTTGGGGGGGAGTATGCTAATATGATCTTAATGAGGTGCAGAGCTTTGCATCTGACATTCCTTGGGCTTCCGCTCTTTGCAAGAGCTAGTGTCCTCTCAAGGGCCTTGTGCAGTAAACCCCTCCACGATCACAAACACACCATGGTAGTTGACCAAGCACCTTGCCTCTAGGATCTCCTTCGACCTGTCAGCAATGAGATCCCTGTGGTTGATCAACATAAATCCCCCACCACCAAGTATATTTCCAGAAATACTAGATCACAAGATCCAAATGAGCTCCCACCTAAGTAATCCAGTCACAACAACATAATCCCTTGATCTGTTGATGTTCCCATCTGTCCACCATAAAGGCTTCAACACGTTATCGTTACCTTCCATAACTTCCTTCCCACCATGAGAATCCATCACTTCACCTTCCAGGTCGAGTAATCATCCCGTCCAGTTTGCCTCCCTCTCCGAAGTTTGGGATTAACACATGTTAAGCCATTGGTGAAGATCCTGAAACAGACCTGGCAGATTTGATTGATTCAAATCTTGCAAGCTCTACTTGTCCAAGGCACACTTATCTGAATCTAGTTCATTCCTTCTCGCAAAGGTACTTGTCCTTCAAACGTAAGAGTTAATTTAGAATTCTGCAGTCCGCTTTATTTCAAGCAAAGGTCCTTTACTCCAGGCAGTACACTCTTGTCAATCTCACTCAAGGCTCTGATACCATGTTAGAAAATAGAGATAGAGGTTGCTTGCTGCAGCCAACACTCCCACACTGGAAGATTATGCCCAAGAATCACACTTGTAAATCAAATCTCACAGTCACAAAAGTAGTATTGAAGTGACACAATTCTAGAAAACTAGACAGCCATGTAGACAACCAAATACAGCATTCATTATTCTCTAAAGAGCACCCTCCTCAGAATGTGCCACGTGGACAGCTTGCTGCTGCTCTAGCTTGCACCAAACAGAGGCATCCTACTGCTGTTCACATTCCTTCAGATGTGTGGCCCAACAGTGGCATTCCATGCCCTTCAGAAGCACTTTCAGAGTAGGACTATGCTGCTCCTATGTGAAATCCTTGCTACTCTTCTCCCTGAGGGGGCAGGAAGAGGTGATACATACAGTAGTACGTTAGGGTATGGATCAAGCACCACACAACACCTACCTGCCAGCCATTTTGGGACCGACCGAAATCCAGTCCCAAAATCCATCTACTATCCAATTTGCGAGCAGCTTTGGGAAAATTGGCTGCGCGGTCCACTAATCAGCCTCATCTGACAAAGCGACCCAAGGGCCAGCCGAAGTGATGGCCCATTTGGCCTGCTCAGCCCCTTGTAGGGCTTGTAAACAGCACCTGGTCAGTCACTTAGGGCAGCCCTTGCCTGTCATTAGGGCTTCCCTGGAACCTACACCTAGTCAATAGCCACCACTTTGTAGACAGGATATGGGAACTGGGCACCAGCAAAGTACTTGCTGTTAGAGGTGTTGCAGTCAGCTTTCATTACATTGATTTTACTTTGTTCTTTCGAGAAGATCTAGTCTGTTCTTTCAAAGACCGGACATGGGAAATGGGTACCAATGAGACGAAAGTACTTGCTGTTTAGAGTAAAGTGCTTCAGTAGGCTTTCATTAGATGGGTTCTACCTTTTTCTTTCAAGAAGATCTAGTGTGTTCTTTCGATAAGATCTACACACAAAAGGCCACCACTTTCCTGATAACACCACCAAGCTTTACAAAATATGCCTCATCAAACTTCATTACAAAAATTAATTTTCTAATTCATTTCTGTCTGTTCCAGCAAATGAAGAAAGTAAACTTGCGCTTAAAAGCATAGATAAGAACAGAATTTTCTTAACTATCCACAGTTAGGAATTAAGTAAAAATTATAAATATATGATAAGAAAATCATGCAAGGAAAATATGTCTCTATATTGGTAATATTAAGAATTTCCCCCTAGAGGACACTCAAGACAATTATATACCAAGTTTCCAGTCCTATTCTCAGCGATATGCTTTACTTAACCGTGCCAATATGAGCTGGAAAATGCACAAACCTAGTTTATCAAACATAGCTGTGACAACTTGCAAAGACACATCCCAAGCACTGCTGAACTGGTAGCCAAGTGTGCTCGCAACTGTTATACAGATCCTTTCGATTGGACTCGGGCCTATATTCCAAGATTCACCCTGTGACTGTAAAGAATTCATCCCTTGTTCAATGATAGCACTGTCTACACAGCTCTGTATCAAGCTCTTCAGGCAATCTGCTGCTGCATGAACTGCTTCCTCTTGCTCAAACGCTAGCATTCCTGCATATGAAATCGTCATCGACTTGTTGCATGAAGACATCAAAACGCAACCGTCTCACTCAATACATTGCTCAAATAATCACATAGCAAAAGAACTCAATGAGTCTGGAACAAAGCCCAAATTATCACATAGCAAAGAATTTCAATGAGTCTAGAACATAGGTAGAATACAATCCATGTTAATGTATTTATGAGCATTATTCTTAATAGTATACGGATGACTAAACTACTCATTAGACCTCTGAAAATGTATCCCAACAATAACTATAATACATCAATGTGTGAATGATCACTATTACAACTCAAAGGCGGAAACTCAAATTTGCTACAACCCAGGATGTAAACAATCTTCACAAATACACCACAACTTGCACAATAATGATTGTGTCACATAGCAAATGGTATACCTTTGTAAGACTAGAATATGTCCAATCGTACAAATTCAGATATTTGTTCTAAAGTCCAAAATTCTACAATGAAAATAAAGAAAACGAAAGAGAAGAAAAATGAGCTAACGAAAAAAAAACAAACAAACAAAAGGTAGACTTACCTAGCAAGCAAAGCAATGCTTATGTGGTCATTGGTGCCTGAGCATAAGCAGCTATACTAGGTTTCTAAAGACCAGCGGAGTCTCTTGGGCAACCCCAATGCTTACTACAATACATCAATCAAACAAAAGGGGAAGAAACAAGAAATAAAAAAGAAAGGAAGATGGTGACTACTCAAAAATAAACAAACAAATCAAGAAACAAAGGAGACCAAGAAACAAATCAATCTCTCTCTCTCATGTATGAATGAAAGAAAGAATCACAGAATGAATGAATTATTTAAAAGATTAAAAACTAAGGAACCGCTTACGCTTATGTATCGCTTCCTACAATAATACAAAATCAAATTCCTTACTTAGAAAGCACATGTATACTCAATATAACTCTTATGTTCAATCATTCTAAACATGCCTAAGGCCGATACGCCGTAGATAAAAGACTTCATATCTAAGATTGTGCGTACTTTTTTCATTATTTTTCTTGGATTATACCTCTTGTGTATTAACAAACCGACCAAATTACTACATTAATTCCTTAGTTGTACAAAGTCAGAAAAATCTATGGAATAGGGAAGAAATGACTTCATATTTTGCCATATCAGAAATGTTTGAGTCAATGTGAGGCATTTGTATAATGGGACCACAATATGGACGTTTATCATATATATCAACCTCTAATCCTACGGCAGATTGAAAGAGTCTAAGATCTAAGAAAACACAAGTATCCCCTCTTGAAGTGCAGCTAAGTTCACAAGAGTCACAAGGATAGATTCCTTCTCCAAAAGCACAAGCATCTTTGTACATGAAGTCTTGGAAGTCAGGAGCATCTACAAATAAATCATCTATAAAACTCCTAGCTTAGCTAAGCTTATCTAAAAGGAGCCGAATCACGTTCTTGGAGCATTAGCTCTAAGCGCCTTGTGCCCTCATGCCTCACTCCTGTTGCACACTACTTGGCTATTCTGACTTGATATGTTGTACTACATTAGTATTTCAGTTTGTGGGTTTTTCTAGTACTCAGCAAGGGCCTTAGCGAGCCCTTCGCTCCAACCCACAGTGGCTTGTATGAGTTTACATTGATTTCCGCACTTTTGTCCCATAGGCCCACAAGGCCTCCCACGGACGTTAATATATCTTTCTTTCTTTCTTTCTTTCTTTTCTCTCTCGCGCGCACACTCACTAAGCCACTAGTGCTGAAGTTCCGGACAGCCAAGGACACAAAGACCCTCATGAGCGCGTGAGCAACGTTGAAGGGAACCAAGATCTACCTGGATGATGACTCACACTTCTACAACAAGATCATTGATGGGAAGGCATGGTACGAGTAATGGCAGCAAGAGAAGCAGCGAAATGGGCTGTATACAGAGATGGTAGGGTGATCATCCGAGAAAGAGGAGACAAGGAGAGAAGGAAGAGGGAGAATTGTGACGGCGTCCAGCTCATGGGATGTGTGCACACACCAGACTGAAAATAGCAGTGAGGAATTGTAATGACACACTATGGTCTGACACGGGAGGTTTCTCGGGACATACAGTAATAGAGATATGGCCTTCTACACTGAGACACATGAGAGCACAAAGAGAGGGCTGCCTACAGTAACTGAATACACATTGGAGTCAGCTCACGGGAGGGAGTTGAGGAGAGATAGCGGAGTCCGAGGCTCCGAGGGGATGGCTTCCTTTTCAAGTCACACCACTCATATATGTGGTCCGAAGAGAGGAGCATGCACGACACGTGGATACGCGTTCAGCTTCCAAATGCTCGACCCATCTTCAATGTTGTGTGTTACTTCCCTCCAAACACATCATCCTATGCACAAGAGGTCACTACAGACGGGCACAACCCATATGAGACAATTCAAGAGGACATTACGGAGTTCTCCAAACAGGGAGACACCCTCCTACTAGGGGATTTCAATGCACAAACGGGAAACAAGCAAGTTGGCCTGCTTGACTTCACCAATGACCGAGATCCATATATAGTCCCAAAGCTAGATGCAGTTGAGATGGGGATATTGAGGCACTCTACAGATGCCCCGCAAGTGACAGGATATGGACAACACCTGCTTGAGCTAGGGGCAATCCATGACCTGATCATTTATAATGGTCTTCAGAGATGGCCATCATCTAGAGGACTCACCTGCTCCTCACATGGTGGTGGATCTAGTATGGTGGACTATCTACAAGGCCCACTAGATTTTGTCTCACGGATACAGGACTTTGTCATACGCCCCCCCCAGTGCCCACTCGGAGCTGACCACTCACACTTGGCCTTCCACATCTCTGCCACTATGCCAGCCACAAGGAGAGTCCCCCCCCACACCTGCACACGCATCCGGATCCACTTTGACCGTGCCCTTGACCCAGTGTACATGAGTCACTTAGCCAAGGAGCTCCCGACCCTACTTGGAGATGATGTTTGACCTTGCCAGCGCCTCCGACACCCTTGTCTCTGTGGTACAAGACGCTACTACCAGATCATTCCCCACGACCCGACCCATGTGGGTCCGAGACAGGAAGATGCCTCAAAACCCTTGGTTCGATGATGAGTGCAGAGAGGCGAGAGCCCACATGACACGCGAGCGGGCTTTGGATCACCTGACACCACCTGAGACACAGAGGATCTATTGATGATTGACACGTCGTAAGAGGCGAGCCTTCCTCACACATAGGATGGACGAGATTGTCAGATCTTTTCGAGGAGACCCGACCACCGGATGGAGGTTCCTATCGGAGGGGAAGCCACCTATTCCCATCACCGATCCAAATGTGTGGCACACGTATGAATGTTTCCTCTATGATGCCGAGATGCAGACACCACCGGATATGCCCAAGCCCACTACTTGCCACTTGTTCACCACACAGAATGTACAGTCAGCATTCGCAGAGTACAAAACCGCAGAGCGTAGGACCAAGAGGGCCTATGGACCGAGCACTTTGCACATGGACAGGATGTCCTAGCTTCGGCCCTAGCACAGATGTTCAACCGGTCTGTATGCCACGGTTTCCCACATGCTTGGAGCACCACCACTAATGTATTGATACACAAAGCCGAAGACCCTATGGAGACTAGGAACTACCGTACCCTCATGATCCGAGCTCAGAGCCACACAGAGGCTCGGGGACAACAGGCACTAGGACAGGCAGGATTCCGGAGACGGCACTCTACCCTAGACCACATTTTCATTATGAGGGCTATCATTGAAGAGGCGAGGTCCAGACACCCTCTACACATGCTTTGTAGACTTTCGAAAGGCTTTTGACACTATACCATGGTCCCGCATGATCAGGAGACTACACGAGGTACAAATTCCAGAGACATTGATATGGGGGGTGATGAGCATGTACGAGTCACTCAGAGGCAGAGTTCGCACTCCAGGTGGTCTATCAAATTGGGTCGAAAGCACAATCGAAGTGAAGCACGGCTGCCCCGTCTCACCGACCCTCTTTGGGCTTTACATTGATGAAATCACTTCCTTCATAGACCGACTGGGAGGCGAGGGATCACTACTCGCCGATCTCATGATACGGATATTGCTATACACCGATGACAGTCCTTATCTCATGCTCAGCAGAGGGGCTGCAAAGACAGTGGACACTTGGAGTCCCTAGAGGTGTTCTGCACAGAGAGACACTTCATAGTCAACCTTGGGAAGACCAAGGTTATGGTCTTCATGTCTTCAAGACTCTACAGCTCATGGCAATGGTCCACCACAAGTGGATCGTTTTGTATTTTTTGGAAGGTGGGGGGGAGGGGGGGGTTGGGGGGGGGGGGGGGGGGGGAGAGAGAGAGAGAGAGGAGTTTCAAACTCTCAAATTGTTGTTGGTTGCTTTGAATCAAGTGGTTCAATAGTTCCCTTCTTGCCTTCACATTTAGCTATCAAGACGAGCCAGTGGAGATAGTGCAGTCCTACACCTATCTTCACAGGACCCCTTTTCACTAAGACACATGCAGTCCGTGCACGACTCACACAAGGGCAAGGTGCTCTAGCCCGATTGGAGAGACAGTGCTTCCAAGCACACTTTCAAGATCCACCGACGAAGTGTTATCTCTGAGTGTGGCCGACTGCCATGTATGCAGCACCCTTCTGGGGATGTGACCTACCGATAGCAGTGTGGAGGAGATTTGAGCGGCTACAGGTGACTATGGGATCTAGGATGATTGGGAGCAAGCCCTTAGTCCCGCATGAGATAGTACAGGCAGAGTTCGCCATGACACCACTACATACTGATGCCATCTTCCAAACAGTGACATTCATTCACAGAGTCTGGGACTTACCCCAATGGAGACTACCGAGGCTGGCTCTAGAGTCATCCAGACGACTAACTGAGAGTGGGGCGGACACATGGTATGCACGTATATCCACATGGTTTGCCAAACACAGGATCCAGATGGACAAGCTCCCTCCCTTTCAGTACAGCATGGATGCACCCCCTGAGTTGATTCCACGAGATGAGATTAACCGTATCATACAATTAGACCTCCTCCAGCTCCACACATCTCGGGCTTGGGGGGGAGATCAAGAGCTCCCCACCAAGACCCAAATCTACTGTGACCATTTCCTGAGAGTCTCAGAGGAGGGATTCATCATCAGACCCAGTATCTCGAGGACAGGGGAGTCTCACACGCACTGAGGATCCCCATTGGGCACATGCGGTTTCGTCCCATCAACTAAGGATTGAGACAGGGAGAGCAACACGTGTACCCAGAGAGCAGCAAACCTGTATGTTATGCACACTAGGAGAGATTCAGGAAGAGGAGCACTTTCTCTACGCCTGCCCAACCTACTACGAGATCCAGGGGCGATAACACTGTCTTTATCATAATGGGAGTGGGTTCGGCCCAATGTCGCGACTGATCCACTTCCATGACCATGTCTGCATTGGGCTCTATCTACTTGAGATGCACCGCCACTGGTCACACAGGCCCCCCATGCTGACCTACAGACAGCGCAAAAAAAGGGCTGCCATCGCAACATCCACAGGCACTTTGCAAGCCGTGAACAGCCGCGATCTGTCCAGCAACACCCACCTCCAATGCGCCTCCAATGGGCTGCCAAGACTGCAGCAAATAGGCCCCATATGAGCCCTAATCTGGTCCGCACCCCTCCAAGCCCATGCACAAGGCCCCGGCTCAGCATCCAAACAGCGAGAAGAGCCTAAGAGGTGGTTGGACACATCATCAGCCCCTGGCAAACACGCATGCCAAGGTAGGCTCCCAACGCTCCTCCTAAGCTAACCTCACAAGGGGCAGGCACACCCACACAAAGGCGCTCACTTTCTACCCTAACCATGGTACTATTATGATTGGTCACACAATGGCCAAGATCTATCGATGCGTATTGGAGAGGGAGATCAACACCATTGCAAAGACTCACGGGCAAAGGGCATTGGGACAGGTAGGATTTCAGATGTAGCATTTGACTCTAGATCACATTTTACGAGCCATCATTGAGGAGGCGAGATCTCAAAAAGTCTATCCTGCTTCGTAGATTTTCGAAAGGCCTTTGGCACAAATCCATGAGCGCACATGATTAGGACGCTGCAATAGTTGTAGATCCCTTCTTGGGGGTGGTGAGACTATATAAGTTACTCAGAGGCATAGGACGGGCCTTAGACGGCATGTCAGATTGGATTGAGAGCACAATCGGTGTTAAACAGGGATGCCCTTTATCACCAACACTTTTTAGGCTTTACATAAATGAGATCACAACCTTCATTGATCGACTTGGAGGTGAGAGGTCATTGCTACAAACATGACGTTACAAAAAATCATGTATGCAGATGACATTGTCCCTTTATCATCGTCGACAACAGGCTTACACAGACACCTAGGTGTTTTGTGGCTAGAGAGACTTGGCCGTTGGGAAGACCAAGGTCCTGATTTTCAACACGTCATTGCCAGTTCTACATCAACATAATTTCATGTACCAAGGGTAGACCATGGAGATAGTATAGGCCTACACTTAATTAGAGGCAGTATTTCCCAAGCTAATGTTCATCAATGGTTCATGCAACCGGGGCACGGCTCAAAAGGGGTCAAGGAGATTTGGCACTATTGGAGAGAACACGCATTTAGGCACACTTCCAAGATCCCCTGATGAAGCAATGGCTATTTGATACGTTAGAGAGACACACGGTTTTTTTTTTTTCTTTTGAGAGGGGGGGGGGGGAATATCTCTCAAAAGTTGAGTAGAGGAGATTTGAGAGGCTATAGGTGATTATGGGGTCCCCAATGAGTAAGCTCTCAGTCCCTCATCAAATAGTGTAAGCTGAGTTTCTTGTGAAGCCAATTCAAACTCATGCCATCTTCTAGAAAGTGACATATCTACACCAGGTATGGGCTATGCCTAGATGGCGATTACTGAAATTGGCCTAGGAGTCATTTGTGGGACTAGTGGGGAGGAGTCAGCACAACCTAGCATGCACGTCTATCACAATGGTTTTCTAGCCAAGGCATCCGAATGGATCAACTCTCATCCTTTCAGTACAGCCTACATGTCCCATCTCCCCCAATCCCATGAGATGAGATCAATTGTATCATATGACTGGATCTACACAAGCTCCATACTACACAAACCTAAGAAGGAACCAAGAATTTCCCCCAAGCTCCAGTTTTATCACAACCACTTTCTAAGGATGTTATGGGACGGGGTGTTTATTATACCCCAATACCTCGAGGATAGGCAAGTCTCACGTACACTGAGGATTGCCATTGGGCAATTGCGGGTATCATTCCACCAACTGGGGATTGAGGCAGGGTGGGCAGCAAGCACACCCAGAGATCAAAGGATTGGTTGCACACTCAAGGGAGGTAGATATGAAGAAGCTAGATGCCCGATATATTATGAGATACGTGGACAATATCATTGCCTCTTTAGGAGAGGCTTAGTTTTGGACTACTTACCTGGATGATCCATTTTTCCCATCAAATGTTTGTTGGCCTATACCTGATAGAGAGAGTGGATTATTGAGAAGGGGAGACAAGGAGGGACAGAACAGAATCACAGAGACTGAGCCTAGAGCAGAGACAGACTAGGACACTCATAATAAAGGTTCAATCTGTTTTAGCTCTACTCAAAAGTGACCGCCAAACGAGGGATCACCATGACATGGCCCGATGCATACAGAGGACACAACGACAGTCAGATACGAGATATCCTCACATTCCACCATGGAGCCCCACCATAGTTGTACACACCACGGGAAGCTTCTGCATCCCCCTGGACACTTGCTTCTCGACTACATGGCCTTAGTATGCTGTATTCAGTTCTAGTTTAAGCACTCAGCATAGTGCAAGGGTCTTACTGCAGCCTTGCAATTTCCCCAGCCCATGATGGCTTGTATTTGGATCAAGTTATTTATGTAGCCCAGGAACTCGCAGAGTGGTATACATAGATGTACGATATAGAACCAGCAAACTTGGTGTCTACATAGATGTACGATATAGAACCAGCAAACTTATATTTTCATATAAGATGGACACAATACAAAATCAATGTCCAGTGTCTCACTCCAGAGTGCTATCTAGATGTGAACTCTTGTGCATAAACAAAAGCTGTTCTCCTACCTCCATGGCACTCCCAAATCACTTGGCCTGCATACTCCCTATGAGCTTATGTGGGCCTCGCCGTCCTGTTCCATAAACACACCTTCCGGCTGCTCCTCCCGGAAAGCCACAACGAAGGCAGTGTTTGCTATAGATCCTTGACCTCCTTGCTGCCTTGGATGCAGCCCAGACCGAGGCACGATTCTCTCCTTGATCCTATCTTCCTTGATCCCCGGTAGACAGATTCTCCTGAGGCACGATTCTCTCCTTGATCTTATGTTCCTTGCTCCCCGGTAGACAGATTCTCCTGATGCCCCGCCATCTTCCAGAACCTGTTCCAGCCTTAGGACACCTGCCATAGCTCCATAAGACTGCTACAACCCTCCGTACACGCCCGTATGCAGGTGCCACCTGTCTCGGCTTCCTCTTGGTCATCCCATGCTGCCATCTCCATGCTCCACCTGCCCCAGAGATCCATGCAGGCCAATAGAACTGTCTGACCCAATCCTTGTGCCAGGATGTGCACCTCCTCCAGTCTGTGCCATGTGTCATCACGGCTGCTCGACAGGTTCCCATGCTGTGCTGCTGCTCCACCTGTGTACCAAACATCTACAAGCAGCCAGATACATCCCTTGGATGTGCTGCCCACATGGCAGCCCATGTGCTGCCCATGTGGCAGCCCCATTCCTTGTGTGTATCTTTTGAGCTTGCTGCCCACATGACAACAAAATGCTGTCCATGTGGCGACCACGTTAAGCCTGTCCATTTTAATCCTAACCTAACCTGGTCCACCTCCCCCATGCTCTCCTCATATGGGGCTCACAATTGGGGAGGTGACAAATCTAATTTCTAAAGATTTCTGTCTCATCCCGTGAGGCCTTTGGAAGAAAGTAATATTTCTTTCTCTCTCTCAACCACAAGAGGTCTCCAACAGCGTTACAGGGAGGTCATCCTTCCACAACCACCTATACAACAGTTTTTCAACATATATGCAACAAATACTTCGGTGATTTCGGTGAGAACTAGGTTCTAGTTTTTGTGTGAGTGTGAAAGAGTTTGTAGATTTGCTTGTGTAAGTTTTAAGGGCCACCTGACACTTCAAGATTAGATTTGATTCTGTATGACATCGTCTGGTGTGTGGAAGATAAGGCCAGCCCAGCTTTTAAAATGGGGCTTGTACCTCTCACTCTTCAATTAATCAATCTGAGTACTTGGATGATGACCTCACCCTTCTATAGTAGGAACCTAGAAGGGAAGGCATGACACGGGTCATGGCAGCAAGGGAAGCGGGGAAATGGGCTGCCTACAGGGATGGCAAAGTGATTATTCGAGAAAGAGCTGACAAAGGGGACAAGGGAGAAGGGGAGAAGGAAGAGGGTGAACTATGACGGTGTCAGAGCCGGGAGAGAAGTGCACATAACAAGCTGAGTATGGCTGTATGGAACTGTAATGGTACACTTTGGTCCGACCCAGGTGGCTTCTCAGAGACATACACACGCAGAGACATAATCTTCTACACTGAGACACAGACCTCGACATGATGGTGACCTAGAGCCAGTGACTCGACAGCTCAAACAGAGGGTTGACGCGCAGATTACTGTAGCCCTCCTTGTTTAGAGTCAGAGCCCGGTTGACAGGGGTTACTGTAGCCCTTATTAGGCACAGAGCTATGACCAGGAGACGTCACAGGGCCGCACCCGTGAGTGGCCCACGGCACTCTATCGCCGATTTCATGCCTCCAGTGCCTCATCCACCCTGATGTCCTGATGATGATGATGAGATTGATATGTAGTCGACCACCAACATGACTGTGTTATACTTAGTACTACCATTCTGCATTTTTTGCATTATGCATTGGTGTGGATGCTCATTTAGTAGAGCTCCACCCTCACAGCTCGTTTGTACCACGATTTTCACAGTCTCATAGACCCATCAGTCTTTCGAAGACTTTAGTAAACTCTCTCTTTCTCTCTCTCTCTCTCTCTCTCTCTCTCTCTCAGCCCCGAGAGAGGGCTGCCCACAGTAACAAGGTACATTTGGGAGTGTGCTCATAGGAGAGAAATAAGGAGCGAGAGTGCAGTACGAGGCTCTGGAGGTGTAGCCGTCATTTTCAAAACACACCTAAGACCACTCATATCTGTGGTACGGAGAGAGGAACATGCACGTCACATGTGGATACGAGTGCAGCTACTAGATGCCCAACCCATCTTCATTGCACTATGCTTTTTCCTCCACACACGTCATCATATGCCCATGATGTCACGACAGAGGGGCACAGTCCTTATGAGACGATACATGATATCATAGCATTCTTCAAACAAGGAGACACCCTCCTTCTGGGGAATTTCAATGCAAGGACGAGGGATAGGCAAGTGGACTGACTTGACTTCACATATGAGAGAGACCCCCACATGGTGCTAGAGTTAGATGCAGCAGAACTTGGGATTCAAAGACTTTCTGTAGATACTTCACATGTGACAACATACGGACAACACCTACTTGAGTTGGGAGCTGTCCACGACCTCATCATCTACAATGGCCTTCAGAGATGGCCATCATCTGAGGGTTTCGCATGCTTCCCACATGGAGGCCGAACTAGCACAGTGGACTACCTACTGGGCCCATTGGCTTTTGTCTCACGGATACATGACCTCACCATACCCCCCCACTAGGAGCCGACCACTCATATTTGGCCTTTGATCTTCTTGCTACTACACCAGACACACTGAGAGTTCCTACCACTACCCATACCTAGATCCACTTTGACCGTGCCCTTGATCCAGTGTATGTGTGTCACTTAGCCAGAGAGCTTCCAGCCTTATTGGAGGCTGATTTGGACCTCGCCCACGCCTCAGCCACCCTTGTCACAGTGATACAGGATGCTGCCGCCAGATCCTCTCTTACGACCCAATCTTCACAGGTACGAGATGGGAAGACGCCTCAAAACCCCTAGTTTGATGATGAGTGCAAAGAGATGCGAGCCCACCTCACACGGGAGCGAGCCTTGGGTCAATTGACGTCACATGGGGCACACAGGATCTCTCAACGGTTGACACGCCACAAGAGACGAGTCAGTGTGTGCACGTTTGAATAACACATCCAGAGCGTGTTTTTGGGTGGTCGTGTACGACATTTAGTGAAAAATACCACATAGGATGGATGAGATCATTATATCATTTCGAGGGGGAGACCCAACCACTGGGTGGGGATTCCTCTCGAAGGGGAAGCCACCCATCCCCATCACTGATCCGGGCATGTGGCACACTTATGCATGCTCCTTATATGATGTCCCGAGGCAGACACCGCCAGACATGTCCTCTATGCCCAGGCCCACTACCTGTCATCTATTCACTACGCAGAATGTGCAGACTGCACTTTGCCGACTCCACAACCGGAAAGCACAGGATCACGAAGGCATTCGGACAGAGCACTTCGCACATGGGCAGGAGGTCCTAGCACCCATCCTTGCACATATGTTTAACCTTGCAGTTTGTCACAACTTCTAATGTCTGGATCTCGCCTCCTCAATGATAGCCCTCAGAGTGAAAATGTGGTCTAGAGTAGAGTGCTGCCTCTTGAATCATGCATGCCCTAGTGCTCGCTGCCCCCGTGCCTCTGTATGACTTCTGATCTCTCTCTCTAGTACCGATCCATAGATCTTGGCCAGTGTGTGGCCAATCATGAGGGTGTGATAGTTCCCGGTGTCTATGAGGTCTCCTGCCTTGTGTATCGGTACGATAGTAGTGGTGCTCCATGCTGGTGCTTCGTAGACTTTCGAAAGGCCTTCGACACTATTCCACGATCCCACATGATCAGGAGACTACAGGAGATGCAGATCCCAGAGATGTTGATTTGGGGTGTCATGAGCTTATATGAGTCAGTCAGAGGCAGGGTCCGTGCCCCAAGCGGTCTATCAGATGGGGTCGAGAGCACCATTGGGGTGAAGCAGGGCTGCCCTCTCTCACCGACTCTCTTTGGACTCTACATTGATGAGATCACCGAGGTGGCGAGGGCTCATTACTAGGGGATCTCCTCATACAGATATTGTTATATGCTGATGATATAGTCCTTATATCCTCTTCAACGGAGGGGCTGCAGAGAAACCTCGAGGCATTAGAGGTGTTTTGCAGAGAGAGATCTGACGGTCAACCTTGGGAAAACTAAGGTTATGATCTTCAACACCTCACGAGTAGTGACTCACCGACTTGGTTTCACCTATCTTGGTGAGCCAATGGAGATAGTGCAGTCATACACATATTTAGGAGCTGTCTTCACAGGACCCATCTTCATGATGAAACATGCAGCCCAAGCACGGCTCACATGAGGGTGTAGTGCTTTGGCTAGATGGAGGAGCTTTGAGCGGCTACAAGTGACGATGGGATCCAGGATGATCCGATGTCAGCCCTCAGTTCAACATGAGATGTACAGGCAGAGTTCGCCATGACACCTCTCCAGGTTGATGCCATCTTTCAGACAGTGACTTTCATCCACAGAGTCTAGGACTTATCCCATTGGAGACTTCCGAGGTTGACCCTAGAGTCATCCAGACGACTCGCAAAGAGCGGGGCAAACACATGGTATGCACGCGTATCTACATGGCATGCCAGGTACGGTATCCAAATGGACAGGCTCCCCCCCTTTCAGTATAGCATGGATGCACCTCCTAAGTTGATCCCACGAGATGAGATCAACCATATCATACGGCTAGACCTCCTCCAGCTTCACACATCCCGGACTTGGGGGGGGGACCAGGAGCTCCCCAGTTTATCACGACCATTTCCTGAGAGTATCAAAGGAGGGATTCATTATCAAACCCCAGTATCTCGAGGACATAGGAGTCTCTCGAGTCTCATGCACTGAGGATTGCCATTGGTCAAATGCGGGTTTCATCCCATCAACTGAGGATCGAGGCACTGAGAGCAGCAGGTATACCTAGAGAGCAACGAATCTGCACGTTATGTACGCTGGCGGCAATTGAGACAAGGGGGCATTCTCTTTGTGTTTGCCCAGCCTACTACGAGATTCGGGACGCTACCATTGTCTCTACCTAGAGGAGAATGGTTTCGGTCCTTTGTCACAACTGATCCATTTCCATGACCAGGTCTGTATCGGGCTTTATCTATGGAGATGCGGCGACACAGGGAGACGCTTCTACGACAGATTAGAGAGCAGCAGGGGATGGTCAAACCACTACAGGACATAGAGGGTGACCGGACACAACAGAGTGGAGGAAGAGGAGCTAGCCGATATGAGAGCAGTCTAGATGAGCAGCCGGCACAGTACCACCGAGGAGGGGCGCAGAGGCCACATGTGCAATTGAGAGCCCCCAGAGTACACTCTATTGAAGTCCGACCTATCACAACTTTCCTCAGGAAAGACCCACAGAGACGAGGGGTCACTCTAGACATAGCCCAGAGAGTCCAGAGAGCGAGGAGACCGCGTCCCCCATCGCAGCGCGAGACAGCTCGATAGACGCAGATATGAGACATCTTCGCAGCCCACCAAAGAGCCATCACTGTACCAGGCTTCGGTTTTGTCCCAACGCATGGATAGATTGATTGATATGACCCACTCTGCAACCATAGTTGACTTTTGTTGTCTATGATTATGATGATGATTATGATGATGACTATGATTATGATTCTGTTAGCATAGACTAGTACTCAGCAAGGGTCCTAGCGTACCCTTTGCTTCAGCCCACTGAGGCTTGTATGAGTTCGCTTTTCTGTGCACTTTGTCCCATAGGCCCGTGAGGTCTCCCGTGGACATTAATATATCTTTCTTTCTTTCTTTCTCCCTCCCCATGTTGCTCTCAACGTAATATCAGAGCTCTAAAGTTCCTACCTCACCTCATTTAATAGCTTATTGTCATCGACCTGCCCCTTATGTTGTCATGCTACTTTCTCAGCCCACCAACATGATGGAGCTATCTACAGATCTCTTGCTATTTAGGCCGCGGTCACTCAACTATTGTGCCGGCCACGCTTCATCTCTGTTGAGATTTACAAATAGCCGCTTCTTCCTTCTTGTCGTCACTGTTGCTTGAGCTGCTCCACCCCCATATCTGGAAGAATCCTCTACCTACTGCTGCTACCTCCCATTACTTTCAGTTCTGAACTGTGCTGTTTCTGAAGACAGCACGCCAACCACATTATGCTGCTGCTGTCATCGATCTTTCTTTTTCTGTTTGCAAGTTGCTGCTATAGTCAAAAGCACCGCGCCATTTCTAGAGTTCCTCTCTAAATTGGCCGCCACCTGAAAACTGCGCCCATTACTCCTGAAGGACTACACCAGAATTGCTGAAGCCCCAAATCGTCGCCACTTCTGGATATGTCCTAGTAACATCCTAATCTAATTTCGCCACCACATTCAGTGCCTCTAACAAGGCTGTCCAACTGCTGATCTTCCCCGGCCACTCTCACACCACGATCATACAGTTCTGAACCTGCATCAACTCTTGCCTACATGGCGGCCATTGGTGGAATTTTTCCTCTCCTCAGGCTCCTGCTTTGTACTCCTCAACTGGCTGAGTTATTTGATTCAGCAGCAGCGTACTTCTCTTCCCTTCAATTCTCTCGACATTGCTTAACTTCTTCCCTGGTCATGTTTTGCTGCCTGCACATCAATCAACGTCGTCAATTTTTACCCACAACTTCTGCACTTCATCTATGACTGATTAAAGTTTTGCTCTCTTCTCCTTTTCTTCCCTTCATCTATCTATTGTATGAAGCTGGGCTGATTCCTTCAGCTGCACTTGATTGTTTAGCATTTGCTACCTTGTGGCATTTCCTATGACAATAAACTGTCCATTAGCTGAGAAGTTCTCAGGTCAAGGTTTTCCTACACGGCAGACCAAGGTGCTCCTTATGCGAGGACGACTATGGAGAGTAGTACCTGGAGATGATGAAGATCCAGGAAGCTCCGACCCCCAGCAATGGAAGCTATGGAGGCAAGAGAATGAAAGCACTAGTGCCCTTATTTGGCTCACTTTATCATATTCTCTAATCCATCACATCGATGTCAAGTTTACAGCCAAGTAATTGGAACAGGCTGGATAGCTTGTTTGGTAATCGCATCACCAACTCGAAAGTCTTTTTAAAAATAAAATTTGGTGATGACCACTTATCAAAATTTGGTTCACTTGTATAAAAATTAACAAGTTTAAAATGTGTGCCTGATCATGAACAGTATGGAATTGCCCGTTTTGAGCAAACCTTAGAAATCTTGAGACTTGCAGCCACTACATTCAATGACTTGTGTCTCTTCTCACAGAGAAAGACGAGAAATGAGGATGCAAAGGTCATTTTTGAATGATCAAGCCATTGCCAGCACACCCAACTTCTGTTCAGGTACTGCAAAAGGATGGGACATAGAGAAGCAAACTGTTTCAAAAAGTTGGAAAAAGAACAAGAAAAACATCATGCCAGAGGATCACGTGGAAGAATCCATTGAAGTGGAAGAAATCATTGCTGTGACTGCCCAAGTTCAAGGTGAGTTTGACAAGGATGGCTTGTTGGCTAAGCAGCTTGTTGGGGTTTGTTGGCTAAGCAGTTCCATCATACAAATACCTAGGGCTTGAATTAGTGGAGAACTACAAGAGGAATATGCATGGAAAGGAGAGTAGAGGGAGGACTGTGAGCATTATACAGCTTTCAAACCAAATGCAGAAATGCATATTTATGGAGTTGCGAGTGAGCCCTGCATGGGCACCTGGACTCTCCAGGGCATATTAGAAAAGAATCACAAACAATTTGTCACCTGGGAGTTGGGGACCAAAATACAAACCCTTTATCCTAGCCTATTAGCAAAACCTCTTGAAGGGGATGCAATATAAAAACCACGGGATGGAGCTGTCTGGAATACATATACCTTTGTAAGACTAGCATATATCCAACCATACAAATTTAGATTTTTTGTTGTTCCAAAGTCCAGAAATCTACACAGAAAATAAAAGAGAAAATGAAAGAGAAGAAAAAGAGGTAACAAAAGGAAGACATACTTAGAAGTTAGCAAGCAAAGCAACAATTATGTCCTCAGGGATATCTATATATATATATATATACCTTTGTAAGACTACAATAAGTCCAATCATACAAATTTAGAATCAGGGATATCTATAGTCTGTCAGGAATACAGGCTATAGATATCCCTGAGGATGAGGAAGATAAAAATCTGGTTATGCAGAAAATGCTACAGAAATTAAGTATCTTTGTTTTTCAAAATTTGGAGCCGCCCACACGAAGGATTAACATGGACTTATCGCGGTAAGTACATTGCTAACACTTTGTTTTATAAAAGGTTGGTGAGAGGGTAAAGCAACATTGCTCAAAAGAATGGCAACATCCAACCACGCCACTCAAGAACAATCCAACAAGAACAAACTTTACCATCCCCATATTGATTTAGAAGAAGAGTATGTTCCTCTCTCGTGCCTCTGTAAAAATGATGGAAGGGTCCACAAGTAGGTGCCATGCAAAGAGAGAACATGAGGATATAAGGGTTACATCATATTGATTTCTGGTGCGATGGAGGCATTTATCCAAATGTCCAATAAAAAACTCTACTCCTCCATATCCATTCCAACAACACTGCTGAAGTTTGTGGGTGATGGCAATAAGGGAATGCATGGATACGTCACAACCCAATCTATTGTTGCACAAATGTACAAAGGCTTGTATCAACAGGGACCCGCGACCAAAAATGGACTTCTACACAGGAAATCAATCCAATGGATGAATATGAAATGCAAGGGTACAACGGGGAGGTAATCTGCAAAAAAAGGACCAGCTCTCTCAATAGAGGTAGAAAGGAGTAGATGGACACAGATCCAGAATTCCAAGGGATGCAAGAACTTGCAAAACCTGTTCCACAAGGGAGGTAGAAAATGAAGAACACACACTCCTCCATTGCTGAGCATACATGGATATAGAGGGGAAATATAGCAACAATGCTACTAGCCTAAAAACCCCCCCAGCACAACCAGCTCAGCAACTGGGCGCCTACCTGAAGGAAGTTTTAGGGCGCCACAGCAAAGTCGCCAACCTAGCACACTAGTTAGCTAGACACATGCTCGCAGCATAGCAAGTTTTAATGAATCTTTTTCGTTTTTTTATGTAAGAGCCACTATATATTTGATAGTGGTGTCCATTCTGAAGTGTCTTAAGCAGACTTTAATGCAATCATGTCTCTCTCTCTCTCTCTCTCTCTCTCTCTCTCTCTCTCTTCATACACACACACCCCCCCCCCCCCCCCAAGACATGAGAGTCCTGAAAGAGGAGTACCCACGGTCACTATGCCTAGGAGTCAGCCTTCAGACAGGAGACAAGGAGGGATAGTGTAATACGAGGTTCTGGAGGGGTAGCAGTCCTGTTTAGATCACATTTGAGGCCACTTATCTCTGTGATGCGGGAGGAGCATGCACGTCATATTGGGTGCGATTCCAGCCACGTGACACACCAACGCAGTGTGCTCTTTTCCCCCAGTCACATCATCCTATGCGCATGAGGTCACTACAAAGGGTCATAGACCATATGAGACGATATATGAAGACATCGTGGAGTTTTTCAGAAAGGGAGAGGCAGTCCTCCTTGGTGACTTCAATGCGCGCACAGGGAATAGACAGGTGGAGCTGCTTCATTTTGAATCAAACCCCCTCCAAGTGCCAGAGGTAGACCGGGGATAGTGAGACACTCAGAGGATGCGCCACATGTGACAGGATGGGACATTTACTAGAGATGGGAGTGATACACAACCTGATCATATACAATGGTCTTCAGTGATGGCCATTGTCTGGAGGCCTTATATGTTTCCCACATGGAGGGTGACACGACCCCGTAGGATCTGACCCTATCACTGACCTAGAATCTCGTCCTCGATCCAACTAGAATCATAGTGCAGGCGCCTCGACCCTCCCAACCACCCCCGAGCATGTGGGCTACAACTCGACTCATCCATAGGCCCGTCTCTAACCCAAGCGTCCCATACCACCTGAGCTTGTCCAGAGGACCTTCGATACACCCCCTATGATCCGCCATGTAGATGGCCAGAGTCCCAGCTTGGGTCCAAGCCCCATCCATCAGTTGAGGAGCGCTCAACTCATCTGCACAATAGCACTGGCCCTCCCTCTATATAGAAGGAAACCTGCTATAGATAGCACAATGCTATGAATAGCTCCCTCAATATAAAGCGAGCACTATATATGAATCAATCTCTATATATAGCAATCTCGGCTAAAAATAGCCATCCAGCCCTATGCTATCCCGTAACCCACGTTAACCTGCTATCCAACCCTAGGTACACCATGCACATGACATACTCCCCTTCCTCTAAGAACTCACTCCTGATTTCACTAGAAAGCTCGAAAACTCTTTGTGAAGATGAGTCAATGCCAATAACTTTACTCTGACTATCAATTTGAGTGTGCTATACTTTCCATGAGATTCAAATCAAAGAAAATCTAAGCCACAAGCTTTGATAACCAACCCAAGGAAAGTAAATCTCTCAGTCTAAACAAGGTTACATATCGTCAAGTAGTCTCCTCGAGAAATCAAGTAACGCCTAAATCCACAGAGTTAATTCCGTTGACATATCCGTACACAAGCATGGTAAAATCCATACCTGAAGGTAAATGATTCTATCAACCTTATCTATTGAGTTCTAACTGGGAATTCACGAAAAAATATTCATCATGCTGAATACCCTTGAACTCAAAAATCTTAGATTGAGATCAAGGAATCATTGTTCGAACAACCCCATCAATTGAGCCCCTTGAGGTCAAGTTCAGGGTTGCAATTTCTATCAACCCTAATTCTTGAATTACTTAGTATTCTGAAAATCCCTCAACGGAATACCCTTGTAATTCAAATTCTTGGGTTGAAATACATGACAGACTTTCCATCGCAAAACAATTAGGTATCCGTTCATAACTCATGATGGAAGAATCTTCATGGAAGTATCAATGGGCAAAATCTTGACCAAAGATATGGTCCCCTTGATCTATCCTCGAAATGCCCCTACATGAGGATAATTAAAAATTCAGTTGGCTATATCCAGTCAATGGTACTATTCTAGACATGTATATAGTCAACCATCATAGGAATAGCATCCTATGTGATCCAAAGACTACGGAAACATACAATCCGAAATCTCTAAAAATAAGATCCACTACCGAATATCCTGTATAAACTTGTGCACAATAAACTGCTCCTATCACAGGATCATGCAGTTCTTAGGATCTCTTATCTAGGAACATCAAGTTCCAAACAAGGCACTGACAGACCATCATCAGAAGAGATGTGGTAACCCTCCCCAAGATTGAGTCTAGACTATGGAGCTCCAAGGTTGAACCCAAAAAAAATACATGGCTTCTCTCAAGGTAAAGAATCTTTGTCAGCCTCGTAAAAAATCTAATCAGGTTGCTCCCAACTCAATTCAACCTACTTGTACTTCACCCTAGAGGTCCTTGGGTATTATTTCACGCTGGATTATACCACCACATCAAAGAATCTTAAGTGTAACATACCTTAGTGTCCCATACCACCAATGTATACTGCAAATAAAAAACTCAGTGGACAATATGAGTGAATCAGGGTAGCCAATCCCTCTTTACTCAGACCATCCCAGATTGAGTCAGGGTGGCGAATCCGTTCTCAATCCTTTTCTTAATGTGATTATATGACCCCCTTGTGTTACAATAGCGCAACCAATAGGTCAAAGAAGAAAACCCAGTAGGTAGTATCCCTAAGAACTCTTGAATCCTGACTATCCATGACCTCGGGCTAAAAGAGTGAGAATCAGAATGAACCCGCCTTGGGACATGATTCAAAGAAGGTATCCATCA